>NW_027175204.1:0-353480 GCF_028021215.1 Eschrichtius robustus
TAAAGTAATACTGCGTGGTACCCATCCCATGGGTCCCAAATCTCCAGGTTCAAGGGCATCTTGCTACATCGAAAACATGCATGAGAAACCCAGAAGATGGTACACAGTGTGATTTTGAAAGGTTTCTAAAACGCACCCCATTTCTCATCTCCTTGTGCTCGGGTTCGCCTTTCCAGCTACTTTACTAGCAATCTCCCTACTTGGAGAATCAGCACCTTTAAGCTCCTGTTCCCTACAGGTTGCAATTTGTCCTGAGGATGAACGGAAGAGGGGCAACCAATGAGAGACTAGATCTAGGTGTTGGGACAGGCACAGGTCACTATTTTCCCATCAGGAAGAAGAATTAACCACAGGCTCAGCCTGCTGCCAGGAACCAAAATAGGGCCTGAGGCAATCCCTCGCTTTTGCGGCCAGCTCCCAAAAAAGCAGTTGAAAAATGGAGCTCAGGGACACTGCAATTCACAAACCCGCAGAGTTATAAATGATAACTGTCATCCACAGATATATTGAGGGAAGGCAACGAAGAGGATTTGAAAGCAAGGCAGAATTGCAGGAAACAGATTTCAGGAGGTAGATTCGAATCGCCTTTAAAGCACATGAAAAGCGCAAAACGGCGACAATGATGCCCTTGGCCAAAAAGGGCGTATGCGTTTTTTCCTGAATATATTCAGGAAAAAACGCATACGCCCTTTTTGGCTAACCAAGCAACCTGAAAGGCAAATCAGCGCTACAAAGAAGTTTCGCTTCCCATCGGTCAAAAGGGTCATGCTGCAAAAAGTGTCAAAACCAGAAATGCAGGACAGGCCATGGAGAAATGGCAGACTTGCTACGCTGGTGGGTGGGATGTAAATTGCCAACAGCCACTCTGGAGAAGTGTACGGTGTGTCCTGAAACATCGAAAAAACACAGCTTATGGAGCATAGGGCACGTCCACTCATGGGCGTATAAATTGGGAAAACTAAAAATCAGCAAGACACAGGCACCCCAAAGTTTAGGGCTGCTCTGTTGACAAGAACCTCCACTTCATGACACCTTAAATATCCCAGGAAAGAGAAAAATGGATAAAGAAGTTGTGGGTCCTTATGTACAATGGAATATCACTCAGACATGAAATCAATGTCATAAGGCTAGAAGAAGCAAGATGAGTGGATTTAGGTACGACGATTCTAAGTGAAATAAGTCACACAGAAAAAGACACTTATCATAAGCTATCACTTATAGAGGGAATGTAAAAACCGCTACACTTGAACTGAATTACAAAACAGAACAGAGTCACACGTTTAGAAAACACACTATGGCTAGCTTAACGGGAAAGGTGAGGTGGGGTGATGCATAAAACAAGGGTTTCAAATTCGCTCAGATACCGTTCCATACACCCATATGTAATAGACAAGCCTACTCCTTGCTCAGTGAACTGGACTCAACACCCCTATTCACCGCACAAGAATATACGTGACTAGTAAGAATCTTAAACCTATGTATTGATACGTGTCTGGAAGTGAGTCAAGTGGGTGTAAAGCCGCTTAAACACAGCCGTGAAAAGCAGCTAAACCCCATTATAAAAATAAATTACTTTTAAAAACCCGTAAAACAAAGACAGTGAAAGGAGAGAGAAATTCTTACAAAATTCGTTCAGGGGCTGTGATGCAACCTGGATTGACCATATCTAGACCCACAGCTGGATGAGACATAAGGGTGGACACTGTTGGGGCTGAGAGGTTTGGTGAGGTTGGGTGAGCAAACGCAGACCCTTTAAAGTAATACTGCGTGGTACCCATCCCATGGGTCCCAAATCTCCAGGTTCAAGGGCATCTTCCTACATCGAAAACATGCATGAGAAACCCAGAAGATGGTACACCGTGTGATTTTGAAAGGTTTCCAAAATGAACCACATTTCTCATTTCCTTGTGCTGGGGTTCGCCTTTCCAGCTACTTTACTAGCAATCTCCCTACTTGGAGAATCAGCACCTTTAAGCTCCTGTTCCCTACAGGTTGCAATTTGTCCTGAGGATGAACGGGAAGACGGGCAACCAATGAGAGACTAGATCTAGGTGTTGGGACAGGAACAGGTCACTCTATTTTCCCATCAGGAAGAAGAATTAAACACAGGTTCAGCCTGCCGCCGGGAACCAGAATAGGGCCTGAGGCAATCCCGTGCTTTTGCGGCCAGCTCACAAAAAAGACAGTTGAAAAATGGAGCTCAGGGGCACTGCAATTCACAAACCTGCTGAGTTATAAATGATAACTCTCGTCCACAAATATATTGAGGGAAGGCAACGAAGAGGATTTGAAAGCAAGGCAGAATTGCAGGAAACAGGTTTCAGGAGGTAGATTCGAATCGCCTTTAAAGCACATGAAAGGTGGCAAAACGTCGACAATGATGACCTTGGCCAAAAAGGGCGTATGCGTTGTTTCCTGAATATATTCAGGAAAAAACGCATACGCCCTTTTTGGCCAACCAAGCAACCTGGAAAGGCAAATCAGCGCTACCAAGAATTCTCGCTTCCCATCGGTCAAAAGGGCCATGCTGCAAAAATTTTCAAAACCAGAAATGCAGGACAGGCCATGGAGAAATGGCAGCCTTGCTACGCTGATGGGAGGGATGTAAATTGCCAACAGCCACTCTGGAGAAGTGTACGGTGTGTCCTGAAACATCAAAAAAACACAGCTTAGGGAGCATAGGGCACGTCCACTCATGGGCGTATAAATTGGGAAAACTAAAAATCAGCAAGACACAGGCACCCCAAAGTTTAGGGCAGCTCTGTTGACAAGAACCTCCACTTCATGACACCGTAAATACCCCAGGAAAGAGAAAAATGGATAAAGAAGTTGTGGTCCTTATGTACAATGGAATATCACTCAGACATGAAATCAATGTCATAAGGCTAGTAGAAGCAAGATGAGTGGATTTAGGAACGACGATTCTAAGTGAAATAAGTCACACAGAAAAAGACACTTATCATAAGCTATCACTTAGAGAGGGGAATGTAAAAAACCGCTACACTTGAACTGAATTACAAAACAGAACAGAGTCACACGTTTAGAAAACACACTATGGCTGCTTAACGGGAAAGGTGAGTTGGGGTGATGCATAAAACAAGGGTTTCAAATTCACTCAGATACCGTTCCATACACCCAATATGTAATAGACAAGACCAACTCCTTGCTCAGTGAACTGGACTCAACACCCCCTATTCACCGCACAATAATATGTCTGACTAGTAAGAAGCGTAAAACCTATGTATTGATATCTCTCTGGAAGTGAGTCAAGTGGGTGTAAAGCCGCATAAACACAGCCGTGAAAGGCAGCTAAACCCCATTATAAAAATAAATTACTTTTAAAAACCCGTAAAAGAAAGACAGTGAAAGAGAGAGAAATTCTTACATAATTCGTTCAGGGGCTTTGATGCAACCTGGATTGACCATATCTAGACCCACAGCTGGATGAGACATAAGGGTGGACACTCTTGGGGCTGAGAGGTTGGGTGAGGTTGGGTGAGCAAACGCAGAACCTTTAAAGTAATACTGCGTGGTACCCATCCCATGGGTCCCAAATCTCCAGGTTCAAGGGCATCTTCCTACATCGAAAACATGCTGAGAAACCCAGAATAAGGTACACCGTGTGATTTTGAAAGGTTTCTAAAACGCACCTCATTTCTCATCTCCTTGTGCTCGGGTTCGCCATTCCAGGTACTTTACTAGCAATCTCCCTACTTGGAGAATCAGCACCTTTAACCTCCTGTTCTGTACAGGTTGCAATTTGTCCTGAGGATGAACGGGAAGAGGGGCAACCAATGAGAGACTAGATCTAGGTGTTGGGACAGGCACAGGTCACTCTATTTTCCCATCAGGAAGAAGAATTAACCACAGGCTCAGCCTGCCCCCCGGAACCTGAATAGGGCCTGAGGCAATCCCGTGCTTTTGCGGCCAGCTCCCAAAAAAGACAGTTGAAAAATGGAGCTCAGGGGCACTGCCATTCACAAACCCGCAGAGTTATAAATGGTAACTCTCGTCAACAAATATATTGAGGGAAGGCAACGAAGAGGATTTGAAAGCAAGGCAGAATTGCAGGAAACATGTTTCAGGAGGTAGATTCGAATCGCCTTTAAAGCACATGAAAAGTGGCAAAACGTCGACAGTGATGCCCTTGGCCAAAAAGGGCGTATGCGTTTTTTCCTGAATATATTCAGGAAAAAACGGATACACCCTTTTTGGCCAACCAAGCAACCTGGAAAGGCAAATCAGCGCTACAAAGAAGTCTCGCTTCCCATCGGTCAAAAGGGCCATGCTGCAAAAAGTGTCAAAACCAGAAATGCAGGACAGGCCATGGAGAAATGGCAGCCTTGCTACGCTGATGGGCGGGATGTAATTTGCCAACAGCCACTCTGGAGAAGTGTACGGTGTGTCCTGAAACATCGAAAAAACAGCTTAGGGAGCATAGGGCAAGTGCACTCATGGGCGTATAAATTGGGAAAACTAAAAATCAGCAAGACACAGGCACCCCAAAGTTTAGGGCTGCTATGTTGACAAGAACCTCCACTTCATGACACCTTAAATATCCCCGGAAAGAGAAAAATGGATAAAGAAGTTGTGGTCCTTATGTACAAAGGAATATCACTCAGACATGAAATCAATGTCATAAGGCTAGTAGAAGCAAGATGAGTGGATTTAGTTATGACGATTCTAAGTGAACTAAGTCACACAGAAAAAGACACTTATCATAAGCTATCACTTATAGAGGGAATGTAAAAACCGCTACACTTGAACTGAATTACAAAGGGAACAGAGTCACACGTTTAGAAAACACACTATGGCTGCTTAACGGGAAAGGTGAGGTGGGGTGATGCATAAAACAAGGGTTTCAAATTCGCTCAGATACCGTTCCATACACCCAATATGTAATAGACAAGGCCTACTCCTTGCTCAGTGAACTGGACTCAACACCCCCTATTCACCGCACAAGAATATATCTGACTAGTAATAATCGTAAAACCTATGTATTGATATCTCTCTGGAAGTGAGTCAAGTGGGTGTAAAGCCGCATAAACACAGCCGTGAAAAGCAGCTAAACCCCATTATAAAAATAAATTACTTTTAAAAACCCGTAAAACAAAGACAGTGAAAGAGAGAGAAATTCTTACAAAATTCGTTCAGGGGCTGTGATGCAACCTGGATTGACCATATCTAGACCCACAGCTGGATGAGACATAAGGTTGGACACTCTTGGGGCTGACAGGTTGGGTGAGGTTGGGTGAGCAAACGCAGACCCTTTAAAGTAATACTGCGTGGTACCCATCCCATGGGTCCCAAATCTCCAGGTTCAAGGGCATCTTCCTACATCGAAAACATGCATGAGAAACTCAGAAGATGGTACACCGTGTGATTTTGAAAGGTTTCTAAAACGCTCCCCATTTCTCACCTTCTTGTGCTCGGGTTCGCCTTTCCAGCTACTTTACTAGCAATCTCCCTACTTGCAGAATCAGCACCTTTAAGCTCCTGATCCATACAGGTTGCAATTTGTCCTGAGGATGAACGGGAAGAGGGGCAACCAATGAGAGACTATATCTAGGTGTTGGGACAGGCACAGGTCACTCTATTTTCCCATTAGGAAGAAGAATTAACCACAGGCTCAGCCTGCTGCCCAGAAGCACAATAGCGCCTGAGGCAATACTGCGCTTTTGCGGCCAGCTCCCAAAAAAGCGAGTTGAAAAATGGAGCTCAGGGACACTGCAATTCACAAACCCGCAGAGTTATAAATGATAAGTCTCGTCCAAAAATATATTGAGGGAAGGCAACGAAGAGGATTTGAAAGCAAGGCAGAATTGCAGGAAACAGATTTCAGGAGGTAGATTCGAATTGCCTTTAAAGCACATGAAAAGCGGCAAAAGGTCGACAATGATGCCCTTGGCCAAAAAGGGCGTATGCGTTTTTTCCTGAATATATTCAGGAAAAAACGCATACGCCCTTTTTGGCCAACCAAGCAACCTGGAAAGGCAAATCAGTGCTACAAAGAAGTCTCGCTTCCCATCGGTCAAAAGGGCCATGCTAAAAAAGTGTCAAAACCAGAAATGCAGGACAGGCCATGGAGAAATGGCAGCCTTGCTACGCTGATAGGCGGGATGTTAATTGCCAACAGCCACTCTGGAGAAGTGTACGGTGTGTCCTGAAACATCGAAAAAACACAGCTTAGGGAGCATAGGGCACGTCCACTCATGGGCGTATAAATTGGGAAAACTAAAAATCAGCAAGACACAGGCACCCCAAAGTTTAGGGCTGCTCTGTTGACAAGAACCTCCAGTTCATGACACCTTAAATATCCCAGGAAAGAGAAAAATGGATAAAGAAGTTGTGGTCCTTATGTACAATGGAATATCACTCAGACATGAAATCAATGTCATAAGGATAGGAGAAGCAAGATGAGTGGATTTAGGTACGACGATTCCAAGTGAAATAAGTCACACAGAAAAAGACACTTATCATAAGGTATCACTTATAGAGGGAATGTAAAAACCGCTACACTTGAACTGAATTACAAAACAGAACAGAGTCACACGTTTAGAAAACACACTATGGCTGCTTAACGGGAAAGGTGAGGTGGGGTGATGCATAAAACAAGGGTTTCAAATTCGCTCAGATACCGTTCCATACACCCAATATGTAATAGACAAGACCTACTCCTTGCTCAGTGAACTGGACACAACACCCCCTATTCACCGCACAAGAATATACGTGACTAGTAAGAATCTTAAAACCTATGTATTGATACGTGTCTGGAAGTGAGTCAAGTGGGTGTAAAGCCGCTTAAACACAGCCGTGAAAAGCAGCTAAACCCCATTATAAAAATAAATTACTTTTAAAAACCCGTAAAACAAAGACAGTGAAAGAGAGAGAAATTCTTACAAAATTCGTTCAGGGGCTGTGATGCAACCTGGATTGACCATATCTAGACCCACAGCTGGATGAGACATAAGGGTGGACACTGTTGGGGCTGAGAGGTTTGGTGAGGTTGGGTGAGCA
Source organism: Eschrichtius robustus (assembly GCF_028021215.1). Taxonomy (NCBI): domain Eukaryota; kingdom Metazoa; phylum Chordata; class Mammalia; order Artiodactyla; family Eschrichtiidae; genus Eschrichtius; species Eschrichtius robustus. The sequence continues at coordinate 7,018 of NW_027175204.1, forward strand.
AACGCAGACCCTTTAAAGTAATACTGCGTGGTACCCATCCCATGGGTCCCAAATCTCCAGGTTCAAGGGCATCTTCCTACATCGAAAACATGCATGAGAAACCCAGAAGATGGTACACCGTGTGATTTTGAAAGGTTTCCAAAATGAACCACATTTCTCATCTCCTTGTGCTCGGGTTCGCCTTTCCAGCTACTTTACTAGCAATCTCCCTACTTGGAGAATCAGCACCTTTAAGCTCCTGTTCCCTACAGGTTGCAATTTGTCCTGAGGATGAACGGGAAGACGGGCAACCAATGAGAGACTAGATCTAGGTGTTGGGACAGGCACAGGTCACTCTATTTTCCCATCAGGAAGAAGAATTAAACACAGGTTCAGCCTGCCGCCGGGAACCAGAATAGGGCCTGAGGCAATCCCGTGCTTTTGCGGCCAGCTCCCAAAAAAGACAGTTGAAAAATGGAGCTCAGGAGCACTGCAATTCACAAACCTGCTGAGTTATAAATGATAACTCTCGTCCACAAATATATTGAGGGAAGGCAACGAAGAGGATTTGAAAGCAAGGCAGAATTGCAGGAAACAGGTTTCAGGAGGTAGATTCGAATCGCCTTTAAAGCACATGAAAGGTGGCAAAACGTCGACAATGATGACCTTGGCCAAAAAGGGCGTATGCGTTGTTTCCTGAATATATTCAGGAAAAAACGCATACGCCCTTTTTGGCCATCCAAGCAACCTGGAAAGGCAAATCAGCGCTACCAAGAATTCTCGCTTCCCATCGGTCAAAAGGGCCATGCTGCAAAAATTTTCAAAACCAGAAATGCAGGACAGGCCATGGAGAAATGGCAGCCTTGCTACGCTGATGGGAGGGATGTAAATTGCCAACAGCCACTCTGGAGAAGTGTACGGTGTGTCCTGAAACATCGAAAAAACACAGCTTAGGGAGCATAGGGCACGTCCACTCATGGGCGTATAAATTGGGAAAACTAAAAATCAGCAAGACACAGGCACCCCAAAGTTTAGGGCAGCTCTGTTGGCAAGAACCTCCACTTCATGACACCGTAAATACCCCAGGAAAGAGAAAAATGGATAAAGAAGTTGTGGTCCTTATGTACAATGGAATATCACTCAGACATGAAATCAATGTCATAAGGCTAGTAGAAGCAAGATGAGTGGATTTAGGAACGATGATTCTAAGTGAAATAAGTCACACAGAAAAAGACACTTATCATAAGCTATCACTTAGAGAGGGAATGTAAAAACCGCTACACTTGAACTGAATTACAAAACAGAACAGAGTCACACGTTTAGAAAACACACTATGGCTGCTTAACGGGAAAGGTGAGGTGGGGTGATGCATAAAACAAGGGTTTCAAATTCACTCAGATACCGTTCCATACACCCAATATGTAATAGACAAGACCAACTCCTTGCTCAGTGAACTGGACTCAACACCCCCTATTCACCGCACAATAATATGTCTGACTAGTAAGAAGCGTAAAACCTATGTATTGATATCTCTCTGGAAGTGAGTCAAGTGGGTGTAAAGCCGCATAAACACAGCCGTGAAAGGCAGCTAAACCCCATTATAAAAATAAATTACTTTTAAAAACCCGTAAAAGAAAGACAGTGAAAGAGAGAGAAATTCTTACATAATTCGTTCAGTTGCTTTGATGCAACCTGGATTGACCATATCTAGACCCACAGCTGGATGAGACATAAGGGTGGACACTCTTGGGGCTGAGAGGTTGGGTGAGGTTGGGTGAGCAAACGCAGAACCTTTAAAGTAATACTGCGTGGTACCCATCCCATGGGTCCCAAATCTCCAGGTTCAAGGGCATCTTCCTACATCGAAAACATGCATGAGAAACCCAGAATAAGGTACACCGTGTGATTTTGAAAGGTTTCTAAAACGCACCTCATTTCTCATCTCCTTGTGCTCGGGTTCGCCATTCCAGGTACTTTACTAGCAATCTCCCTACTTGGAGAATCAGCACCTTTAACCTCCTGTTCTGTACAGGTTGCAATTTGTCCTGAGGATGAACGGGAAGAGGGGCAACCAATGAGAGACTAGATCTAGGTGTTGGGACAGGCACAGGTCACTCTATTTTCCCATCAGGAAGAAGAATTAACCACAGGCTCAGCCTGCCCCCCGGAACCTGAATAGGGCCTGAGGCAATCCCGTGCTTTTGCGGCCAGCTCCCAAAAAAGACAGTTGAAAAATGGAGCTCAGGGGCACTGCCATTCACAAACCCGCAGAGTTATAAATGGTAACTCTCGTCAACAAATATATTGAGGGAAGGCAACGAAGAGGATTTGAAAGCAAGGCAGAATTGCAGGAAACATGTTTCAGGAGGTAAATTCGAATCGCCTTTAAAGCACATGAAAAGTGGCAAAACGTCGACAGTGATGCCCTTGGCCAAAAAGGGCGTATGCGTTTTTTCCTGAATATATTCAGGGAAAAACGCATACGCCCTTTTTGGCCAACCAAGCAACCTGGAAAGGCAAATCAGCGCTACAAAGAAGTCTCGCTTCCCATCGGTCAAAAGGGCCATGCTGCAAAAAGTGTCAAAACCAGAAATGCAGGACAGGCCATGGAGAAATGGCAGCCTTGCTACGCTGATGGGCGGGATGTAAATTGCCAACAGCCACTCTGGAGAAGTGTACGGTGTGTCCTGAAACATCGAAAAAACAGCTTAGGGAGCATAGGGCAAGTGCACTCATGGGCGTATAAATTGGGAAAACTAAAAATCAGCAAGACACAGGCACCCCAATGTTTAGGGCTGCTATGTTGACAAGAACCTCCACTTCATGACACCTTAAATATCCCAGGAAAGAGAAAAATGGATAAAGAAGTTGTGGTCCTTATGTACAAAGGAATATCACTCAGACATGAAATCAATGTCATAAGGCTAGTAGAAGCAAGATGAGTGGATTTAGGTATGACGATTCTAAGTGAACTAAGTCACACAGAAAAAGACACTTATCAAAGGCTGTCACTTATAGAGGGAATGTAAAAACCGCTACATTTGAACTGAATTACAAAACAGAACAGAGTCACACGTTTAGAAAACACACTATGGCTGCTTAACGGGAAAGGTGAGGTGGGGTGATGCATAAAACAAGGGTTTCAAATTCGCTCAGATACCGTTCCATACACCCAATATGTAATAGACAAGACCTACTCCTTGCTCAGTGAACTGGACACAACACCCCCTATTCACCGCACAAGAATATACGTGACTAGTAAGAATCTTAAAACCTATGTATTGATACGTGTCTGGAAGTGAGTCAAGTGGGTGTAAAGCCGCTTAAACACAGCCGTGAAAAGCAGCTAAACCCCATTATAAAAATAAATTACTTTTAAAAACCCGTAAAACAAAGACAGTGAAAGAGAGAGAAATTTTACAAAATTCGTTCAGGGGCTGTGATGCAACCTGGATTGACCATATCTAGACCCACAGCTGGATGAGACATAAGGGTGGACACTCTTGGGGCTGAGAGGTTTGGTGAGGTTGGGTGAGCAAACGCAGACCCTTTAAAGTAATACTGCGTGGTACCCATCCCATGGGTCCCAAATCTCCAGGTTCAAGGGCATCTTCCTACATCGAAAACATGCATGAGAAACCCAGAAGATGGTACACCGTGTGATTTTGAAAGGTTTCCAAAATGAACCACATTTCTCATCTCCTTGTGCTGGGGTTCGCCTTTCCAGCTACTTTACTAGCAATCTCCCTACTTGGAGAATCAGCACCTTTAAGCTCCTGTTCCCTACAGGTTGCAATTTGTCCTGAGGATGAACGGGAAGAGGGGCAACCAATGAGAGACTAGATCTAGGTGTTGGGACAGGCACAGGTCACTCTTTTTTCCCAATAGGAAGAAGAATTAAACACAGGTTCAGCCTGCCGCCGGGAACCAGAATAGGGCCTGAGGCAATCCCGTGCTTTTGCGGCCAGCTCCCAAAAAAGACAGTTGAAAAATGGAGCTCAGGGGCACTGCAATTCACAAACCTGCTGAGTTATAAATGATAACTCTCGTCCACAAATATATTGAGGGAAGGCAACGAAGAGGATTTGAAAGCAAGGCAGAATTGCAGGAAACAGGTTTCAGGGGGTAGATTCGAATCGCCTTTAAAGCACATGAAAGGTGGCAAAACGTCGACAATGATGACCTTGGCCAAAAAGGGCGTATGCGTTGTTTCCTGAATATATTCAGGAAACAACGCATACGCCCTTTTTGGCCAACCAAGCAACCGGGAAAGGCAAATCAGCGCTACCAAGAATTCTTGCTTCCCATCGGTCAAAAGGGCCATGCTGCAAAAATTTTCAAAACCAGAAATGCAGGACAGGCCATGGAGAAATGGCAGCCTTGCTACGCTGATGGGAGGGATGTAAATTGCCAACAGCCACTCTGGAGAAGTGTACGGTGTGTCCTGAAACATCAAAAAAACACAGCTTAGGGAGCATAGGGCACGTCCACTCATGGGCGTATAAATTGGGAAAACTAAAAATCAGCAAGACACAGGCACCCCAAAGTTTAGGGCAGCTCTGTTGACAAGAACCTCCACTTCATGACACCGTAAATATCCCAGGAAAGAGAAAAATGGATAAAGAAGTTGTGGTCCTTATGTACAATGGAATATCACTCAGACATGAAATCAATGTCATAAGGCTAGTAGAAGCAAGATGAGTGGATTTAGGAACGACGATTCTAAGTGAAATAAGTCACACAGAAAAAGACACTTATCATAAGCTATCACTTAGAGAGGGAATGTAAAAACCGCTACACTTGAACTGAATTAAAAAACAGAACAGAGTCACACGTTTAGAAAACACACTATGGCTGCTTAACGGGAAAGGTGAGTTGGGGTGATGCATAAAACAAGGGTTTCAAATTCACTCAGATACCGTTCCATACACCCAATATGTAATAGACAAGACCAACTCCTTGCTCAGTGAACTGGACTCAACACCCCCTATTCACCGCACAATAATATGTCTGATTAGTAAGAATCGTAAAACCTATGTATTGATATCTCTCTGGAAGTGAGTCAAGTGGGTGTAAAGCCGCATAAACACAGCCGTGAAAGGCAGCTAAACCCCATAATAAAAATAAATTACTTTTAAAAACCCGTAAAAGAAAGACAGTGAAAGAGAGAGAAATTCTTACATAATTCGTTCAGGGGCTTTGATGCAACCTGGATTGACCATATCTAGACCCACAGCTGGATGAGACATAAGGGTGGATACTCTTGGGGCTGAGAGGTTGGGTGAGGTTGGGTGAGCAAACGCAGAACCTTTAAAGTAATACTGCGTGGTACCCATCCCATGGGTCCCAAATCTCCAGGTTCAAGGGCATCTTCCTACATCGAAAACATGCATGAGAAACCCAGAATAAGGTACACCGTGTGATTTTGAAAGGTTTCTAAAACGCACCTCATTTCTCATCTCCTTGTGCTCGGGTTCGCCATTCCAGGTACTTTACTAGCAATCTCCCTACTTGGACAATCTGCACCTTTAACCTCCTGTTCTGTACAGGTTGCAATTTGTCCTGAGGATGAACGGGAAGAGGGGCAACCAATGAGAGACTAGATCTAGGTGTTGGGACAGGCACAGGTCACTCTATTTTCCCATCAGGAAGAAGAATTAACCACAGGCTCAGCCTGCCCCCCGGAACCTGAATAGGGCCTGAGGCAATCCCGTGCTTTTGCGGCCAGCTCCCAAAAAAGACAGTTGAAAAATGGAGCTCAGGGGCACTGCCATTCACAAACCCGCAGAGTTATAAATGGTAACTCTTGTCCACAAATATATTGAGGGAAGGCAACGAAGAGGATTTGAAAGCAAGGCAGAATTGCAGGAAACATGTTTCAGGAGGTAGATTCGAATCGCCTTTAAAGCACATGAAAAGTGGCAAAACGTCGACAGTGATGCCCTTGGCCAAAAAGGGCGTATGCGTTTTTTCCTGAATATATTCAGGAAAAAACGCATACGCCCTTTTTGGCCAACCAAGCAACCTGGAAAGGCAAATCAGCGCTACAAAGAAGTCTCGCTTCCCATCGGTCAAAAGGGCCATGCTGCAAAAAGTGTCAAAACCAGAAATGCAGGACAGGCCATGGAGAAATGGCAGCCTTGCTACGCTGATGGGCGGGATGTAAATTGCCAACAGCCACTCTGGAGAAGTGTACGGTGTGTCCTGAAACATCGAAAAAACAGCTTAGGGAGCATAGGGAACGTGCACTCATGGGCGTATAAATTGGGAAAACTAAAAATCAGCAAGACACAGGCACCCCAATGTTTAGGGCTGCTATGTTGACAAGAACCTCCACTTCATGACACCTTAAATATCCCAGGAAAGAGAAAAATGGATAAAGAAGTTGTGGTCCTTATGTACAAAGGAATATCTCTCAGACATGAAATCAATGTCATAAGGCTAGTAGAAGCAAGATGAGTGGATTTAGTTATGACGATTCTAAGTGAACTAAGTCACACAGAAAAAGACACTTATCATAAGCTATCACTTATAGAGGGAATGTAAAAACCGCTACACTTGAACTGAATTACAAAGGGAACAGATTCACACGTTTAGAAAACACACTATGGCTGCTTAACGGGAAAGGTGAGGTGGGGTGATGCATAAAACAAGGGTTTCAAATTCGCACAGATACCGTTCCATACACCCAATATGTAATAGACAAGGCCTGCTCCTTGCTCAGTGAACTGGACTCAACACCCCCTATTCACCGCACAAGAATATATCTGACTAGTAATAATCGTAAAACCTATGTATTGATATCTCTCTGGAAGTGAGCCAAGTGGGTGTAAAGCCGCATAAACACAGCCGTGAAAAGCAGCTAAACCCCATTATAAAAATAAATTACTATTAAAAAACCGTAAAACAAAGACAGTGAAAGAGAGAGAAATTCTTACAAAATTCGTTCAGGGGCTGTGATGCAACCTGGATTGACCATATCTAGACCCACACCTGGATGAGACATAAGGGTGGACACTCTTCGGGCTGAGAGGTTGGGTGAGGTTGGGTGAGCAAACTCAGACCCTTTAAAGTAATACTGCGTGGTACCCATCCCATGGGTCCCAAATCTCCAGGTTCAAGGGCATCTTCCTACATCGAAAACATGCATGAGAATCCCAGAAGATGGTACACCGTGTGATCGGGAAAGGTTTCTAAAACGCACCTCATTTCTCATCTCCTTGTGCTCGGGTTCGCCATTCCAGCTACTTTACTAGCAATCTCCCTTCTTGGAGAATCAGCACCTTTAACCTCCTGTTCTGTACAGGTTGCAATTTGTCCTGAGGATGAACGGGAAGAGGGGCAACCAATGAGAGACTAGATCTAGGTGTTGGGACAGGCACAGGTCACTCTATTTTCCCATCAGAAGAAGAATTAACCACAGGCTCAGCCTGCCCCCCGGAACCTGAATAGGGCCTGAGGCAATCCCGTGCTTTTGCGGCCAGCTCCCAAAAAAGACAGTTGAAAAATGGAGCTCAGGGGCACTGCCATTCACAAACCCGCAGAGTTATAAAAGGTAACTCTCGTCAACAAATATATTGAGGGAAGGCAACGAAGAGGATTTGAAAGCAAGGCAGAATTGCAGGAAACATGTTTCAGGAGGTAGATTCGAATCGCCTTTAAAGCACATGAAAAGTGGCAAAACGTCGACAGTGATGCCCTTGGCCAAAAAGGGCGTATGCGTTTTTTCCTGAATATATTCAGGAAAAAACGGATACGCCCTTTTTGGCCAACCAAGCAACCTGGAAAGGCAAATCAGCGCTACAAAGAAGTCTCGCTTCCCATCGGTCAAAAGGGCCATGCTGCAAAAAGTGTCAAAACCAGAAATGCAGGACAGGCCATGGAGAAATGGCAGCCTTGCTACGCTGATGGGCGGGATGTAAATTGCCAACAGCCACTCTGGAGAAGTGTATGGTGTGTCCTGAAACATCGAAAAAACAGCTTAGGGAGCATAGGGCAAGTGCACTCATGGGCGTATAAATTGGGAAAACTAAAAATCAGCAAGACACAGGCACCCCAATGTTTAGGGCTGCTATGTTGACAAGAACCTCCACTTCATGACACCTTAAATATCCCAGGAAAGAGAAAAATGGATAAAGAAGTTGTGGTCCTTATGTACAAAGGAATATCACTCAGACATGAAATCAATGTCATAAGGCTAGTAGAAGCAAGATGAGTGGATTTAGGTATGACGATTCTAAGTGAACTAAGTCACACAGAAAAAGACACTTATCAAAGGCTGTCACTTATAGAGGGAATGTAAAAACCGCTACATTTGAACTGAATTACAAAACAGAACAGAGTCACACGTTTAGAAAACACACTATGGCTGCTTAACGGGAAAGGTGAGGTGGGGTGATGCATAAAACAAGGGTTTCAAATTCGCTCAGATACCGTTCCATACACCCAATATGTAATAGACAAGACCTACTCCTTGCTCAGTGAACTGGACACAACACCCCCTATTCACCGCACAAGAATATACGTGACTAGTAAGAATCTTAAAACCTATGTATTGATACGTGTCTGGAAGTGAGTCAAGTGGGTGTAAAGCCGCTTAAACACAGCCGTGAAAAGCAGCTAAACCCCATTATAAAAATAAATTTCTTTTAAAAACCCGTAAAACAAAGACAGTGAAATTCTTACAAAATTCGTTCAGGGGCTGTGATGCAACCTGGATTGACCATATCTAGACCCACAGCTGGATGAGACATAAGGTTGGACACTCTTGGGGCTGACAGGTTGGGTGAGGTTGGGTGAGCAAATGCAGACCCTTTAAAGTAATACTGCGTGGTACCCATCCCATGGGTCCCAAATCTCCAGGTTCAAGGGCATCTTCCTACATCGAAAACATGCATGAGAAACTCAGAAGATGGTACACCGTGTGATTTTGAAAGGTTTCTAAAACGCACCCCATTTCTCACCTCCTTGTGCTCGGGTTCGCCTTTCCAGCTACTTTACTAGCAATCTCCCTACTTGCAGAATCAGCACCTTTAAGCTCCTGATCCATACAGGTTGCAAATTGTCCTGAGGATGAACGGGAAGAGGGGCAACCAATGAGAGACTATATCTAGGTGTTGGGACAGGCACAGGTCACTCTATTTTCCCATCAGGAAGAAGAATTAACCACAGGCTCAGCCTGCTGCCCAGAAGCACAATAGCGCCTGAGGCAATACTGCGCTTTTGCGGCCAGCTCCCAAAAAAGCGAGTTGAAAAATGGAGCTCAGGGACACTGCAATTCACAAACCCGCAGAGTTATAAAAGGTAACTCTCGTCAACAAATATATTGAGGGAAGGCAACGAAGAGGATTTGAAAGCAAGGCAGAATTGCAGGAAACATGTTTCAGGAGGTAGATTCGAATCGCCTTTAAAGCACATGAAAAGCGGCAAAACGTCGACAATGATGCCCTTGGACAAAAAGGGCGTATGCGTTTTTTCCTGAATATATTCAGGAAAAAACGCATACGCCCTTTTTGGCCAACCAAGCAACCTGGAAAGGCAAATCAGCGCTACAAAGAAGTCTCGCTTCCCATCGGTCAAAAGGGCAATGCTAAAAAAGTGTCAAAACCAGAAATGCAGGACAGGCCATGGAGAAATGGCAGCCTTGCTACGCTGATAGGCGGGATGTTAATTGCCAACAGCCACTCTGGAGAAGTGTACGGTGTGTCCTGAAACATCGAAAAAACACAGCTTAGGGAGCATAGGGCACGTCCACTCATGGGCGTATAAATTGGGAAAACTAAAAATCAGCAAGACACAGGCACCCCAAAGTTTAGGGCTGCTCTGTTGACAAGAACCTCCAGTTCATGACACCTTAAATATCCCAGGAAAGAGAAAAATGGATAAAGAAGTTGTGGTCCTTATGTACAATGGAATATCACTCAGACATGAAATCAATGTCATAAGGCTAGGAGAAGCAAGATGAGTGGATTTAGGTACGACGATTCCAAGTGAAATAAGTCACACAGAAAAAGACACTTATCATAAGGTATCACTTATAGAGGGAATGTAAAAACCGCTACACTTGAACTGAATTACAAAACAGAACAGAGTCACACGTTTAGAAAACACACTATGGCTGCTTAACGGGAAAGGTGAGGTGGGGTGATGCATAAAACAAGGGTTTCAAATTCGCTCAGATACTGTTCCATACACACAATATGTAATAAAAAAGACCTACTCCTTGCTCAGTGAACTGGACACAACACCCCCTATTCACCGCACAAGAATATACGTGACTAGTAAGAATCTTAAAACCTATGTATTGATATCTGTCTGGAAGTGAGTCAAGTGGGTGTAAAGCTGCATAAACACAGCCGTGAAAAGCAGCTAAACCCCATTATAAAAATAAATTACTTTTAAAAACCCGTAAAACAAAGACAGTGAAAGAGAGAGAAATTTTACAAAATTCGTTCAGGGGCTGTGATGCAACCTGGATTGACCATATCTAGACCCACAGCTGGATGAGACATAAGGGTGGACACTCTTGGGGCTGAGAGGTTTGGTGAGGTTGGGTGAGCAAACGCAGACCCTTTAAAGTAATACTGCGTGGTACCCATCCCATGGGTCCCAAATCTCCAGGTTCAAGGGCATCTTCCTACATCGAAAACATGCATGAGAAACCCAGAAGATGGTACACCGTGTGATTTTGAAAGGTTTCCAAAATGAACCACATTTCTCATCTCCTTGTGCTGGGGTTCGCCTTTCCAGCTACTTTACTAGCAATCTCCCTACTTGGAGAATCAGCACCTTTAAGCTCCTGTTCCCTACAGGTTGCAATTTGTCCTGAGGATGAACGGGAAGAGGGGCAACCAATGAGAGACTAGATCTAGGTGTTGGGACAGGCACAGGTCACTCTTTTTTCCCAATAGGAAGAAGAATTAAACACAGGTTCAGCCTGCCGCCGGGAACCAGAATAGGGCCTGAGGCAATCCCGTGCTTTTGCGGCCAGCTCCCAAAAAAGACAGTTGAAAAATGGAGCTCAGGGGCACTGCAATTCACAAACCTGCTGAGTTATAAATGATAACTCTCGTCCACAAATATATTGAGGGAAGGCAACGAAGAGGATTTGAAAGCAAGGCAGAATTGCAGGAAACAGGTTTCAGGGGGTAGATTCGAATCGCCTTTAAAGCACATGAAAGGTGGCAAAACGTCGACAATGATTACCTTGGCCAAAAAGGGCGTATGCGTTGTTTCCTGAATATATTCAGGAAACAACGCATACGCCCTTTTTGGCCAACCAAGCAACCTGGAAAGGCAAATCAGCGCTACCAAGAATTCTTGCTTCCCATCGGTCAAAAGGGCCATGCTGCAAAAATTTTCAAAACCAGAAATGCAGGACAGGCCATGGAGAAATGGCAGCCTTGCTACGCTGATGGGAGGGATGTAAATTGCCAACAGCCACTCTGGAGAAGTGTACGGTGTGTCCTGAAACATCAAAAAAACACAGCTTAGGGAGCATAGGGCACGTCCACTCATGGGCGTATAAATTGGGAAAACTAAAAATCAGCAAGACACAGGCACCCCAAAGTTTAGGGCAGCTCTGTTGACAAGAACCTCCACTTCATGACACCGTAAATATCCCAGGAAAGAGAAAAATGGATAAAGAAGTTGTGGTCCTTATGTACAATGGAATATCACTCAGACATGAAATCAATGTCATAAGGCTAGTAGAAGCAAGATGAGTGGATTTAGGAACGACGATTCTAAGTGAAATAAGTCACACAGAAAAAGACACTTATCATAAGCTATCACTTAGAGAGGGAATGTAAAAACCGCTACACTTGAACTGAATTAAAAAACAGAACAGAGTCACACGTTTAGAAAACACACTATGGCTGCTTAACGGGAAAGGTGAGTTGGGGTGATGCATAAAAAAAGGGTTTCAAATTCACTCAGATACCGTTCCATACACCCAATATGTAATAGACAAGACCAACTCCTTGCTCAGTGAACTGGACTCAACACCCCCTATTCACCGCACAATAATATGTCTGACTAGTAAGAATCGTAAAACCTATGTATTGATATCTCTCTGGAAGTGAGTCAAGTGGGTGTAAAGCCGCATAAACACAGCCGTGAAAGGCAGCTAAACCCCATTATAAAAATAAATTACTTTTAAAATCCCGTAAAAGAAAGACAGTGAAAGAGAGAGAAATTCTTACATAATTCGTTCAGGGGCTTTGATGCAACCTGGATTGACCATATCTAGACCCACAGCTGGATGAGACATAAGGGTGGACACTCTTGGGGCTGAGAGGTTGGGTGAGGTTGGGTGAGCAAACGCAGAACCTTTAAAGTAATACTGCGTGGTACCCACCCCATGGGTCCCAAATCTCCAGGTTCAAGGGCATCTTCCTACATCGAAAACATGCATGAGAAACCCAGAATAAGGTACACCGTGTGATTTTGAAAGGTTTCCAAAACGCACCTCATTTCTCATCTCCTTGTGCTCGGGTTCGCCATTCCAGGTACTTTACTAGCAATCTCCCTACTTGGAGAATCAGCACCTTTAACCTCCTGTTCTGTACAGGTTGCAATTTGTCCTGAGGATGAACGGGAAGAGGGGCAACCAATGAGAGACTAGATCTAGGTGTTGGGACAGGCACAGGTCACTCTATTTTCCCATCAGGATGAAGAATTAACCACAGGCTCAGCCTGCCCCCCGGAACCTGAATAGGGCCTGAGGCAATCCCGTGCTTTTGCGGCCAGCTCCCAAAAAAGACAGTTGAAAAATGGAGCTCAGGGTCACTGCCATTCACAAACCCGCAGAGTTATAAATGGTAACTCTCGTCCACAAATATATTGAGGGAAGGCAACGAAGAGGATTTGAAAGCAAGGCAGAATTGCAGGAAACATGTTTCAGGAGGTAGATACGAATCGCCTTTAAAGCACATGAAAAGTGGCAAAACGTCGACAGTGATGCCCTTGGCCAAAAAGGGCGTATGCGTTTTTTCCTGAATATATTCAGGAAAAAACGGATACGCCCTTTTTGGCCAACCAAGCAACCTGGAAAGGCAAATCAGCGCTACAAAGAAGTCTCGCTTCCCATCGGTCAAAAGGGCCATGCTGCAAAAAGTGTCAAAACCAGAAATGCAGGACAGGCCATGGAGAAATGGCAGCCTTGCTACGCTGATGGGCGGGATGTAAATTGCCAACAGCCACTCTGGAGAAGTGTACGGTGTGTCCTGAAACATCGAAAAAACAGCTTAGGGAGCATAGGGCACGTGCACTCATGGGCGTATAAATTGGGAAAACTAAAAATCAGCAAGACACAGGCACCCCAATGTTTAGGGCTGCTATGTTGACAAGAACCTCCACTTCATGACACCTTAAATATCCCAGGAAAGAGAAAAATGGATAAAGAAGTTGTGGTCCTTATGTACAAAGGAATATCACTCAGACATGAAATCAATGTCATAAGGCTAGTAGAAGCAAGATGAGTGGATTTAGGTATGACGATTCTAAGTGAACTAAGTCACACAGAAAAAGACACTTATCATAAGCTATCACTTATAGAGGGAATGTAAAAACCGCTACACTTGAACTGAATTACAAAGGGAACAGAGTCAAACGTTTAGAAAACACACTATGGCTGCTTAACGGGAAAGGTGAGGTGGGGTGATGCATAAAACAAGGGTTTCAAATTCGCTCAGATACCGTTCCATACACCCAATATGTAATAGACAAGGCCTACTCCTTGCTCAGTGAACTGGAATCAACACCCCCTATTCACCGCACAAGAATATATCTGACTAGTAATAATCGTAAAACCTATGTATTGATATCTCTCTGGAAGTGAGCCAAGTGGGTGTAAAGCCGCATAAACACAGCCGTGAAAGGCAGCTAAACCCCATAATAAAAATAAATTACTTTTAAAAACCCGTAAAAGAAAGACAGTGAAAGAGAGAGAAATTCTTACATAATTCGTTCAGGGGCTTTGATGCAACCTGGATTGACCATATCTAGACCCACAGCTGGATGAGACATAAGGGTGGATACTCTTGGGGCTGAGAGGTTGGGTGAGGTTGGGTGAGCAAACGCAGAACCTTTAAAGTAATACTGCGTGGTACCCATCCCATGGGTCCCAAATCTCCAGGTTCAAGGGCATCTTCCTACATCGAAAACATGCATGAGGAACCCAGAATAAGGTACACCGTGTGATTTTGAAAGGTTTCTAAAACGCACCTCATTTCTCATCTCCTTGTGCTCGGGTTCGCCATTCCAGGTACTTTACTAGCAATCTCCCTACTTGGAGAATCTGCACCTTTAACCTCCTGTTCTGTACAGGTTGCAATTTGTCCTGAGGATGAACGGGAAGAGGGGCAACCAATGAGAGACTAGATCTAGGTGTTGGGACAGGCACAGGTCACTCTATTTTCCCATCAGGAAGAAGAATTAACCACAGGCTCAGCCTGCCCCCCGGAACCTGAATAGGGCCTGAGGCAATCCCGTGCTTTTGCGGCCAGCTCCCAAAAAAGACAGTTGAAAAATGGAGCTCAGTGGCACTGCCATTCACAAACCCGCAGAGTTATAAATGGTAACTCTTGTCCACAAATATATTGAGGGAAGGCAACGAAGAGGATTTGAAAGCAAGGCAGAATTGCAGGAAACATGTTTCAGGAGGTAGATTCGAATCGCCTTTAAAGCACATGAAAAGTGGCAAAACGTCGACAGTGATGCCCTTGGCCAAAAAGGGCGTATGCGTTTTTTCCTGAATATATTCAGGAAAAAACGCATACGCCCTTTTTGGCCAACCAAGCAACCTGGAAAGTCAAATCAGCGCTACAAAGAAGTCTCGCTTCCCATCGGTCAAAAGGGCCATGCTGCAAAAAGTGTCAAAACCAGAAATGCAGGACAGGCCATGGAGAAATGGCAGCCTTGCTACGCTGATGGGCGGGATGTAAATTGCCAACAGCCACTCTGGAGAAGTGTACGGTGTGTCCTGAAACATCGAAAAAACAGCTTAGGGAGCATAGGGAACGTGCACTCATGGGCGTATAAATTGGGAAAACTAAAAATCAGCAAGACACAGGCACCCCAATGTTTAGGGCTGCTATGTTGACAAGAACCTCCACTTCATGACACCTTAAATATCCCAGGAAAGAGAAAAATGGATAAAGAAGTTGTGGTCCTTATGTACAAAGGAATATCTCTCAGACATGAAATCAATGTCATAAGGCTAGTAGAAGCAAGATGAGTGGATTTAGTTATGACGATTCTAAGTGAACTAAGTCACACAGAAAAAGACACTTATCATAAGCTATCACTTATAGAGGGAATGTAAAAACCGCTACACTTGAACTGAATTACAAAGGGAACAGATTCACACGTTTAGAAAACACACTATGGCTGCTTAACGGGAAAGGTGAGGTGGGGTGATGCATAAAACAAGGGTTTCAAATTCGCTCAGATACCGTTCCATACACCCAATATGTAATAGACAAGGCCTGCTCCTTGCTCAGTGAACTGGACTCAACACCCCCTATTCACCGCACAAGAATATATCTGACTAGTAATAATCGTAAAACCTATGTATTGATATCTCTCTGGAAGTGAGCCAAGTGGGTGTAAAGCCGCATAAACACAGCCGTGAAAAGCAGCTAAACCCCATTATAAAAATAAATTACTATTAAAAAACCGTAAAACAAAGACAGTGAAAGAGAGAGAAATCCTTACAAAATTCGTTCAGGGGCTGTGATGCAACCTGGATTGACCATATCTAGACCCACACCTGGATGAGACATAAGGGTGGACACTCTTGGGGCTGAGAGGTTGGGTGAGGTTGGGTGAGCAAACTCAGACCCTTTAAAGTAATACTGCGTGGTACCCATCCCATGGGTCCCAAATCTCCAGGTTCAAGGGCATCTTCCTACATCGAAAACTTGCATGAGAAACTCAGAAGATGGTACACCGTGTGATTTTGAAAGGTTTCTAAAACGCACCCCATTTCTCACCTCCTTGTGCTCGGGTTCGCCTTTCCAGCTACTTTACTAGCAATCTCCCTACTTGCAGAATCAGCACCTTTAAGCTCCTGATCCATACAGGTTGCAAATTGTCCTGAGGATGAACGGGAAGAGGGGCAACCAATGAGAGACTAGATCTAGGTGTTGGGACAGGCACAGGTCACTCTATTTTCCCATCAGGAAGAAGAATTAACCACAGGCTCAGCCTGCTGCCCAGAAGCACAATAGCGCCTGAGGCAATACTGCGCTTTTGCGGCCAGCTCCCAAAAAAGCGAGTTGAAAAATGGAGCTCAGGGACACTGCAATTCACAAACCCGCAGAGTTATAAATGATAAGTCTCGTCCAAAAATATATTGAGGGAAGGCAACGAAGAGGATTTGAAAGCAAGGCAGAATTGCAGGAAACAGATTTCAGGAGGTAGATTCGAATTGCCTTTAAAGCACATGAAAAGCGGCAAAACGTCGACAATGATGCCCTTGGACAAAAAGGGCGTATGCGTTTTTTCCTGAATATATTCAGGAAAAAACGCATACGCCCTTTTTGGCCAACCAAGCAACCTGGAAAGGCAAATCAGCGCTACAAAGAAGTCTCGCTTCCCATCGGTCAAAAGGGCCATGCTAAAAAAGTGTCAAAACCAGAAATGCAGGACAGGCCATGGAGAAATGGCAGCCTTGCTACGCTGATAGGCGGGATGTTAATTGCCAACAGCCACTCTGGAGAAGTGTACGGTGTGTCCTGAAACATCGAAAAAACACAGCTTAGGGAGCATAGGGCACGTCCACTCATGGGCGTATAAATTGGGAAAACTAAAAATCAGCAAGACACAGGCACCCCAAAGTTTAGGGCTGCTCTGTTGACAAGAACCTCCAGTTCATGACACCTTAAATATCCCAGGAAAGAGAAAAATGGATAAAGAAGTTGTGGTCCTTATGTACAATGGAATATCACTCAGACATGAAATCAATGTCATAAGGATAGGAGAAGCAAGATGAGTGGATTTAGGTACGACGATTCCAAGTGAAATAAGTCACACAGAAAAAGACACTTATCATAAGGTATCACTTATAGAGGGAATGTAAAAACCGCTACACTTGAACTGAATTACAAAACAGAACAGAGTCACACGTTTAGAAAACACACTATGGCTGCTTAACGGGAAAGGTGAGGTGGGGTGATGCATAAAACAAGGGTTTCAAATTCGCTCAGATACCGTTCCATACACACAATATGTAATAAAAAAGACCTACTCCTTGCTCAGTGAACTGGACACAACACCCCCTATTCACCGCACAAGAATATACGTGACTAGTAAGAATCTTAAAACCTATGTATTGATACGTGTCTGGAAGTGAGTCAAGTGGGTGTAAAGCCGCTTAAACACAGCCGTGAAAAGCAGCTAAACCCCATTATAAAAATAAATTACTTTTAAAAACCCGTAAAACAAAGACAGTGAAAGAGAGAGAAATTTTACAAAATTCGTTCAGGGGCTGTGATGCAACCTGGATTGACCATATCTAGACCCACAGCTGGATGAGACATAAGGGTGGACACTCTTGGGGCTGAGAGGTTTGGTGAGGTTGGGTGAGCAAACGCAGACCCTTTAAAGTAATACTGCGTGGTACCCATCCCATGGGTCCCAAATCTCCAGGTTCAAGGGCATCTTCCTACATCGAAAACATGCATGAGAAACCCAGAAGATGGTACACCGTGTGATTTTGAAAGGTTTCCAAAATGAACCACATTTCTCATCTCCTTGTGCTGGGGTTCGCCTTTCCAGCTACTTTACTAGCAATCTCCCTACTTGGAGAATCAGCACCTTTAAGCTCCTGTTCCCTACAGGTTGCAATTTGTCCTGAGGATGAACGGGAAGAGGGGCAACCAATGAGAGACTAGATCTAGGTGTTGGGACAGGCACAGGTCACTCTTTTTTCCCAATAGGAAGAAGAATTAAACACAGGTTCAGCCTGCCGCCGGGAACCAGAATAGGGCCTGAGGCAATCCCGTGCTTTTGCGGCCAGCTCCCAAAAAAGACAGTTGAAAAATGGAGCTCAGGGGCACTGCAATTCACAAACCTGCTGAGTTATAAATGATAACTCTCGTCCACAAATATATTGAGGGAAGGCAACGAAGAGGATTTGAAAGCAAGGCAGAATTGCAGGAAACAGGTTTCAGGGGGTAGATTCGAATCGCCTTTAAAGCACATGAAAGGTGGCAAAACGTCGACAATGATGACCTTGGCCAAAAAGGGCGTATGCGTTGTTTCCTGAATATATTCAGGAAACAACGCATACGCCCTTTTTGGCCAACCAAGCAACCTGGAAAGGCAAATCAGCGCTACCAAGAATTCTTGCTTCCCATCGGTCAAAAGGGCCATGCTGCAAAAATTTTCAAAACCAGAAATGCAGGACAGGCCATGGAGAAATGGCAGCCTTGCTACGCTGATAGGAGGGATGTAAATTGCCAACAGCCACTCTGGAGAAGTGTACGGTGTGTCCTGAAACATCAAAAAATCACAGCTTAGGGAGCATAGGGCACGTCCACTCATGGGCGTATTAATTGGGAAAACTAAAAATCAGCAAGACACAGGCACCCCAAAGTTTAGGGCAGCTCTGTTGACAAGAACCTCCACTTCATGACACCGTAAATATCCCAGGAAAGAGAAAAATGGATAAAGAAGTTGTGGTCCTTATGTACAATGGAATATCACTCAGACATGAAATCAATGTCATAAGGCTAGTAGAAGCAAGATGAGTGGATTTAGGAACGACGCTTCTAAGTGAAATAAGTCACACAGAAAAAGACACTTATCATAAGCTATCACTTAGAGAGGGAATGTAAAAACCGCTACACTTGAACTGAATTAAAAAACAGAATAGAGTCACACGTTTAGAAAACACACTATGGCTGCTTAACGGGAAAGGTGAGTTGGGGTGATGCATAAAACAAGGGTTTCAAATTCACTCAGATACCGTTCCATACACCCAATATGTAATAGACAAGACCAACTCCTTGCTCAGTGAACTGGACTCAACACCCCCTATTCACCGCACAATAATATGTCTGACTAGTAAGAATCGTAAAACCTATGTATTGATATCTCTCTGGAAGTGAGTCAAGTGGGTGTAAAGCCGCATAAACACAGCCGTGAAAGGCAGATAAACCCCATTATAAAAATAAATTACTTTTAAAATCCCGTAAAAGAAAGACAGTGAAAGAGAGAGAAATTCTTACATAATTCGTTCAGGGGCTTTGATGCAACCTGGATTGACCATATCTAGACCCACAGCTGGATGAGACATAAGGGTGGACACTCTTGGGGCTGAGAGGTTGGGTGAGGTTGGGTGAGCAAACGCAGAACCTTTAAAGTAATACTGCGTGGTACCCATCCCATGGGTCCCAAATCTCCAGGTTCAAGGGCATCTTCCTACATCGAAAACATGCATGAGAAACCCAGAAGATGGTACACCGTGTGATTTTCAAAGGTTTCTAATACGCACCTCATTTCTCATCTCCTTGTGCTCGGGTTCGCCATTCCAGGTACTTTACTAGCAATCTCCCTACTTGGAGAATCAGCACCTTTAACCTCCTGTTCTGTACAGGTTGCAATTTGTCCTGAGGATGAACGGGAAGAGGGGCAACCAATGAGAGACTAGATCTAGGTGTTGGGACAGGCACAGGTCACTCTATTTTCCTATCAGGATGAAGAATTAACCACAGGCTCAGCCTGCCCCCCGGAACCTGAATAGGGCCTGAGGCAATCCCGTGCTTTTGCGGCCAGCTCCCAAAAAAGACAGTTGAAAAATGGAGCTCAGGGTCACTGCCATTCACAAACCCGCAGAGTTATAAATGGTAACTCTCGTCCACAAATATATTGAGGGAAGGCAACGAAGAGGATTTGAAAGCAAGGCAGAATTGCAGGAAACATGTTTCAGGAGGTAGATACGAATCGCCTTTAAAGCACATGAAAAGTGGCAAAACGTCGACAGTGATGCCCTTGGCCAAAAAGGGCGTATGCGTTTTTTCCTGAATATATTCAGGAAAAAACGGATACGCCCTTTTTGGCCAACCAAGCAACCTGGAAAGGCAAATCAGCGCTACAAAGAAGTCTCGCTTCCCATCGGTGAAAAGGGCCATGCTGCAAAAAGTGTCAAAACGAGAAATGCAGGACAGGCCATGGAGAAATGGCAGCCTTGCTACGCTGATGGGCGGGATGTAAATTGCCAACAGCCACTCTGGAGAAGTGTACGGTGTGTCCTGAAACATCGAAAAAACAGCTTAGGGAGCATAGGGCACGTGCACTCATGGGCGTATAAATTGGGAAAACTAAAAATCAGCAAGACACAGGCACCCCAATGTTTAGGGCTGCTATGTTGACAAGAACCTCCACTTCATGACACCTTAAATATCCCAGGAAAGAGAAAAATGGATAAAGAAGTTGTGGTCCTTATGTACAAAGGAATATCACTCAGACATGAAATCAATGTCATAAGGCTAGTAGAAGCAAGATGAGTGGATTTAGGTATGACGATTCTAAGTGAACTAAGTCACACAGAAAAAGACACTTATCATAAGCTATCACTTATAGAGGGAATGTAAAAACCGCTACACTTGAACTGAATTACAAAGGGAACAGAGTCAAACGTTTAGAAAACACACTATGGCTGCTTAACGGGAAAGGTGAGGTGGGGTGATGCATAAAACAAGGGTTTCAAATTCGCTCAGATACCGTTCCATACACCCAATATGTAATAGACAAGGCCTACTCCTTGCTCAGTGAACTGGAATCAACACCCCCTATTCACCGCACAAGAATATATCTGACTAGTAATAATCGTAAAACCTATGTATTGATATCTCTCTGGAAGTGAGCCAAGTGGGTGTAAAGCCGCATAAACACAGCCGTGAAAGGCAGCTAAACCCCATAATAAAAATAAATTACTTTTAAAAACCCGTAAAAGAAAGACAGTGAAAGAGAGAGAAATTCTTACATAATTCGTTCAGGGGCTTTGATGCAACCTGGATTGACCATATCTAGACCCACAGCTGGATGAGACATAAGGGTGGATACTCTTGGGGCTGAGAGGTTGGGTGAGGTTGGGTGAGCAAACGCAGAACCTTTAAAGTAATACTGCGTGGTACCCATCCCATGGGTCCCAAATCTCCAGGTTCAAGGGCATCTTCCTACATCGAAAACATGCATGAGAAACCCAGAATAAGGTACACCGTGTGATTTTGAAAGGTTTCTAAAACGCACCTCATTTCTCATCTCCTTGTGCTCGGGTTCGCCATTCCAGGTACTTTACTAGCAATCTCCCTACTTGGAGAATCTGCACCTTTAACCTCCTGTTCTGTACAGGTTGCAATTTGTCCTGAGGATGAACGGGAAGAGGGGCAACCAATGAGAGACTAGATCTAGGTGTTGGGACAGGCACAGGTCACTCTATTTTCCCATCAGGAAGAAGAATTAACCACAGGCTCAGCCTGCCCCCCGGAACCTGAATAGGGCCTGAGGCAATCCCGTGCTTTTGCGGCCAGCTCCCAAAAAAGACAGTTGAAAAATGGAGCTCAGTGGCACTGCCATTCACAAACCCGCAGAGTTATAAATGGTAACTCTTGTCCACAAATATATTGAGGGAAGGCAACGAAGAGGATTTGAAAGCAAGGCAGAATTGCAGGAAACATGTTTCAGGAGGTAGATTCGAATCGCCTTTAAAGCACATGAAAAGTGGCAAAACGTCGACAGTGATGCCCTTGGCCAAAAAGGGCGTATGCGTTTTTTCCTGAATATATTCAGGAAAAAACGCATACGCCCTTTTTGGCCAACCAAGCAACCTGGAAAGTCAAATCAGCGCTACAAAGAAGTCTCGCTTCCCATCGGTCAAAAGGGCCATGCTGCAAAAAGTGTCAAAACCAGAAATGCAGGACAGGCCATGGAGAAATGGCAGCCTTGCTACGCTGATGGGCGGGATGTAAATTGCCAACAGCCACTCTGGAGAAGTGTACGGTGTGTCCTGAAACATCGAAAAAACAGCTTAGGGAGCATAGGGAACGTGCACTCATGGGCGTATAAATTGGGAAAACTAAAAATCAGCAAGACACAGGCACCCCAATGTTTAGGGCTGCTATGTTGACAAGAACCTCCACTTCATGACACCTTAAATATCCCAGGAAAGAGAAAAATGGATAAAGAAGTTGTGGTCCTTATGTACAAAGGAATATCTCTCAGACATGAAATCAATGTCATAAGGCTAGTAGAAGCAAGATGAGTGGATTTAGTTATGACGATTCTAAGTGAACTAAGTCACACAGAAAAAGACACTTATCATAAGCTATCACTTATAGAGGGAATGTAAAAACCGCTACACTTGAACTGAATTACAAAGGGAACAGATTCACACGTTTAGAAAACACACTATGGCTGCTTAACGGGAAAGGTGAGGTGGGGTGATGCATAAAACAAGGGTTTCAAATTCGCTCAGATACCGTTCCATACACCCAATATGTAATAGACAAGGCCTGCTCCTTGCTCAGTGAACTGGACTCAACACCCCCTATTCACCGCACAAGAATATATCTGACTAGTAATAATCGTAAAACCTATGTATTGATATCTCTCTGGAAGTGAGCCAAGTGGGTGTAAAGCCGCATAAACACAGCCGTGAAAAGCAGCTAAACCCCATTATAAAAATAAATTACTATTAAAAAACCGTAAAACAAAGACAGTGAAAGAGAGAGAAATCCTTACAAAATTCGTTCAGGGGCTGTGATGCAACCTGGATTGACCATATCTAGACCCACACCTGGATGAGACATAAGGGTGGACACTCTTGGGGCTGAGAGGTTGGGTGAGGTTGGGTGAGCAAACTCAGACCCTTTAAAGTAATACTGCGTGGTACCCATCCCATGGGTCCCAAATCTCCAGGTTCAAGGGCATCTTCCTACATCGAAAACTTGCATGAGAAACTCAGAAGATGGTACACCGTGTGATTTTGAAAGGTTTCTAAAACGCACCCCATTTCTCACCTCCTTGTGCTCGGGTTCGCCTTTCCAGCTACTTTACTAGCAATCTCCCTACTTGCAGAATCAGCACCTTTAAGCTCCTGATCCATACAGGTTGCAAATTGTCCTGAGGATGAACGGGAAGAGGGGCAACCAATGAGAGACTAGATCTAGGTGTTGGGACAGGCACAGGTCACTCTATTTTCCCATCAGGAAGAAGAATTAACCACAGGCTCAGCCTGCTGCCCAGAAGCACAATAGCGCCTGAGGCAATACTGCGCTTTTGCGGCCAGCTCCCAAAAAAGCGAGTTGAAAAATGGAGCTCAGGGACACTGCAATTCACAAACCCGCAGAGTTATAAATGATAAGTCTCGTCCAAAAATATATTGAGGGAAGGCAACGAAGAGGATTTGAAAGCAAGGCAGAATTGCAGGAAACAGATTTCAGGAGGTAGATTCGAATTGCCTTTAAAGCACATGAAAAGCGGCAAAACGTCGACAATGATGCCCTTGGACAAAAAGGGCGTATGCGTTTTTTCCTGAATATATTCAGGAAAAAACGCATACGCCCTTTTTGGCCAACCAAGCAACCTGGAAAGGCAAATCAGCGCTACAAAGAAGTCTCGCTTCCCATCGGTCAAAAGGGCCATGCTAAAAAAGTGTCAAAACCAGAAATGCAGGACAGGCCATGGAGAAATGGCAGCCTTGCTACGCTGATAGGCGGGATGTTAATTGCCAACAGCCACTCTGGAGAAGTGTACGGTGTGTCCTGAAACATCGAAAAAACACAGCTTAGGGAGCATAGGGCACGTCCACTCATGGGCGTATAAATTGGGAAAACTAAAAATCAGCAAGACACAGGCACCCCAAAGTTTAGGGCTGCTCTGTTGACAAGAACCTCCAGTTCATGACACCTTAAATATCCCAGGAAAGAGAAAAATGGATAAAGAAGTTGTGGTCCTTATGTACAATGGAATATCACTCAGACATGAAATCAATGTCATAAGGATAGGAGAAGCAAGATGAGTGGATTTAGGTACGACGATTCCAAGTGAAATAAGTCACACAGAAAAAGACACTTATCATAAGGTATCACTTATAGAGGGAATGTAAAAACCGCTACACTTGAACTGAATTACAAAACAGAACAGAGTCACACGTTTAGAAAACACACTATGGCTGCTTAACGGGAAAGGTGAGGTGGGGTGATGCATAAAACAAGGGTTTCAAATTCGCTCAGATACCGTTCCATACACACAATATGTAATAAAAAAGACCTACTCCTTGCTCAGTGAACTGGACACAACACCCCCTATTCACCGCACAAGAATATACGTGACTAGTAAGAATCTTAAAACCTATGTATTGATACGTGTCTGGAAGTGAGTCAAGTGGGTGTAAAGCCGCTTAAACACAGCCGTGAAAAGCAGCTAAACCCCATTATAAAAATAAATTACTTTTAAAAACCCGTAAAACAAAGACAGTGAAAGAGAGAGAAATTTTACAAAATTCGTTCAGGGGCTGTGATGCAACCTGGATTGACCATATCTAGACCCACAGCTGGATGAGACATAAGGGTGGACACTCTTGGGGCTGAGAGGTTTGGTGAGGTTGGGTGAGCAAACGCAGACCCTTTAAAGTAATACTGCGTGGTACCCATCCCATGGGTCCCAAATCTCCAGGTTCAAGGGCATCTTCCTACATCGAAAACATGCATGAGAAACCCAGAAGATGGTACACCGTGTGATTTTGAAAGGTTTCCAAAATGAACCACATTTCTCATCTCCTTGTGCTGGGGTTCGCCTTTCCAGCTACTTTACTAGCAATCTCCCTACTTGGAGAATCAGCACCTTTAAGCTCCTGTTCCCTACAGGTTGCAATTTGTCCTGAGGATGAACGGGAAGAGGGGCAACCAATGAGAGACTAGATCTAGGTGTTGGGACAGGCACAGGTCACTCTTTTTTCCCAATAGGAAGAAGAATTAAACACAGGTTCAGCCTGCCGCCGGGAACCAGAATAGGGCCTGAGGCAATCCCGTGCTTTTGCGGCCAGCTCCCAAAAAAGACAGTTGAAAAATGGAGCTCAGGGGCACTGCAATTCACAAACCTGCTGAGTTATAAATGATAACTCTCGTCCACAAATATATTGAGGGAAGGCAACGAAGAGGATTTGAAAGCAAGGCAGAATTGCAGGAAACAGGTTTCAGGGGGTAGATTCGAATCGCCTTTAAAGCACATGAAAGGTGGCAAAACGTCGACAATGATGACCTTGGCCAAAAAGGGCGTATGCGTTGTTTCCTGAATATATTCAGGAAACAACGCATACGCCCTTTTTGGCCAACCAAGCAACCTGGAAAGGCAAATCAGCGCTACCAAGAATTCTTGCTTCCCATCGGTCAAAAGGGCCATGCTGCAAAAATTTTCAAAACCAGAAATGCAGGACAGGCCATGGAGAAATGGCAGCCTTGCTACGCTGATAGGAGGGATGTAAATTGCCAACAGCCACTCTGGAGAAGTGTACGGTGTGTCCTGAAACATCAAAAAATCACAGCTTAGGGAGCATAGGGCACGTCCACTCATGGGCGTATTAATTGGGAAAACTAAAAATCAGCAAGACACAGGCACCCCAAAGTTTAGGGCAGCTCTGTTGACAAGAACCTCCACTTCATGACACCGTAAATATCCCAGGAAAGAGAAAAATGGATAAAGAAGTTGTGGTCCTTATGTACAATGGAATATCACTCAGACATGAAATCAATGTCATAAGGCTAGTAGAAGCAAGATGAGTGGATTTAGGAACGACGCTTCTAAGTGAAATAAGTCACACAGAAAAAGACACTTATCATAAGCTATCACTTAGAGAGGGAATGTAAAAACCGCTACACTTGAACTGAATTAAAAAACAGAATAGAGTCACACGTTTAGAAAACACACTATGGCTGCTTAACGGGAAAGGTGAGTTGGGGTGATGCATAAAACAAGGGTTTCAAATTCACTCAGATACCGTTCCATACACCCAATATGTAATAGACAAGACCAACTCCTTGCTCAGTGAACTGGACTCAACACCCCCTATTCACCGCACAATAATATGTCTGACTAGTAAGAATCGTAAAACCTATGTATTGATATCTCTCTGGAAGTGAGTCAAGTGGGTGTAAAGCCGCATAAACACAGCCGTGAAAGGCAGATAAACCCCATTATAAAAATAAATTACTTTTAAAATCCCGTAAAAGAAAGACAGTGAAAGAGAGAGAAATTCTTACATAATTCGTTCAGGGGCTTTGATGCAACCTGGATTGACCATATCTAGACCCACAGCTGGATGAGACATAAGGGTGGACACTCTTGGGGCTGAGAGGTTGGGTGAGGTTGGGTGAGCAAACGCAGAACCTTTAAAGTAATACTGCGTGGTACCCATCCCATGGGTCCCAAATCTCCAGGTTCAAGGGCATCTTCCTACATCGAAAACATGCATGAGAAACCCAGAAGATGGTACACCGTGTGATTTTCAAAGGTTTCTAATACGCACCTCATTTCTCATCTCCTTGTGCTCGGGTTCGCCATTC
This sequence comes from Eschrichtius robustus, assembly GCF_028021215.1. Lineage (NCBI taxonomy): Eukaryota > Metazoa > Chordata > Mammalia > Artiodactyla > Eschrichtiidae > Eschrichtius > Eschrichtius robustus. Next base: position 33,567 of record NW_027175204.1, read on the forward strand.
CAGGTACTTTACTAGCAATCTCCCTACTTGGAGAATCAGCACCTTTAACCTCCTGTTCTGTACAGGTTGCAATTTGTCCTGAGGATGAACGGGAAGAGGGGCAACCAATGAGAGACTAGATCTAGGTGTTGGGACAGGCACAGGTCACTCTATTTTCCTATCAGGATGAAGAATTAACCACAGGCTCAGCCTGCCCCCCGGAACCTGAATAGGGCCTGAGGCAATCCCGTGCTTTTGCGGCCAGCTCCCAAAAAAGACAGTTGAAAAATGGAGCTCAGGGTCACTGCCATTCACAAACCCGCAGAGTTATAAATGGTAACTCTCGTCCACAAATATATTGAGGGAAGGCAACGAAGAGGATTTGAAAGCAAGGCAGAATTGCAGGAAACATGTTTCAGGAGGTAGATACGAATCGCCTTTAAAGCACATGAAAAGTGGCAAAACGTCGACAGTGATGCCCTTGGCCAAAAAGGGCGTATGCGTTTTTTCCTGAATATATTCAGGAAAAAACGGATACGCCCTTTTTGGCCAACCAAGCAACCTGGAAAGGCAAATCAGCGCTACAAAGAAGTCTCGCTTCCCATCGGTGAAAAGGGCCATGCTGCAAAAAGTGTCAAAACGAGAAATGCAGGACAGGCCATGGAGAAATGGCAGCCTTGCTACGCTGATGGGCGGGATGTAAATTGCCAACAGCCACTCTGGAGAAGTGTACGGTGTGTCCTGAAACATCGAAAAAACAGCTTAGGGAGCATAGGGCACGTGCACTCATGGGCGTATAAATTGGGAAAACTAAAAATCAGCAAGACACAGGCACCCCAATGTTTAGGGCTGCTATGTTGACAAGAACCTCCACTTCATGACACCTTAAATATCCCAGGAAAGAGAAAAATGGATAAAGAAGTTGTGGTCCTTATGTACAAAGGAATATCACTCAGACATGAAATCAATGTCATAAGGCTAGTAGAAGCAAGATGAGTGGATTTAGGTATGACGATTCTAAGTGAACTAAGTCACACAGAAAAAGACACTTATCATAAGCTATCACTTATAGAGGGAATGTAAAAACCGCTACACTTGAACTGAATTACAAAGGGAACAGAGTCAAACGTTTAGAAAACACACTATGGCTGCTTAACGGGAAAGGTGAGGTGGGGTGATGCATAAAACAAGGGTTTCAAATTCGCTCAGATACCGTTCCATACACCCAATATGTAATAGACAAGGCCTACTCCTTGCTCAGTGAACTGGAATCAACACCCCCTATTCACCGCACAAGAATATATCTGACTAGTAATAATCGTAAAACCTATGTATTGATATCTCTCTGGAAGTGAGCCAAGTGGGTGTAAAGCCGCATAAACACAGCCGTGAAAGGCAGCTAAACCCCATAATAAAAATAAATTACTTTTAAAAACCCGTAAAAGAAAGACAGTGAAAGAGAGAGAAATTCTTACATAATTCGTTCAGGGGCTTTGATGCAACCTGGATTGACCATATCTAGACCCACAGCTGGATGAGACATAAGGGTGGATACTCTTGGGGCTGAGAGGTTGGGTGAGGTTGGGTGAGCAAACGCAGAACCTTTAAAGTAATACTGCGTGGTACCCATCCCATGGGTCCCAAATCTCCAGGTTCAAGGGCATCTTCCTACATCGAAAACATGCATGAGAAACCCAGAATAAGGTACACCGTGTGATTTTGAAAGGTTTCTAAAACGCACCTCATTTCTCATCTCCTTGTGCTCGGGTTCGCCATTCCAGGTACTTTACTAGCAATCTCCCTACTTGGAGAATCTGCACCTTTAACCTCCTGTTCTGTACAGGTTGCAATTTGTCCTGAGGATGAACGGGAAGAGGGGCAACCAATGAGAGACTAGATCTAGGTGTTGGGACAGGCACAGGTCACTCTATTTTCCCATCAGGAAGAAGAATTAACCACAGGCTCAGCCTGCCCCCCGGAACCTGAATAGGGCCTGAGGCAATCCCGTGCTTTTGCGGCCAGCTCCCAAAAAAGACAGTTGAAAAATGGAGCTCAGGGGCACTGCCATTCACAAACCCGCAGAGTTATAAATGGTAACTCTTGTCCACAAATATATTGAGGGAAGGCAACGAAGAGGATTTGAAAGCAAGGCAGAATTGCAGGAAACAGGTTTCAGGAGGTAGATTCGAATCGCCTTTAAAGCACATGAAAAGTGGCAAAACGTCGACAGTGATGCCCTTGGCCAAAAAGGGCGTATGCGTTTTTTCCTGAATATATTCAGGAAAAAACGCATACGCCCTTTTTGGCCAACCAAGCAACCTGGAAAGTCAAATCAGCGCTACAAAGAAGTCTCGCTTCCCATCGGTCAAAAGGGCCATGCTGCAAAAAGTGTCAAAACCAGAAATGCAGGACAGGCCATGGAGAAATGGCAGCCTTGCTACGCTGATGGGCGGGATGTAAATTGCCAACAGCCACTCTGGAGAAGTGTACGGTGTGTCCTGAAACATCGAAAAAACAGCTTAGGGAGCATAGGGAACGTGCACTCATGGGCGTATAAATTGGGAAAACTAAAAATCAGCAAGACACAGGCACCCCAATGTTTAGGGCTGCTATGTTGACAAGAACCTCCACTTCATGACACCTTAAATATCCCAGGAAAGAGAAAAATGGATAAAGAAGTTGTGGTCCTTATGTACAAAGGAATATCTCTCAGACATGAAATCAATGTCATAAGGCTAGTAGAAGCAAGATGAGTGGATTTAGTTATGACGATTCTAAGTGAACTAAGTCACACAGAAAAAGACACTTATCATAAGCTATCACTTATAGAGGGAATGTAAAAACCGCTACACTTGAACTGAATTACAAAGGGAACAGATTCACACGTTTAGAAAACACACTATGGCTGCTTAACGGGAAAGGTGAGGTGGGGTGATGCATAAAACAAGGGTTTCAAATTCGCTCAGATACCGTTCCATACACCCAATATGTAATAGACAAGGCCTGCTCCTTGCTCAGTGAACTGGACTCAACACCCCCTATTCACCGCACAAGAATATATCTGACTAGTAATAATCGTAAAACCTATATATTGATATCTCTCTGGAAGTGAGCCAAGTGGGTGTAAAGCCGCATAAACACAGCCGTGAAAAGCAGCTAAACCCCATTATAAAAATAAATTACTATTAAAAAACCGTAAAACAAAGACAGTGAAAGAGAGAGAAATTCTTACAAAATTCGTTCAGGGGCTGTGATGCAACCTGGATTGACCATATCTAGACCCACACCTGGATGAGACATAAGGGTGGACACTCTTGGGGCTGAGCGGTAGGGTGAGGTTGGGTGAGCAAACTCAGACCCTTTAAAGTAATACTGCGTGGTACCCATCCCATGGGTCCCAAATCTCCAGGTTCAAGGGCATCTTCCTACATCGAAAACATGCATGAGAATCCCAGAAGATGGTACACCGTGTGATCGGGAAAGGTTTCTAAAACGCACCTCATTTCTCATCTCCTTGTGCTCGGTTTCGCCATTCCAGCTACTTTACTAGCAATCTCCCTTCTTGGAGATTCAGCACCTTTAACCTCCTGTTCTGTACAGGTTGCAATTTGTCCTGAGGATGAACGGGAAGAGGGGCAACCAATTAGAGACTAGATGTAGGTGTTGGGACAGGCACATGTCACTCTATTTTCCCATCAGGAAGAAGAATTAACCACAGGCTCAGCCTGCCGCCGGGAAGCAGAATAGTGCCTGAGGCAATCCCGCACTTCTGCGGCCACCTCCCAAAAAAGCCAGTTGAAAAATGGAGCACATGGGCACTGAAATTCACAAACCTGCAGAGTTATAAATGATAACTCTCGTCCACAAATATATTGAGGGAAGGCAACGAAGAGTATTTGAAAGCAAGGCAGAATTGCAGGAAACAGGTTTCAGGAGGTAGATTCGAATCGGCTTTAAAGCACATGAAAAGCGGCAAAACGTCGACAATGATGCCCTTGGCCAAAAAGGGCGTATGCGTTTTTTCCTGAATATATTCAGGGAAAAACGCATACGCCCTTTTTGGCCAACCAAGCAACCTGGAAAGGCAAATCAGCGCTACAATGAAGTCTCGCTTCCCATCGGTCAAAAGGGACATGCTGCAAAAAGTGTAAAAACCAGAAATGCAGGACAGGCCATGGAGAAATGGCAGCCTTGCTACGCTGATGGGCGGGATGTAAATTGCCAACAGCCACTCTGGAGAAGTGTACGGTGTGTCCTGAAACATCAAAAAAACACAGCTTAGGGAGCGTAGGGCACGTCCACTCATGGGCGTATAAATTGGGAAAACTAAAAATCAGCAAGACACAGGCACCCCAAAGTTTAGGGCTGCTCTGTTGACAAGAACCTCCACTTCATGACACCTTAAGTATCCCAGGAAAGAGAAAAATGGATAAAGAAGTTGTGGTCCTTATGTACAATGGAATATCACTCAGACATGAAATCAATGTCATAAGGCTAGTAGAAGCAAGATGAGTGGATTTAGGAACCACGATTCTAAGTGAAATAAGTCACACAGAAAAAGACACTTATCATAAGCTATCACTTATAGAGGGAATATAAAAACCGCTACACTTGAACTGAATTACAAATCAGAACAGAGTCACACGTTTAGAAAACACACTATGGCTGCTTAACGGGAAAGGTGAGGTGGGGTGAGGCATAAAACAAGGGTTTCAAATTCGCTCAGATACCGTTCCATACACCCAATATGTAATAGACAAGACCTACTCCTTGCTCAGTGAACAGGACTCAACACCCCCTATTCACCGCACAAGAATATATGTGACTAGTAAGAATCTTAAAACCTATGTATTGATATCTGTCTGGAAGTGAGTCAAGTGGGTGTAAAGCCACATAAACACAGCCGTGAAAAGCAGCTAAACCCCATTATAAAAATAAATTACTTTTAAAAACCCGTAAAACAAAGACAGTGAAAGAGAGCGAAATTATTACAAAATTCGTTCAGAGGCTGTGATGCAACCTGGATTGACCATATCTAGACCCACAGCTGGATGAGACATAAGGGTGGACACTCTTGGGGCTGAAAGGTTGGGTGAGGTTGGGTGAGCAAACGCAGACCCTTTAAAGTAATACTGCCTGGTACCCATCCCATGGGTCCCAAATCTCCAGGTTCAAGGGCATCTTCCTACATCGAAAACATGCATGAGAAACCCAGAAGATGGTACACCGTTTGATTTTGAAAGGTTTCTAATACGCACCTCATTTCTCATCTCCTTGTGCTCGGGTTCGCCTTTCCAGCTACTTTACTAGCAATCTCCCTACTTGGAGAATCAGCACCTTTAAGCTCCTGTTCCCTACAGGTTGCAATTTGTCCTGAGGATGAACGGGAATAGGGGCAACCAATGAGAGACTAGATCTAGGTGTTGGGACAGGCACAGCTCACTCTATTTTCCCATCAGGAAGAAGAATTAAACACAGGCTCAGCCTGCCGCAGGGAACCAGAATAGGGCCTGAGGCAATCCCGTGCTTTTGCGGCCAGCTCCCAAAAAAGACAGTTGAAAAATGGAGCTCAGGGGCACTGCAATTTACAAACCTGCTGAGTTATAAATGATAACTCTCGTCCACAAATATATTGAGGGAAGGCAACGAAGAGTATTTGAAAGCAAGGCAGAATTGCAGGAAACAGGTTTCAGGAGGTAGATTCGAATCGGCTTTAAAGCACATGAAAAGCGGCAAAACGTCGACAATGATGCCCTTGGCCAAAAAGGGCGTATGCGTTTTTTCCTGAATATATTCAGGAAAAAACGCATACGCCCTTTTTGGCCAACCAAGCAACCTGGAAAGGCAAATCAGCGCTACAATGAAGTCTCGCTTCCCATCGGTCAAAAGGGACATGCTGCAAAAAGTGTAAAAACCAGAAATGCAGGACAGGCCATGGAGAAATGGCAGCCTTGCTACGCTGATGGGCGGGATGTAAATTGCCAACAGCCACACTGGAGAAGTGTACGGTGTGTCCTGAAACATCGAAAAAAAACAGCTTAAGGAGCATAGGGCACGTCCACTCATGGGCGTATAAATTGGGAAAACTAAAAATCAGCAAGACACAGGCACCCCAAAGTTTAGGGCTGCTCTGTTGACAAGAACCTCCACTTCATGACACCTTAAATATCCCAGGAAAGAGAAAAATGGATAAAGAAGTTGTGGTCCTTATGTACAATGGAATATCACTCAGACATGAAATCAATGTCATAAGGCAAGTAGAAGCAAGATGAGTGGATTTAGGAACGACGATTCTAAGTGAAATAAGTCACACAGAAAAAGACACTTATCATAAGCTATCACTTATAGAGGGAATGTAAAAACCGCTACACTTGAACTGAATTACAAAACAGAACATAGTCACACGTTTAGAAAACACACTATGGCTGCTTAACGGGAAAGGTGAGGTGGGGTGATGCATAAAACAAGGGTTTCAAATTCGCTCAGACACCGTTCCATACACCCAATATGTAATAGACAAGACCTACTCCTTGCTCAGTGAACTGGACTCAACACCCCCTATTCACCGCACAAGAATATATGTGACTAGTAAGAATTGTAAAACCTATGTATTGACATCTCTCTGGAAGTGAGTCAAGTGGGTGTAAAGCCGCATAAACACAACCGTGAAAAGCAGCTAAACCCCATTAAAAAAATAAATTACTTTTAAAAACCCGTAAAACAAAGACAGTGAAAGAGAGAGAAATTCTTACAAAATTCGTTCAGAGGCTGTGATGCAACCTGGATTGACCATATCTAGACCCACAGCTGGATGAGACATAAGGGTGGACACTCTTGGGGCTGAGAGGTTTGGTGAGGTTGGGTGAGCAAACGCAGAACCTTTAAAGTAATACTGCGTGGTACCCATTCCATGGGTCCCAAATCTCCAGGTTCAAGGGCATCTTCCTACATCGAAAACATGCATGAGAAACCCAGAAGATGGTATACCGTGTGATTTTGAAAGGTTTCTAAAACGCAGCTCATTTCTCATCTCCTTGTGCTCGGGTTCGCCTTTCCAGCTAATTTACTAGCAATCTCCCTACTTGGAGAATCAGCACCTTTAAGCTCCTGTTCCCTACAGGTTGCAATTTGTCCTGAGGATGAACGGGAAGAGGGGCAACCAATGAGAGATTAGATTTAGGTGTTGGGACAGGCACAGGTCACTCTATTTTCCCATCAGGAAGAAGAATTAAACACAGGCTCAGCCTGCCGCCACGAACCAGAATAGGGGCTGAGGCAATCCCGTGCTTTTGCGGCCAGCTCCCAAAAAAGACAGTTTGAAAATGGAGCTCAGGGGCACTGCAATTCACAAACCTGCTGAGTTATAAATGATAACTCTCGTACACAAATATATTGAGGGAAGGCAACGAAGAGGATTTGAAAGCAAGGCAGAATTGCAGGAAACAGGTTTCAGGAGGTAGATTCGAATCACCTTTAAAGCACATGAAAAGTGGCAAAACGTCGACAATGATGCCCTTGGCCAAAAAGGGCGTATGCGTTTTTTCCTGAATATATTCAGGAAAAAACGGATACGCCCTTTTTGGCCAACCAAGCAACCTGGAATGGCAAATCAGCGCTACAAAGAAGTCTTGCTTCCCATCGGTCAAAAGGGCCATGCTGCAAAAAGTGTCAAAACCAGAAATGCAGGACAGACCATGGAGAAATGGCAGCCTTGCTACGCTGATGGGCGGGATGTAAATTGCCAACAGCCACTCTGGAGAAGTGTACGGTGTGTCCTGAAACATCAAAAAAACACAGCTTAGGGAGCGTAGGGCACGTCCACTCATGGGCGTATAAATTGGGAAAACTAAAAATCAGCAAGACACAGGCACCCCAAAGTTTAGGGCTGCTCTGTTGACAAGAACCTCCACTTCATGACACCTTAAGTATCCCAGGAAAGAGAAAAATGGATAAAGAAGTTGTGGTCCTTATGTACAATGGAATATCACTCAGACATGAAATCAATGTCATAAGGCTAGTAGAAGCAAGATGAGTGGATTTAGGAACGACGATTCTAAGTGAAATAAGTCACACAGAAAAAGACACTTATCATAAGCTATCACTTATAGAGGGAATATAAAAACCGCTACACTTGAACTGAATTACAAATCAGAACAGAGTCACACGTTTAGAAAACACACTATGGCTGCTTAACGGGAAAGGTGAGGTGGGGTGAGGCATAAAACAAGGGTTTCAAATTCGCTCAGATACCGTTCCATACACCCAATATGTAATAGACAAGACCTACTCCTTGCTCAGTGAACAGGACTCAACACCCCCTATTCACCGCACAAGAATGTATGTGACTAGTAAGAATCTTAAAACCTATGTATTGATATCTGTCTGGAAGTGAGTCAAGTGGGTGTAAAGCTGCATAAACACAGCCGTGAAAAGCAGCTAAACCCCATTATAAAAATAAATTACTTTTAAAAACCCGTAAAACAAAGACAGTGAAAGAGAGAGAAATTATTACAAAATTCGTTCAGAGGCTGTGATGCAACCTGGATTGACCATATCTAGACCCACAGCTGGATGAGACATAAGGGTGGACACTCTTGGGGCTGAAAGGTTGGGTGAGGTTGGGTGAGCAAACGCAGACCCTTTAAAGTAATACTGCGTGGTACCCATCCCATGGGTCCCAAATCTCCAGGTTCAAGGGCATCTTCCTACATCGAAAACATGCATGAGAAACCCAGAAGATGGTACACCGTGTGATTTTGAAAGGTTTCTAATACGCACCTCATTTCTCATCTCCTTGTGCTCGGGTTCGCCTTTCCAGCTACTTTACTAGCAATCTCCCTACTTGGAGAATCAGCACCTTTAAGCTCCTGTTCCCTACAGGTTGCAATTTGTCCTGAGGATGAACGGGAATAGGGGCAACCAATGAGAGACTAGATCTAGGTGTTGGGACAGGCACAGCTCACTCTATTTTCCCATCAGGAAGAAGAATTAAACACAGGCTCAGCCTGCCGCAGGGAACCAGAATAGGGCCTGAGGCAGTCCCTTGCTTTTGCGGCCAGCTCCCAAAAAAGACAGTTGAAAAATGGAGCTCAGGGGCACTGCAATTTACAAAGCTGCTGAGTTATAAATGATAACTCTCGTCCACAAATATATTGAGGGAAGGCAACGAAGAGGATTTGAAAGCAAGGCAGAATTGCAGGAAACAGGTTTCAGGAGGTAGATTCGAATCGCCTTTAAAGCACATGAAAAGTGGCAAAACGTCGACAGTGATGCCCTTGGCCAAAAAGGGCGTATGCGTTTTTTCCTGAATATATTCAGGAAAAAACGCATACGCCCTTTTTGGCCAACCAAGCAACCTGGAAAGGCAAATCAGCGCTACAAAGAAGTCTCGCTTCCCATCGGTCAAAAGGGCCATGCTGCAAAAAGTGTCAAAACCAGAAATGCAGGACAGGCCATGGAGAAATGGCAGCCTTGCTACGCTGATGGGCGGGATGTAATTTGCCAACAGCCACTCTGGAGAAGTGTACGGTGTGTCCTGAAACACCGAAAAAACACAGCTTAGGGAGCATAGGGCACGTCCACTCATGGGCGTATAAATTGGGACAACTAAAAATCAGCAAGACACAGGCACCCCAATGTTTAGGGCTGCTTTGTTGACAAGAACCTCCACTTCATGACACCTTAAATATCCCAGGAAAGAGAAAAATGGATAAAGAAGTTGTGGTCCTTATGTACAAAGGAATATCACTCAGACATGATATCAATGTCATAAGGCTAGTAGAAGCAAGATGAGTGGATTTAGGTATGACGATTCTAAGTGAAATAAGTCACACAGAAAAAGACACTTATCATAAGCTCTCACTTATAGAGGGAATGTAAAAACCGCTACACTTGAACTGAATTACAAAACAGAACAGAGTCACACGTTTAGAAAACACACTATGGCTGCTTAACGGGAAAGGTGAGGTGGGGTGATGCATAAAACAAGGGTTTCAAATTCGCTCAGATACCGTTCCATACACCCAATATGTAATAGACAAGACCTACTCCTTGCTCAGTGAACTGGACTCAACACCCCCTATTCACCGCACAAGAATATATGTGACTAGTAAGAATCTTAAAACCTATGTATTGATATCTGTCTGGAAGTGAGTCAAGTGGGTGTAAAGCCGCATAAACACAGCCGTGAAAAGCAGCTAAACCCCATTATAAAAATAAATTACTTTTAAAAACCCGTAAAACAAAGACAGTGAAAGAGAGAGAAATTCTTACAAAATTCGTTCAGAGGCTGTGATGCAACCTGGATTGACCATATCTAGACCCACAGCTGGATGAGACATAAGGGTGGACACTCTTGGGGCTTAGAGTTTGGGTGAGGTTGGGTGAGCAAACGCAGACCCTTTAAAGTAATACTGTGTGGTACCCATCCCATGGGTCCCAAATCTCCAGGTTCAAGGGCATCTTCCTACATCGAAAACATGCATGAGAAACCCAGAAGATGGTACACCGTGTGATTTTGAAAGGTATCTAAAACGCACCCCATTTCTCATCTCCTTGTGCTAGGGTTCGCCTTTCCAGCTACTTTACTAGCAATCTCCCTACTTGGAGAATCAGCACCTTTAAGCTCCTGTTCCCTACAGGTTGCAATTTGTCCTGAGGATGAACGGCAAGAGGGGCAACCAATGAGAGACTAGATCTAGGTGTTGGGACAGGCACAGGTCACTCTATTTTCCCATCAGGAAGAAGAATTAAACACAGGCTCAGCCTCCCGCCGGGAACCAGAATAGGGCCTGAGGCAATGCCGTGCTTTTGCGGCCAGCCACCAAAAATGCGAGTTGAAAAATGGAGCTCAGGGACACTGCAATTCACAAACCCGCAGAGTTATAAATGATAACTGTCATCCACAGATATATTGAGGGAAGGCAACGAAGAGGATTTGAAAGCAAGGCAGAATTGCAGGAAACAGATTTCAGGAGGTAGATTCGAATCGCCATTAAAGCACATGAAAAGCGGCAAAACGTCGACAATGATGCCCTTGGCCAAAAAGGGCGTATGCGTTTTTTCCTGAATATATTCAGGAAAAAACGCATACGCCCTTTTTGGCCAACGAAGCAACATGGAAATGCAAATAAGCGCTACAAAGAAGTTTCGCTTCCCATCGGTCAAAAGGGTCATGCTGCAAAAAGTGTCAAAACCAGAAATGCAGGACAGGCCATGGAGAAATGGCAGCCTTGCTACGCTGATGGGCGGGATGTAAATTGCCAACAGCCACTCTGAAGAAGTGTACGGTGTGTCCTGAAACATCGAAAAAACACAGTTAGGGAGCATAGGGCACGTCCACTCATGGGCGTATAAATTGGGAAAACTAAAAATCAGCAAGACACAGGCACCCCAAAGTTTAGGGCTGCTCTGTTGACAAGAACCTCCACTTCATGACACCTTAAATATCCCAGGAAAGAGAAAAATGGATAAAGAAGTTGTGGTCCTTATGTACAATGGAATATCACTCAGACATGAAATCAATGTCATAAGGCTAGTAGAAGCAAGATGAGTGGATTTAGGTACGACGATTCTAAGTGAAATAAGTCACACAGAAAAAGACACTTATCATAAGCTATCACTTATAGAGGGAATGTAAAAACCGCTACACTTGAACTGAATTACAAAACAGAACAGAGTCACACGTTTAGAAAACACACTATGGCTGCTTAACGGGAAAGGTGAGGTGGGGTGAGGCATAAAACAAGGGTTTCAAATTCGCTCAGATACCGTTCCATACACCCAATATGTAATAGACAAGACCTACTCCTTGCTCAGTGAACAGGACTCAACACCCCCTATTCACCGCACAAGAATATATGTGACTAGTAAGAATCTTAAAACCTATGTATTGATATCTGTCTGGAAGTGAGTCAAGTGGGTGTAAAGCCGCATAAACACAGCCGTGAAAAGCAGCTAAACCCCATTATAAAAATAAATTACTTTTAAAAACCCGTAAAACAAAGACAGTGAAAGAGAGAGAAATTCTTACAAAATTCGTTCAGAGGCTGTGATGCAACCTGGATTGACCATATCTAGACCCACAGCTGGATGAGACATAAGGGTGGACACTCTTGGGGCTGAAAGGTTGGGTGAGGTTGGGTGAGCAAACGCAGACCCTTTAAAGTAATACTGCCTGGTACCCATCCCATGGGTCCCAAATCTCCAGGTTCAAGGGCATCTTCCTACATCGAAAACATGCATGAGAAACCCAGAAGATGGTACACCGTGTGATTTTGAAAGGTTTCTAATACGCACCTCATTTCTCATCTCCTTGTGCTCGGGTTCGCCTTTCCAGCTACTTTACTAGCAATCTCCCTACTTGGAGAATCAGCACCTTTAAGCTCCTGTTCCCTACAGGTTGCAATTTGTCCTGAGGATGAACGGGAATAGGGGCAACCAATGAGAGATTAGATCTAGGTGTTGGGACAGGCACAGCTCACTCTATTTTCCCATCAGGAAGAAGAATTAAACACAGGCTCAGCCTGCCGCAGGGAACCAGAATAGGGCCTGAGGCAATCCCGTGCTTTTGCGGCCAGCTCCCAAAAAAGACAGTTGAAAAATGGAGCTTAGGGGCACTGCAATTTACAAACCTGCTGAGTTATAAATGATAACTCTCGTCCACAAATATATTGAGGGAAGGCAACGAAGAGGATTTGAAAGCAAGGCAGAATTGCAGGAAACAGGTTTCAGGAGGTAGATTCGAATCGCCTTTAAAGCACATGAAAAGTGGCAAAACGTCGACAGTGATGCCCTTGGCCAAAAAGGGCGTATGCGTTTTTTCCTGAATATATTCAGGAAAAAACGCATACGCCCTTTTTGGCCAACCAAGCAACCTGGAAAGGCAAATCAGCGCTACAAAGAAGTCTCGCTTCCCATCAGTCAAAAGGGCCATGCTGCAAAAAGTGTCAAAACCAGAAATGCAGGACAGGCCATGGAGAAATGGCAGCCTTGCTACGCTGATGGGCGGGATGTAATTTGCCAACAGCCACTCTGGAGAAGTGTACGGTGTGTCCTGAAACATCGAAAAAACACAGCTTAGGGAGCATAGGGCACGTCCACTCATGGGCGTATAAATTGGGACAACTAAAAATCAGCAAGACACAGGCACCCCAATGTTTAGGGCTGCTTTGTTGACAAGAACCTCCACTTCATGACACCTTAAATATCCCAGGAAAGAGAAAAATGGATAAAGAAGTTGTGGTCCTTATGTACAAAGGAATATCACTCAGACATGATATCAATGTCATAAGGCTAGTAGAAGCAAGATGAGTGGATTTAGGTATGACGATTCTAAGTGAAATAAGTCACACAGAAAAAGACACTTATCATAAGCTCTCACTTATAGAGGGAATGTAAAAACCGCTACACTTGAACTGAATTACAAAACAGAACAGAGTCACACGTTTAGAAAACACACTATGGCTGCTTAACGGGAAAGGTGAGGTGGGGTGATGCATAAAACAAGGGTTTCAAATTCGCTCAGATACCGTTCCATACACCCAATATGTAATAGACAAGACCTACTCCTTGCTCAGTGAACTGGACTCAACTCCCCCTATTCACCGCACAAGAATATATGTGACTAGTAAGAATCTTAAAACCTATGTATTGATATCTGTCTGGAAGTGAGTCAAGTGGGTGTAAAGCCGCATAAACACAGCCGTGAAAAGCAGCTAAACCCCATTATAAAAATAAATTACTTTTAAAAACCCGTAAAACAAAGACAGTGAAAGAGAGAGAAATTCTTACAAAATTCGTTCAGAGGCTGTGATGCAACCTGGATTGACCATATCAACACCCACAGCTGGATGAGACATAAGGGTGGACACTCTTGGGGCTTAGAGGTTGGGTGAGGTTGGGTGAGCAAACGCAGACCCTTTAAAGTAATACTGTGTGGTACCCATCCCATGGGTCCCAAATCTCCAGGTTCAAGGGCATCTTCCTACATCGAAAACATGCATGAGAAACCCAGAAGATGGTACACCATGTGATTTTGAAAGGTTTCTAAAACGCACCCCATTTCTCATCTCCTTGTGCTAGGGTTCGCCTTTCCAGCTACTTTACTAGCAATCTCCCTACTTGGAGAATCAGCACCTTTAAGCTCCTGTTCCCTACAGGTTGCAATTTGTCCTGAGGATGAACGGGAAGAGGGGCAACCAATGAGAGACTAGATCTAGGTGTTGGGACAGGCACAGGTCACTCTATTTTCCCATCAGGAAGAAGAATTAAACACAGGCTCAGCCTCCCGCCGGGAACCAGAATAGGGCCTGAGGCAATGCCGCGCTTTTGCGGCCAGCTACAAAAAAAGCGAGTTGAAAAATGGAGCTCAGGGACACTGCAATTCACAAACCCGCAGAGTTATAAATGATAACTGTCATCCACAGATATATTGAGGGAAGGCAACGAAGAGGATTTGAAAGCAAGGCAGAATTGCAGGAAACAGATTTCAGGAGGTATATTCGAATCGCCATTAAAGCACATGAAAAGCGGCAAAACGTCGACAATGATGCCCTTGGCCAAAAAGGGCGTATGCGTTTTTTCCTGAATATATTCAGGAAAAAACGCATACGCCCTTTTTGGCCAACCAAGCAACATGGAAAGGCAAATAAGCGCTACAAAGAAGTTTCGCTTCCCATCGGTCAAAAGGGTCATGCTGCAAAAAGTGTCAAAACCAGAAATGCAGGACAGGCCATGGAGAAATGGCAGCCTTGCTACGCTGATGGGCGGGATGTAAATTGCCAACAGCCACTCTGAAGAAGTGTACGGTGTGTCCTGAAACATCGAAAAAACACAGTTAGGGAGCATAGGGCACGTCCACTCATGGGCGTATAAATTGGGAAAACTAAAAATCAGCAAGACACAGGCACCACAAAGTTTAGGGCTGCTCTGTTGACAAAAACCTCCACTTCATGACACCTTAAATATCCCAGGAAAGAGAAAAATGGATAAAGAAGTTGTGGTCCTTATGTACAATGGAATATCACTCAGACATGAAATCAATGTCATAAGGCTAGTAGAAGCAAGATGAGTGGATTTAGGTACGACGATTCTAAGTGAAATAAGTCACACAGAAAAAGACACTTATCATAAGGTATCACTTATAGAGGGAATGTAAAAACCGCAACACTTGAACTGAATTACAAAACAGAACAGAGTCACACGTTTAGAAAACACACTATGGCTGCTGAGCGGGAAAGGTGAGGTGGGGTGATGCATAAAACAAGGGTTTCAAATTCGCTCAGATACCGTTCCATACACCCAATATGTAATAGACAAGACCTACTCCTTGCTCAGTGAACTGGACTCAACACCCCCTATTCACCGCACAAGAATATATGTGACTAGTAAGAATCTTAAAACCTATGTATTGATATCTGTCTGGAAGTGAGTCAAGTGGGTGTAAAGCCGCATAAACACAGCCGTGAAAAGCAGCTAAACCCCATTATAAAAATAAATTACTTTTAAAAACGCGTAAAACAAAGACAGTGAAAGAGAGAGAAATTCTTACAAAATTCGTTCAGAGGCTGTGATGCAACCTGGATTGACCATATCTAGACCCACACCTGGATGAGACATAAGGGTGGACACTCTTGGGGCTGAGAGGTTGGGTGAGGTTGGGTGAGCAAATGCAGACCCTTTAAAGTAATACTGCGTGGTACCCATCCCATGGGTCCCAAATCTCCAGGTTCAAGGGCATCTTCCTACATCGAAAACATGCATGAGAAACCCAGAAGATGGTACACCGTGTGATTTTGAAAGGTTTCTAATACGCACCTCATTTCTCATCTCCTTGTGCTCGGGTTCGCCTTTCCAGCTACTTTACTAGCAATCTCCCTACTTGGAGAATCAGCACCTTTAAACTCCTGTTCCCTACAGGTTGCAATGTGTCCTGAGGATGAACGGGAAGAGGGGAAACCAATGAGAGACTAGATCTAGGTGTTGGGACAGGCACAGGTCACTCTATTTTCCCATCGGGAAGAAGAATTAACCACAGGCTCAGCCTGCCGCCCAGAAGCAGAATAGGGCCTGAGGCAATCCCACGCTTTTTCGGCCAGCTCCCAAAAAAGCCAGTAAAAAATGGAGCTCAGGGACACTGCAAATCACAAACCCGCAGAGCTATAAATGATAACTCTCATCCACAGATATATTGAGGGAAGGCAACGAAGAGGATTTGAAAGCAAGGCAGAATTGCAGGAAACAGGTTTCAGGAGGTAGATTCGAATCGCCTTTAAAGCACATGAAAAGTGGTAAAAAGTCGACAATGATGCCCTTGGCCAAACAGGGCGTATGCGTTTTTTCCTGAATATATTCAGGAAAAAACGCATACGCCCTGTTTGGCCAACTAAGCAACCTGGAAAGGTTAATCAGAGCTACAAAGAAGTCTCGCTTCCCATCGGTCAAAAGGGCCATGCTGCAAAAAGTGTCAAAACCAGAAATGCAGGACAGGCTATGGAGAAATGGCAGCCTTGCTACGCTGTTGGGCGGGATGTAAATTGCCAACAGCCACTCTGGAGAAGTGTACGGTGTGTCCTGAAACATCGAAAAAACACAGCTCTAGGAGCATAGGGCACGTCCTCTCATGGGCGTATAAATTGGGAAAACTAAAAATCAGCAAGACACAGGCACCCCAAAGTTTAGGGCTGCTCTGTTGACAAGAACCTCCACTTCATGACACCTTAAATATCCCAGGAAAGAGAAAAATGGATAAAGAAGTTGAGGTCCTTATGTACAATGGAATATCACTCAGACATGAAATCAATGTCATAAGGCTAGTAGAAGCAAGATGAGTGGATTTAGGTACGACGATTCTAAGTGAAATAAGTCACACAGAAAAAGACACTTATCATAAGCTATCACTTATAGAGGGAATGTAAAAACCGCTACACTTGAACTGAATTACAAAACAGAACAGAGTCACACGTTTAGAAAACACACTATGCCTGCTTAACGGGAAAGGTGAGGTGGGGTGAGGCATAAAACAAGGGTTTCAAATTCGCTCAGATACCGTTCCATACACCCAATATGTAATAGACAAGACCTACTCCTTGCTCAGTGAACAGGACTCAACACCCCCTATTCACCGCACAAGAATATATGTGACTAGTAAGAATCTTAAAACCTATGTATTGATATCTGTCTGGAAGTGAGTCAAGTGGGTGTAAAGCCGCATAAACACAGCCGTGAAAAGCAGCTAAACCCCATTATAAAAATAAATTACTTTTAAAAACCCGTAAAACAAAGACAGTGAAAGAGAGAGAAATTCTTACAAAATTCGTTCAGAGGCTGTGATGCAACCTGGATTGACCATATCTAGACCCACAGCTGGATGAGACATAAGGGTGGACACTCTTGGGGCTGAAAGGTTGGGTGAGGCTGGGTGAGCAAACGCAGACCCTTTAAAGTAATACTGCCTGGTACCCATCCCATGGGTCCCAAATCTCCAGGTTCAAGGGCATCTTCCTACATCGAAAACATGCATGAGAAACCCAGAAGATGGTACACCGTGTGATTTTGAAAGGTTTCTAATACGCACCTCATTTCTCATCTCCTTGTGCTCGGGTTCGCCTTTCCAGCTACTTTACTAGCAATCTCCCTACTTGGAGAATCAGCACCTTTAAGCTCCTGTTCCCTACAGGTTGCAATTTGTCCTGAGGATGAACGGGAAGAGGGGCAACCAATGAGAGACTAGATGTAGGTGTTGGGACAGGCACAGCTCACTCTATTTTCCCATCGGGAAAAAGAATTAACCACAGGCTCAGCCTGCCGCCCAGAAGCAGAATAGGGCCTGAGGCAATCCCGCGCTTTTGCGGCCAGCTCCCAAAAAAGCCAGTTGAAAAATGGAGCTCAGGGACACTGCAATTCACAAACCCGCAGAGCTATAAATGATAACTCTCATCCACAGATATATTGAGGGAAGGCAACGAAGAGGATTTGAAAGCAAGGCAGAATTGCAGGAAACAGTTTTCAGGAGGTAGATTCAAATCGCCTTAAAAGCACATGAAAAGTGGTAAAACGTCGACAATCATGCCCTTGGCCAAACAGGGCGTATGCGTTTTTTCCTGAATATATTCAGGAAAAAACGCATACGCCCTTTTTGGCCAACCAAGCAACCTGGAAAGGCTAATCAGCGCTACAAAGAAGTCTCGTTTCCATCCGTCAAAAGGGCCATGCTGCAAAAAGTGTCAAAACCAGAAATGCAGGACAGGCCATGGAGAAATGGCAGCCTTGCTACGCTGATGGGCGGGATGTAAATTGCCAACAGCCACTCTGGAGAAGTGTACGGTGTGTCCTGAAACATCGAAAAAACACAGCTTAGGGAGCATAGGGCACGTCCTCTCATGGGCGTATAAATTGGGAAAACTAAAAATCAGCAAGACACAGGTACCCCAAAGTTTAAGGCTGCTCTGTTGAGAAGAACCTCCACTTCATGACACCTTAAATATCCCAGGAAAGAGAAAAATGGATAAAGAAGTTTTGGTCCTTATGTACAATGAAATATCACTCAGACATGAAATCAATGTCATAACGCTAGTAGAAGCAAGATGAGTGGACTTAGGTACGATGATTCTAAGTGAAATAAGTCACACAGAAAAAGACACTTATCATAAGCTATCACTTATAGAGGGAATGTAAAAACCGCTACACTTGAACTGAATTACAAAACAGAACAGAGTCACACGTTTAGAAAACACACTATGCCTGCTTAACGGGAAAGGTGAGGTGGGGTGAGGCATAAAACAAGGGTTTCAAATTCGCTCAGATACCGTTCCATACACCCAATATGTAATAGACAAGACCTACTCCTTGCTCAGTGAACAGGACTCAACACCCCCTATTCACCGCACAAGAATATATGTGACTAGTAAGAATCTTAAAACCTATGTATTGATATCTGTCTGGAAGTGAGTCAAGTGGGTGTAAAGACGCATAAACACAGCCGTGAAAAGCAGCTAAACCCCATTATAAAAATAAATTACTTTTAAAAACCCATAAAACAAAGACAGTGAAAGAGAGAGAAATTCTTACAAAATTCGTTCAGAGGCTGTGATGCAACCTGGATTGACCATATCTAGACCCACAGCTGGATGAGACATAAGGGTGGACACTCTTCGGGCTGAAAGGTTGGGTGAGGCTGGGTGAGCAAACGCAGACCCTTTAAAGTAATACTGCCTGGTACCCATCCCATGGGTCCCAAATCTCCAGGTTCAAGGGCATCTTCCTACATCGAAAACATGCATGAGAAACCCAGAAGATGGTACACCGTGTGATTTTGAAAGGTTTCTAATACGCACCTCATTTCTCATCTCCTTGTGCTCGGGTTCGCCTTTCCAGCTACTTTACTAGCAATCTCCCTACTTGGAGAATCAGCACCTTTAAGCTCCTGTTCCCTACAGGTTGCAATTTGTCCTGAGGATGAACGGGAAGAGGGGCAACCAATGAGAGACTAGATGTAGGTGTTGGGACAGGCACAGCTCACTCTATTTTCCCATCGGGAAAAAGAATTAACCACAGGCTCAGCCTGCCGCCCAGAAGCAGAATAGGGCCTGAGGCAATCCCGCGCTTTTGCGGCCAGCTCCCAAAAAAGCCAGTTGAAAAATGGAGCTCAGGGACACTGCAATTCACAAACCCGCAGAGCTATAAATGATAACTCTCATCCACAGATATATTGAGGGAAGGCAACGAAGAGGATTTGAAAGCAAGGCAGAATTGCAGGAAACAGTTTTCAGGAGGTAGATTCAAATCGCCTTAAAAGCACATGAAAAGTGGTAAAACGTCGACAATAATGCCCTTGGCCAAAAAGGGCGTATGCGTTTTTTCCTGAATATATTCAGGAAAAAACGCATACGCCCTTTTTGGCCAACCAAGCAACCTGGAAAGGCTAATCAGCGCTACAAAGAAGTCTCGTTTCCATCGGTCAAAAGGGCCATGCTGCAAAAAGTGTCAAAACCAGAAATGCAGGACAGGCCATGGAGAAATGGCAGCCTTGCTACGCTGATGGGCGGGATGTAAATTGCCAACAGCCACTCTGGAGAAGTGTACGGTGTGTCCTGAAACATCGAAAAAACACAGCTTAGGGAGCATAGGGCACGTCCTCTCATGGGCGTATAAATTGGGAAAACTAAAAATCAGCAAGACACAGGTACCCCAAAGTTTAGGGCTGCTCTGTTGACAAGAACCTCCACTTCATGACACGTTAAATATCCCAGGAAAGAGAAAAATGGATAAAGAAGTTGTGGTCCTTATGTACAATGGAATATCACTCAGACATGAAATCAATGTCATAACGCTAGTAGAAGCAAGATGAGTGGATTTAGGTACGATGATTCTAAGTGAAATAAGTCACACAGAAAAAGACACTTATCATAAGCTATCACTTATAGAGGGAATGTAAAAACCGCTACACTTGAACTGAATTACAAAACAGAACAGAGTCACACGTTTAGAAAACACACTATGGCTGCTTAACGGGAAAGGTGAGGTGGGGTGAGGCATAAAACAAGGGTTTCAAATTCGCTCAGATACCGTTCCATACACCCAATATGTAATAGACAAGACCTACTCCTTGCTCAGTGAACTGGACTCAACACCCCCTATTCACCGCACAAGAATATATGTGACTAGTAAGAATCTTAAAACCTATGTATTGATATCTGTCTGGAAGTGAGTCAAGTGGGTGTAAAGCTGCATAAACACAGCCGTGAAAAGCAGCTAAACCCCATTATAAAAATAAATTACTTTTAAAAACCCGTAAAACAAAGACAGTGAAAGCGAGAGAAATTATTACAAAATTCGTTCATAGGTTCTGATGCAACCTGGATTGACCATATCTAGACCCACAGCTGGATGAGACATAAGGGTGGACACTCTTGGGGCTTAACGGTTGGGTGAGGTTGGGTGAGCAAACGCAGACCCTTTAAAGTAATACTGCCTGGTATCCATCCCATGGGTCCCAAATCTCCAGGTTCAAGGGCATCTTCCTACATCGAAAACATGCATGAGAAACCCAGAAGATGGTACACCGTGTGATTTTGAAAGGTTTCTAATACGCACCTCATTTCTCATCTCCTTGTGCTCGGGTTCGCCTTTCCAGCTACTTTACGAGCAATCTCCCTACTTGGAGAATCAGCACCTTTAAGCTCCTGTTCCCTACAGGTTGCAATTTGTCCTGAGGATGAACGGGAAGAGGGGAAACCAATGAGAGACTAGATCTTGGTGTTGGGACAGGCACAGGTCACTCTATTTTCCCATCGGGAAGAAGAATTAACCACAGGCTCAGCCTGCCGGCCAGAAGCAGAATAGGGCCTGAGGCAATCCCGCACTTTTGCGGCCAGCTCCCAAAAAAGCCAGTTGAAAAATGGAGCTCAGGGACACTGCAATTCACAAACCCGCAGAGCTATAAATGATAACTCTCATCCACAGATATATTGAGGGAAGGCAACGAAGAGGATTTGAAAGCAAGGCAGAATTGCAGGAAACAGGTTTCAGGAGGTAGATTCGAATCGCCTTTAAAGCACATGAAAAGTGGTAAAACGTCGACAATGATGCCCTTGGCCAAACAGGGCGTATGCGTTTTTTCCTGAATATATTCAGGAAAAAACGCATACGCCCTGTTTGGCCAACCAAGCAACCTGGAAAGGCTAATCAGCGCTACAAAGAAGTCTCGCTTCCCATCGGTCAAAAGGGCCATGCTGCAAAAAGTGTCAAAACCAGAAATGCAGGACAGGCCCTGGAGAAATGGCAGCCTTGCTACTCTGATGGGCGGGATGTAAATTGCCAACAGCCACTCTGGAGAAGTGTAAGGTGTGTCCTGAAACATTGAAAAAACACAGCTCTAGGAGCATAGGGCACGTCCTCTCATGGGCGTATAAATTGGGAAAACTAAAAATCAGCAAGACACAGGCACCCCAAAGTTTAGGGCTGCTCTGTTGACAAGAACCTCCACTTCATGACACCTTAAATATCCCAGGAAAGAGAAAAATGGATAAAGAAGTTGTGGTCCTTATGTACAATGGAATATCACTCAGACATGAAATCAATGTCATAAGGCTAGTAGAAGCAAGATGAGTGGATTTAGGTACGACGATTCTAAGTGAAATAAGTCACACAGAAAAAGACACTTATCATAAGCTATCACTTATAGAGGGAATGTAAAAACCGCTACACTTGAACTGAATTACAAAACAGAACAGAGTCACACGTTTAGAAAACACACTATGGCTGCTTAACGGGAAAGGTGAGGTGGGGTGAGGCATAAAACAAGGGTTTCAAATTCGCTCAGATACCGTTCCATACACCCAATATGTAATAGACAAGACCTACTCCTTGCTCAGTGAACAGGACTCAACACCCCCTATTCACCGCACAAGAATATATGTGACTAGTAAGAATCTTAAAACCTATGTATTGATATCTGTCTGGAAGTGAGTCAAGTGGGTGTAAAGCCGCATAAACACAGCCGTGAAAAGCAGCTAAACCCCATTATAAAAATAAATTACTTTTAAAAACCCGTAAAACAAAGACAGTGAAAGAGAGAGAAATTCTTACAAAATTCGTTCAGAGGCTGTGATGCAACCTGGATTGACCATATCTAGACCCACAGCTGGATGAGACATAAGGGTGGACACTCTTGGGGCTGAAAGGTTGGGTGAGGTTGGGTGAGCAAACGCAGACCCTTTAAAGTAATACTGCCTGGTACCCATCCCATGGGTCCCAAATCTCCAGGTTCAAGGGCATCTTCCTACATCGAAAACATGCATGAGAAACCCAGAAGATGGTACACCATGTGATTTTGAAAGGTTTCTAATACGCACCTCATTTCTCATCTCCTTGTGCTCGGGTTCACCTTTCCAGCTACTTTACTAGCAATCTCCCTACTTGGAGAATCAGCACCTTTAAGCTCCTGTTCCCTACAGGTTGCAATTTGTCCTGAGGATGAACGGGAAGAGGGGCAACCAATGAGAGACTAGATGTAGGTGTTGGGACAGGCACAGCTCACTCTATTTTCCCATCGGTAAGAAGAATTAACCACAGGCTCAGCCTGCCGCCCAGAAGCAGAATAGGGCCTTAGGCAATTCCGCGCTTTTGCGGCCAGCTCCCAAAAAAGCCAGTTGAAAAATGGAGCTCAGGGACACTGCAATTCACAAACCCGCAGAGCTATAAATGATAACTCTCATCCACAGATATATTGAGGGAAGGCAACGAAGAGGATTTGAAAGCAAGGCAGAATTGCAGGAAACAGTTTTCAGGAGGTAGATTCAAATCGCCTTAAAAGCACATGAAAAGTGGTAAAACGTCGACAATAATGCCCTTGGCCAAACAGGGCGTATGCGTTTTTTCCTGAATATATTCAGGAAAAAACGCATACGCCCTTTTTGGCCAACCAAGCAACCTGGAAAGGCTAATCAGCGCTACAAAGAAGTCTCGCTTCCCATCGGTCAAAAGGGCCATGCTGCAAAAAGTGTCAAAACCAGAAATGCAGGACAGGCCATGGAGAAATGGCAGCCTTGCTACGCTGATGGGCGGGATGTAAATTGCCAACAGCCACTCTGGAGAAGTGTACGGTGTGTCCTGTAGCATCGAAAAAACACAGCTTAGGGAGCATAGGGCACGTCCTCTCATGGGCGTATAAATTGGGAAAACTAAAAATCAGCAAGACACAGGCACCCCAAAGTTTAGGGCTGCTCTGTTGACAAGAACCTCCACTTCATGACACCTTAAATATCCCAGGAAAGAGAAAAATGGATAAAGAAGTTTTGGTCCTTATGTACAATGGAATATCACTCAGACATGAAATCAATGTCATAAGGCTAGTAGAAGCAAGATGAGTGGATTTAGGTACGACGATTCTAAGTGAAATAAGTCACACAGAAAAAGACACTTATCATAAGCTATCACTTATAGAGGGAATGTAAAAACCGCTACACTTGAACTGAATTACAAAACAGAACAGAGTCACACGTTTAGAAAACACACTATGGCTGCTTAACGGGAAAGGTGAGGTGGGATGAGGCATAAAACAAGGGTTTCAAATTCGCTCAGATACCGTTCCATACACCCAATATGTAATAGACAAGACCTACTCCTTGCTCAGTGAACAGGACTCAACACCCCCTATTCACCGCACAAGAATATATGTGACTAGTAAGAATCTTAAAACCTATGTATTGATATCTGTCTGGAAGTGAGTCAAGTGGGTGTAAAGCCGCATAAACACAGCCGTGAAAAGCAGCTAAACCCCATTATAAAAATAAATTACTTTTAAAAACCCGTAAAACAAAGACAGTGAAAGAGAGAGAAATTCTTACAAAATTCGTTCAGAGGCTGTGATGCAACCTGGATTGACCATATCTAGACCCACAGCTGGATGAGACATAAGGGTGGACACTCTTGGGGCTGAAAGGTTGGGTGAGGCTGGGTGAGCAAATGCAGACCCTTTAAAGTAATACTGCCTGGTACCCATCCCATGGGTCCCAAATCTCCAGGTTCAAGGGCATCTTCCTACATCGAAAACATGCATGAGAAACCCAGAAGATGGTACACCGTGTGATTTTGAAAGGTTTCTAATACGCACCTCATTTCTCATCTCCTTGTGCTCGGGTTCGCCTTTCCAGCTACTTTACTAGCAATCTCCCTACTTGGAGAATCAGCACCTTTAAGCTCCTGTTCCCTACAGGTTGCAATTTGTCCTGAGGATGAACGGGAAGAGGGGCAACCAATGAGAGACTAGATGTAGGTGTTGGGACAGGCACAGCTCACTCTATTTTCCCATCGGGAAAAAGAATTAACCACAGGCTCAGCCTGCCGCCCAGAAGCAGAATAGGGCCTGAGGCAATCCCGCGCTTTTGCGGCCAGCTCCCAAAAAAGCCAGTTGAAAAATGGAGCTCAGGGACACTGCAATTCACAAACCCGCAGAGCTATAAATGATAACTCTCATCCACAGATATATTGAGGGAAGGCAACGAAGAGGATTTGAAAGCAAGGCAGGATTGCAGGAAACAGGTTTCAGGAGGTAGATTCGAATCGCCTTTAAAGCACATGAAAAGTGGTAAAACGTCGACAATGATGCCCTTGGCCAAACAGGGCGTATGCGTTTTTTCCTGAATATATTCAGGAAAAAACGCATACGCCCTGTTTGGCCAACCAAGCAACCTGGAAAGGCTAATCAGCGCTACAAAGAAGTCTCGCTTCCCATCGGTCAAAAGGGCCATGCTGCAAAAAGTGTCAAAACCAGAAATGCAGGACAGGCCCTGGAGAAATGGAAGCCTTGCTACGCTGATGGGCGGGATGTAAATTGCCAACAGCCACTCTGGAGAAGTGTAAGGTGTGTCCTGAAACATCGAAAAAACACAGCTTAGGGAGCATAGGGCACGTCCTCTCATGGGCGTATAGATTGGGATAACTAAAAATCAGCAAGACACAGGCACCCCAAAGTTTAGGGCTGCTCTGTTGACAAGAACCTCCACTTCATGACACCTTAAATATCCCAGGAAAGAGAAAAATGGATAAAGAAGTTGTGGTCCTTATGTACAATGGAATATCACTCAGACATGAAATCAATGTCATAACGCTAGTAGAAGCAAGATGAGTGGATTTAGGTACGATGATTCTAAGTGAAATAAGTCACACAGAAAAAGACACTTATCATAAGCTATCACTTAGAGAGGGAATGTAAAAACCGCTACACTTGAACTGAATTACAAAACAGAACAGAGTCACACGTTTAGAAAACACACTATGGCTGCTTAACGGGAAAGGTGAGGTGGGGTGAGGCATAAAACAAGGGTTTCAAATTCGCTCAGATACCGTTCCATACACCCAATATGTAATAGACAAGACCTACTCCTTGCTCAGTGAACAGGACTCAACACCCCCTATTCACCGCACAAGAATATATGTGACTAGTAAGAATCTTAAAACCTATGTATTGATATCTGTCTGGAAGTGAGTCAAGTGGGTGTAAAGCCGCATAAACACAGCCGTGAAAAGCAGCTAAACCCCATTATAAAAATAAATTACTTTTAAAAACCCGTAAAACAAAGACAGTGAAAGAGAGAGAAATTCTTACAAAATTCGTTCAGAGGCTGTGATGCAACCTGGATTGACCATATCTAGACCCACAGCTGGATGAGACATAAGGGTGGACACTCTTGGGGCTGAAAGGTTGGGTGAGGTTGGGTGAGCAAACGCAGACCCTTTAAAGTAATACTGCCTGGTACCCATCCCATGGGTCCCAAATCTCCAGGTTCAAGGGCATCTTCCTACATCGAAAACATGCATGAGAAACCCAGAAGATGGTACACCGTGTGATTTTGAAAGGTTTCTAATACGCACCTCATTTCTCATCTCCTTGTGCTCGGGTTCACCTTTCCAGCTACTTTACTAGCAATCTCCCTACTTGGAGAATCAGCACCTTTAAGCTCCTGTTCCCTACAGGTTGCAATTTGTCCTGAGGATGAACGGGAAGAGGGGCAACCAATGAGAGACTAGATGTAGGTGTTGGGACAGGCACAGCTCACTCTATTTTCCCATCGGTAAGAAGAATTAACCACAGGCTCAGCCTGCCGCCCAGAAGCAGAATAGGGCCTGAGGCAATTCCGCGCTTTTGCGGCCAGCTCCCAAAAAAGCCAGTTGAAAAATGGAGCTCAGGGACACTGCAATTCACAAACCCGCAGAGCTATAAATGATAACTCTCATCCACAGATATATTGAGGGAAGGCAACGAAGAGGATTTGAAAGCAAGGCAGAATTGCAGGAAACAGGTTTCAGGAGGTAGATCCAAATCGCCTTAAAAGCACATGAAAAGTGGTAAAACGTCGACAATAATGCCCTTGGCCAAACAGGGCGTATGCGTTTTTTCCTGAATATATTCAGGAAAAAACGCATACGCCCTTTTTGGCCAACCAAGCAACCTGGAAAGGCTAATCAGCGCTACAAAGAAGTCTCGCTTCCCATCGGTCAAAAGGGCCATGCTGCAAAAAGTGTCAAAACCAGAAATGCAGGACAGGCCATGGAGAAATGGCAGCCTTGCTACGCTGATGGGCGGGATGTAAATTGCCAACAGCCACTCTGGAGAAGTGTAAGGTGTGTCCTGAAACATCGAAAAAACACAGCTTAGGGAGCATAGGGCACGTCCTCTCATGGGCGTATAGATTGGGATAACTAAAAATCAGCAAGACACAGGCACCCCAAAGTTTAGGGCTGCTCTGTTGACAAGAACCTCCACTTCATGACACCTTAAATATCCCAGGAAAGAGAAAAATGGATAAAGAAGTTGTGGTCCTTATGTACAATGGAATATCACTCAGACATGAAATCAATGTCATAAGGCTAGTAGAAGCAAGATGAGTGGATTTAGGTACGACGATTCTAAGTGAAATAAGTCACACAGAAAAAGACACTTATCATAAGCTATCACTTATAGAGGGAATGTAAAAACCGCTACACTTGAACTGAATTACAAAACAGAACAGAGTCACACGTTTAGAAAACACACTATGGCTGCTTAACGGGAAAGGTGAGGTGGGGTGAGGCATAAAACAAGGGTTTCAAATTCGCTCAGATACCGTTCCATACACCCAATATGTAATAGACAAGACCTACGCCTTGCTCAGTGAACAGGACTCAACACCCCCTATTCACCGCACAAGAATATATGTGACTAGTAAGAATCTTAAAACCTATGTATTGATATCTGTGAGGAAGTGGGTCAAGTGGGTGTAAAGCTGCATAAACACAGCCGTGAAAAGCAGCTAAACCCCATTATAAAAATAAATTACTTTTAAAAACCCGTAAAACAAAGACAGTGAAAGAGAGAGAAATTCTTACAAAATTCGTTCAGAGGCTGTGATGCAACCTGGATTGACCATATGTAGACCCACAGCTGGATGAGACATAAGGGTGGACACTCTTGGGGCTGAAAGGTTGGGTGAGGTTGGGTGAGCAAACGCAGACCCTTTAAAGTAATACTGCCTGGTACCCATCCCATGGGTCCCAAATCTCCAGGTTCAAGGGCATCTTCCTACATCGAAAACATGCATGAGAAACCCAGAAGATGGTACACCGTGTGATTTTCAAAGGTCTCTAATACGCACCTCATTTCTCATCTCCTTGTGCTCGGGTTCGCCTTTCCAGCTATTTTACTAGAAATCTCCCTACTTGGAGAATCAGCACCTTTAAGCTCCTGTTCCCTACAGGTTGCAATTTGTCCTGAGGATGAACGGGAAGAGGGGCAACCAATGAGAGACTAGATATAGGTGTTGGGACAGGCACAGCTCACTCTATTTTCCCATCGGTAAGAAGAATTAACCACAGGCTCAGCCTGCTGCCCAGAAGCAGAATAGGACCTGAGGCAATTCCGCGCTTTTGCGGCCAGCTCCCAAAAAAGCCAGTTGAAAAATGGAGCTCAGGGACACTGCAATTCACAAACCCGCAGAGCTATAAATGATAACTCTCATCCACAGATATATTGAGGGAAGGCAACGAAGAGGATTTGGAAGCAAGGCAGAATTGCAGGAAACAGGTTTCAGGAGGTAGATTCAAATCGCCTTAAAAGCACATGAAAAGTGGTAAAACGTCGACAATAATGCCCTTGGCCAAACAGGGCGTATGCGTTTTTTCCTGAATATATTCAGGAAAAAACGCATACGCCCTTTTTGGCCAACCAAGCAACCTGGAAAGGCTAATCAGCGCTACAAAGAAGTCTCGTTTCCATCGGTCAAAAGGGCCATGCTGCAAAAAGTGTCAAAACCAGAAATGCAGGACAGGCCATGGAGAAATGGCAGCCTTGCTACGCTGATGGGCGGGATGTAAATTGCCAACAGCCACTCTGGAGAAGTGTACGGTGTGTCCTGAAACATCGAAAAAACACAGCTTAGGGAGCATAGGGCACGTCCTCTCATGGGCGTATAAATTGGGAAAACTAAAAATCAGCAAGACACAGGTACCCCAAAGTTTAGGGCTGCTCTGTTGACAAGAACCTCCACTTCATGACACCTTAAATATCCCAGGAAAGAGAAAAATGGATAAAGAAGTTGTGGTCCTTATGTACAATGGAATATCACTCAGACATGAAATCAATGTCATAACGCTAGTAGAAGCAAGATGAGTGGATTTAGGTACGATGATTCTAAGTGAAATAAGTCACACAGAAAAAGACACTTATCATAAGCTATCACTTAGAGAGGGAATGTAAAAACCGCTACACTTGAACTGAATTACAAAACAGAACAGAGTCACACGTTTAGAAAACACACTATGGCTGCTTAACGGGAAAGGTGAGGTGGGGTGAGGCATAAAACAAGGGTTTCAAATTCGCTCAGATACCGTTCCATACACCCAATATGTAATAGACAAGACCTACTCCTTGCTCAGTGAACTGGACTCAACACCCCCTATTCACCGCACAAGAATATATGTGACTAGTAAGAATCTTAAAACCTATGTATTGATATCTGTCTGGAAGTGAGTCAAGTGGGTGTAAAGCTGCATAAACACAGCCGTGAAAAGCAGCTAAACCCCATTATAAAAATAAATTACTTTTAAAAACCCGTAAAACAAAGACAGTGAAAGCGAGAGAAATTATTACAAAATTCGTTCAGAGGCTCTGATGCAACCTGGATTGACCATATCTAGACCCACAGCTGGATGAGACATAAGGGTGGACACTCTTGGGGCTGAACGGTTGGGTGAGGTTGGGTGAGCAAACGCAGACCCTTTAAAGTAATACTGCCTGGTATCCATCCCATGGGTCCCAAATCTCCAGGTTCAAGGGCATCTTCCTACATCGAAAACATGCATGAGAAACCCAGAAGATGGTACACCGTGTGATTTTGAAAGGTTTCTAATACGCACCTCATTTCTCATCTCCTTGTGCTCGGGTTCGCCTTTCCAGCTACTTTACTAGCAATCTCCCTACTTGGAGAATCAGCACCTTTAAGCTCCTGTTCCCTACAGGTTGCAATTTGTCCTGAGGATGAACGGGAAGAGGGGAAACCAATGAGAGACTAGATCTTGGTGTTGGGACAGGCACAGGTCACTCTATTTTCCCATCGGGAAGAAGAATTAACCACAGGCTCAGCCTGCCGGCCAGAAGCTGAATAGGGCCTGAGGCAATCCCGCGCTTTTGCGGCCAGCTCCCAAAAAAGCCAGTTGAAAAATGGAGCTCAGGGACACTGCAATTCACAAACCCGCAGAGCTATAAATGATAACTCTCATCCACAGATATATTGAGGGAAGGCAACGAAGAGGATTTGAAAGCTAGGCAGGATTGCAGGAAACAGGTTTCAGGAGGTAGATTCGAATCGCCTTTAAAGCACATGAAAAGTGGTAAAACGTCGACAATGATGCCCTTGGCCAAACAGGGCGTATGCGTTTTTTCCTGAATATATTCAGGAAAAAACGCATACGCCCTGTTTGGCCAACCAAGCAACCTGGAAAGGCTAATCAGCGCTACAAAGAAGTCTCGCTTCCCATCGGTCAAAAGGGCCATGCTGCAAAAAGTGTCAAAACCAGAAATGCAGGACAGGCCCTGGAGAAATGGCAGCCTTGCTACGCTGATGGGCGGGATGTAAATTGCCAACAGCCACTCTGGAGAAGTGTAAGGTGTGTCCTGAAACATCGAAAAAACACAGCTCTAGGAGCATAGGGCACGTCCTCTCATGGGCGTATAAATTGGGAAAACTAAAAATCAGCAAGACACAGGCACCCCAAAGTTTAGGGCTGCTCTGTTGACAAGAACCTCCACTTCATGACACCTTAAATATCCCAGGAAAGAGAAAAATGGATAAAGAAGTTGTGGTCCTTATGTACAATGGAATATCACTCAGACATGAAATCAATGTCATAAGGCTAGTAGAAGCAAGATGAGTGGATTTAGGTACGACGATTCTAAGTGAAATAAGTCACACAGAAAAAGACACTTATCATAAGCTATCACTTATAGAGGGAATGTAAAAACCGCTACACTTGAACTGAATTACAAAACAGAACAGAGTCACACGTTTAGAAAACACACTATGGCTGCTTAACGGGAAAGGTGAGGTGGGGTGAGGCATAAAACAAGGGTTTCAAATTCGCTCAGATACCGTTCCATACACCCAATATGTAATAGACAAGACCTACTCCTTGCTCAGTGAACAGGACTCAACACCCCCTATTCACCGCACAAGAATATATGTGACTAGTAAGAATCTTAAAACCTATGTATTGATATCTGTCTGGAAGTGAGTCAAGTGGGTGTAAAGCCGCATAAACACAGCCGTGAAAAGCAGCTAAACCCCATTATAAAAATAAGTTACTTTTAAAAACCCGTAAAACAAAGACAGTGAAAGAGAGAGAAATTCTTACAAAATTCGTTCAGAGGCTGTGATGCAACCTGGATTGACCATATCTAGACCCACAGCTGGATGAGACATAAGGGTGGACACTCTTGGGGCTGAAAGGTTGGGTGAGGTTGGGTGAGCAAACGCAGACCCTTTAAAGTAATACTGCCTGGTACCCATCCCATGGGTCCCAAATCTCCAGGTTCAAGGGCATCTTCCTACATCGAAAACATGCATGAGAAACCCAGAAGATGGTACACCGTGTGATTTTGAAAGGTTTCTAATACGCACCTCATTTCTCATCTCCTTGTGCTCGGGTTCACCTTTCCAGCTACTTTACTAGCAATCTCCCTACTTGGAGAATCAGCACCTTTAAGCTCCTGTTCCCTACAGGTTGCAATTTGTCCTGAGGATGAACGGGAAGAGGGGCAACCAATGAGAGACTAGATGTAGGTGTTGGGACAGGCACAGCTCACTCTATTTTCCCATCGGTAAGAAGAATTAACCACAGGCTCAGCCTGCCGCCCAGAAGCAGAATAGGGCCTGAGGCAATTCCGCGCTTTTGCGGCCAGCTCCCAAAAAAGCCAGTTGAAAAATGGAGCTCAGGGACACTGCAATTCACAAACCCGCAGAGCTATAAATGATAACTCTCATCCACAGATATATTGAGGGAAGGCAACGAAGAGGATTTGAAAGCAAGGCAGAATTGCAGGAAACAGGTTTCAGGAGGTAGATTCAAATCGCCTTAAAAGCACATGAAAAGTGGTAAAACGTCGACAATAATGCCCTTGGCCAAACAGGGCGTATGCGTTTTTTCCTGAATATATTCAGGAAAAAACGCATACGCCCTTTTTGGCCAACCAAGCAACCTGGAAAGGCTAATCAGCGCTACAAAGAAGTCTCGCTTCCCATCGGTCAAAAGGGCCATGCTGCAAAAAGTGTCAAAACCAGAAATGCAGGACAGGCCCTGGAGAAATGGCAGCCTTGCTACGCTGATGGGCGGGATGTAAATTGCCAACAGCCACTCTGGAGAAGTGTAAGGTGTGTCCTGAAACATCGAAAAAACACAGCTTAGGGAGCATAGGGCACGTCCTCTCATGGGCGTATAGATTGGGATAACTAAAAATCAGCAAGACACAGGCACCCCAAAGTTTAGGGCTGCTCTGTTGACAAGAACCTCCACTTCATGACACCTTAAATATCCCAGGAAAGAGAAAAATGGATAAAGAAGTTGTGGTCCTTATGTACAATGGAATATCACTCAGACATGAAATCAATGTCATAAGGCTAGTAGAAGCAAGATGAGTGGATTTAGGTACGACGATTCTAAGTGAAATAAGTCACACAGAAAAAGACACTTATCATAAGCTATCACTTATAGAGGGAATGTAAAAACCGCTACACTTGAACTGAATTACAAAACAGAACAGAGTCACACGTTTAGAAAACACACTATGGCTGCTTAACGGGAAAGGTGAGGTGGGGTGAGGCATAAAACAAGGGTTTCAAATTCGCTCAGATACCGTTCCATACACCCAATATGTAATAGACAAGACCTACTCCTTGCTCAGTGAACAGGACTCAACACCCCCTATTCACCGCACAAGAATATATGTGACTAGTAAGAATCTTAAAACCTATGTATTGATATCTGTCTGGAAGTGAGTCAAGTGGGTGTAAAGCCGCATAAACACAGCCGTGAAAAGCAGCTAAACCCCATTATAAAAATAAGTTACTTTTAAAAACCCGTAAAACAAAGACAGTGAAAGAGAGAGAAATTCTTACAAAATTCGTTCAGAGGCTGTGATGCAACCTGGATTGACCATATCTAGACCCACAGCTGGATGAGACATAAGGGTGGACACTCTTGGGGCTGAAAGGTTGGGTGAGGTTGGGTGAGCAAACGCAGACCCTTTAAAGTAATACTGCCTGGTACCCATCCCATGGGTCCCAAATCTCCAGGTTCAAGGGCATCTTCCTACATCGAAAACATGCATGAGAAACCCAGAAGATGGTACACCGTGTGATTTTGAAAGGTTTCTAATACGCACCTCATTTCTCATCTCCTTGTGCTCGGGTTCACCTTTCCAGCTACTTTACTAGCAATCTCCCTACTTGGAGAATCAGCACCTTTAAGCTCCTGTTCCCTACAGGTTGCAATTTGTCCTGAGGATGAACGGGAAGAGGGGCAACCAATGAGAGACTAGATGTAGGTGTTGGGACAGGCACAGCTCACTCTATTTTCCCATCGGTAAGAAGAATTAACCACAGGCTCAGCCTGCCGCCCAGAAGCAGAATAGGGCCTGAGGCAATTCCGCGCTTTTGCGGCCAGCTCCCAAAAAAGCCAGTTGAAAAATGGAGCTCAGGGACACTGCAATTCACAAACCCGCAGAGCTATAAATGATAACTCTCATCCACAGATATATTGAGGGAAGGCAACGAAGAGGATTTGAAAGCAAGGCAGAATTGCAGGAAACAGGTTTCAGGAGGTAGATTCAAATCGCCTTAAAAGCACATGAAAAGTGGTAAAACGTCGACAATAATGCCCTTGGCCAAACAGGGCGTATGCGTTTTTTCCTGAATATATTCAGGAAAAAACGCATACGCCCTTTTTGGCCAACCAAGCAACCTGGAAAGGCTAATCAGCGCTACAAAGAAGTCTCGCTTCCCATCGGTCAAAAGGGCCATGCTGCAAAAAGTGTCAAAACCAGAAATGCAGGACAGGCCATGGAGAAATGGCAGCCTTGCTACGCTGATGGGCGGGATGTAAATTGCCAACAGCCACTCTGGAGAAGTGTAAGGTGTGTCCTGAAACATCGAAAAAACACAGCTTAGGGAGCATAGGGCACGTCCTCTCATGGGCGTATAGATTGGGATAACTAAAAATCAGCAAGACACAGGCACCCCAAAGTTTAGGGCTGCTCTGTTGACAAGAACCTCCACTTCATGACACCTTAAATATCCCAGGAAAGAGAAAAATGGATAAAGAAGTTGTGGTCCTTATGTACAATGGAATATCACTCAGACATGAAATCAATGTCATAAGGCTAGTAGAAGCAAGATGAGTGGATTTAGGTACGACGATTCTAAGTGAAATAAGTCACACAGAAAAAGACACTTATCATAAGCTATCACTTATAGAGGGAATGTAAAAACCGCTACACTTGAACTGAATTACAAAACAGAACAGAGTCACACGTTTAGAAAACACACTATGGCTGCTTAACGGGAAAGGTGAGGTGGGGTGAGGCATAAAACAAGGGTTTCAAATTCGCTCAGATACCGTTCCATACACCCAATATGTAATAGACAAGACCTACGCCTTGCTCAGTGAACAGGACTCAACACCCCCTATTCACCGCACAAGAATATATGTGACTAGTAAGAATCTTAAAACCTATGTATTGATATCTGTCAGGAAGTGGGTCAAGTGGGTGTAAAGCTGCATAAACACAGCCGTGAAAAGCAGCTAAACCCCATTATAAAAATAAATTACTTTTAAAAACCCGTAAAACAAAGACAGTGAAAGAGCGAGAAATTCTTACAAAATTCGTTCAGAGGCTGTGATGCAACCTGGATTGACCATATCTAGACCCACAGCTGGATGAGACATAAGGGTGGACACTCTTGGGGCTGAAAGGTTGGGTGAGGTTGGGTGAGCAAACACAGACCCTTTAAAGTAATACTGCCTGGTACCCATCCCATGGGTCCCAAATCTCCAGGTTCAAGGGCATCTTCCTACATCGAAAACATGCATGAGAAACCCAGAAGATGGTACACCGTGTGATTTTCAAAGGTTTCTAATACGCACCTCATTTCTCATCTCCTTGTGCTCGGGTTCGCCTTTCCAGCTATTTTACTAGAAATCTCCCTACTTGGAGAATCAGCACCTTTAAGCTCCTGTTCCCTACAGGTTGCAATTTGTCCTGAGGATGAACTGGAAGAGGGGCAACCAATGAGAGACTAGATATAGGTGTTGGGACAGGCACAGCTCACTCTATTTTCCCATCGGTAAGAAGAATTAACCACAGGCTCAGCCTGCTGCCCAGAAGCAGAATAGGGCCTGAGGCAATTCCGCGCTTTTGCGGCCAGCTCCCAAAAAAGCCAGTTGAAAAATGGAGCTCAGGGACACTGCAATTCACAAACCCGCAGAGCTATAAATGATAACTCTCATCCACAGATATATTGAGGGAAGGCAATGAAGAGGATTTGAAAGCAAGGCAGAATTGCAGGAAACAGGTTTCAGGAGGTAGATTCAAATCGCCTTAAAAGCACATGAAAAGTGGTAAAACGTCGACAATAATGCCCTTGGCCAAACAGGGCGTATGCGTTTTTTCCTGAATATATTCAGGAAAAAACGCATACGCCCTTTTTGGCCAACCAAGCAACCTGGAAAGGCTAATCAGCGCTACAAAGAAGTCTCGTTTCCATCGGTCAAAAGGGCCATGCTGCAAAAAGTGTCAAAACCAGAAATGCAGGACAGGCCATGGAGAAATGGCAGCCTTGCTACGCTGATGGGCGGGATGTAAATTGCCAACAGCCACTCTGGAGAAGTGTACGGTGTGTCCTGAAACATCGAAAAAACACAGCTTAGGGAGCATAGGGCACGTCCTCTCATGGGCGTATAAATTGGGAAAACTAAAAATCAGCAAGACACAGGTACCCCAAAGTTTAGGGCTGCTCTGTTGACAAGAACCTCCACTTCATGACACCTTAAATATCCCAGGAAAGAGAAAAATGGATAAAGAAGTTGTGGTCCTTATGTACAATGGAATATCACTCAGACATGAAATCAATGTCATAACGCTAGTAGAAGCAAGATGAGTGGATTTAGGTACGATGATTCTAAGTGAAATAAGTCACACAGAAAAAGACACTTATCATAAGCTATCACTTAGAGAGGGAATGTAAAAACCGCTACACTTGAACTGAATTACAAAACAGAACAGAGTCACACGTTTAGAAAACACACTATGGCTGCTTAACGGGAAAGGTGAGGTGGGGTGAGGCATAAAACAAGGGTTTCAAATTCGCTCAGATACCATTCCATACACCCAATATGTAATAGACAAGACCTACTCCTTGCTCAGTGAACTGGACTCAACACCCCCTATTCACCGCACAAGAATATATGTGACTAGTAAGAATCTTAAAACCTATGTATTGATATCTGTCTGGAAGTGAGTCAAGTGGGTGTAAAGCTGCATAAACACAGCCGTGAAAAGCAGCTAAACCCCATTATAAAAATAAATTACTTTTAAAAACCCGTAAAACAAAGACAGTGAAAGCGAGAGAAATTATTACAAAATTCGTTCAGAGGCTCTGATGCAACCTGGATTGACCATATCTAGACCCACAGCTGGATGAGACATAAGGGTGGACACTCTTGGGGCTGAACGGTTGGGTGAGGTTGGGTGAGCAAACGCAGACCCTTTAAAGTAATACTGCCTGGTATCCATCCCATGGGTCCCAAATCTCCAGGTTCAAGGGCATCTTCCTACATCGAAAACATGCATGAGAAACCCAGAAGATGGTACACCGTGTGATTTTGAAAGGTTTCTAATACGCACCTCATTTCTCATCTCCTTGTGCTCGGGTTCGCCTTTCCAGCTACTTTACTAGCAATCTCCCTACTTGGAGAATCAGCACCTTTAAGCTCCTGTTCCCTACAGGTTGCAATTTGTCCTGAGGATGAACGGGAAGAGGGGAAACCAATGAGAGACTAGATCTTGGTGTTGGGACAGGCACAGGTCACTCTATTTTCCCATCGGGAAGAAGAATTAACCACAGGCTCAGCCTGCCGGCCAGAAGCTGAATAGGGCCTGAGGCAATCCCGCGCTTTTGCGGCCAGCTCCCAAAAAAGCCAGTTGAAAAATGGAGCTCAGGGACACTGCAATTCACAAACCCGCAGAGCTATAAATGATAACTCTCATCCACAGATATATTGAGGGAAGGCAACGAAGAGGATTTGAAAGCAAGGCAGGATTGCAGGAAACAGGTTTCAGGAGGTAGATTCGAATCGCCTTTAAAGCACATGAAAAGTGGTAAAACGTCGACAATGATGCCCTTGGCCAAACAGGGCGTATGCATTTTTTCCTGAATATATTCAGGAAAAAACGCATACGCCCTGTTTGGCCAACCAAGCAACCTGGAAAGGCTAATCAGCGCTACAAAGAAGTCTCGCTTCCCATCGGTCAAAAGGGCCATGCTGCAAAAAGTGTCAAAACCAGAAATGCAGGACAGGCCATGGAGAAATGGCAGCCTTGCTACGCTGATGGGCGGGATGTAAATTGCCAACAGCCACTCTGGAGAAGTGTAAGGTGTGTCCTGAAACATCGAAAAAACACAGCTCTAGGAGCATAGGGCACGTCCTCTCATGGGCGTATAAATTGGGAAAACTAAAAATCAGCAAGACACAGGCACCCCAAAGTTTAGGGCTGCTCTGTTGACAAGA
Source organism: Eschrichtius robustus (assembly GCF_028021215.1). Lineage (NCBI taxonomy): Eukaryota > Metazoa > Chordata > Mammalia > Artiodactyla > Eschrichtiidae > Eschrichtius > Eschrichtius robustus. The sequence continues at coordinate 71,361 of NW_027175204.1, forward strand.
ACCTCCACTTCATGACACCTTAAATATCCCAGGAAAGAGAAAAATGGATAAAGAAGTTGTGGTCCTTATGTACAATGGAATATCACTCAGACATGAGATCAATGTCATAAGGCTAGTAGAAGCAAGATGAGTGGATTTAGGTACGACGATTCTAAGTGAAATAAGTCACACAGAAAAAGACACTTATCATAAGCTATCACTTATAGAGGGAATGTAAAAACCGCTACACTTGAACTGAATTACAAAACAGAACAGAGTCACACGTTTAGAAAACACACTATGGCTGCTTAACGGGAAAGGTGAGGTGGGGTGAGGCATAAAACAAGGGTTTCAAATTCGCTCAGATACCGTTCCATACACCCAATATGTAATAGACAAGACCTACTCCTTGCTCAGTGAACAGGACTCAACACCCCCTATTCACCGCACAAGAATATATGTGACTAGTAAGAATCTTAAAACCTATGTATTGATATCTGTCTGGAAGTGAGTCAAGTGGGTGTAAAGCCGCATAAACACAGCCGTGAAAAGCAGCTAAACCCCATTATAAAAATAAATTACTTTTAAAAACCCGTAAAACAAAGACAGTGAAAGAGAGAGAAATTCTTACAAAATTCGTTCAGAGGCTGTGATGCAACCTGGATTGACCATATCTAGACCCACAGCTGGATGAGACATAAGGGTGGACACTCTTGGGGCTGAAAGGTTGGGTGAGGTTGGGTGAGCAAACGCAGACCCTTTAAAGTAATACTGCCTGGTACCCATCCCATGGGTCCCAAATCTCCAGGTTCAAGGGCATCTTCCTACATCGAAAACATGCATGAGAAACCCAGAAGATGGTACACCGTGTGATTTTGAAAGGTTTCTAATACGCACCTCATTTCTCATCTCCTTGTGCTCGGGTTCACCTTTCCAGCTACTTTACTAGCAATCTCCCTACTTGGAGAATCAGCACCTTTAAGCTCCTGTTCCCTACAGGTTGCAATTTGTCCTGAGGATGAACGGGAAGAGGGGCAACCAATGAGAGACTAGATGTAGGTGTTGGGACAGGCACAGCTCACTCTATTTTCCCATCGGTAAGAAGAATTAACCACAGGCTCAGCCTGCCGCCCAGAAGCAGAATAGGGCCTGAGGCAATTCCGCGCTTTTGCGGCCAGCTCCCAAAAAAGCCAGTTGAAAAATGGAGCTCAGGGACACTGCAATTCACAAACCCGCAGAGCTATAAATGATAACTCTCATCCACAGATATATTGAGGGAAGGCAACGAAGAGGATTTGAAAGCAAGGCAGAATTGCAGGAAACAGGTTTCAGGAGGTAGATTCAAATCGCCTTAAAAGCACATGAAAAGTGGTAAAACGTCGACAATAATGCCCTTGGCCAAACAGGGCGTATGCGTTTTTTCCTGAATATATTCAGGAAAAAACGCATACGCCCTTTTTGGCCAACCAAGCAACCTGGAAAGGCTAATCAGCGCTACAAAGAAGTCTCGCTTCCCATCGGTCAAAAGGGCCATGCTGCAAAAAGTGTCAAAACCAGAAATGCAGGACAGGCCATGGAGAAATGGCAGCCTTGCTACGCTGATGGGCGGGATGTAAATTGCCAACAGCCACTCTGGAGAAGTGTAAGGTGTGTCCTGAAACATCGAAAAAACACAGCTTAAGGAGCATAGGGCACGTCCTCTCATGGGCGTATAGATTGGGATAACTAAAAATCAGCAAGACACAGGCACCCCAAAGTTTAGGGCTGCTCTGTTGACAAGAACCTCCACTTCATGACACCTTAAATATCCCAGGAAAGAGAAAAATGGATAAAGAAGTTGTGGTCCTTATGTACAATGGAATATCACTCAGACATGAAATCAATGTCATAAGGCTAGTAGAAGCAAGATGAGTGGATTTAGGTACGATGATTCTAAGTGAAATAAGTCACACAGAAAAAGACACTTATCATAAGCTATCACTTAGAGAGGGAATGTAAAAACCGCTACACTTGAACTGAATTACAAAACAGAACAGAGTCACACGTTTAGAAAACACACTATGGCTGCTTAACGGGAAAGGTGAGGTGGGGTGAGGCATAAAACAAGGGTTTCAAATTCGCTCAGATACCGTTCCATACACCCAATATGTAATAGACAAGACCTACTCCTTGCTCAGTGAACTGGACTCAACACCCCCTATTCACCGCACAAGAATATATGTGACTAGTAAGAATCTTAAAACCTATGTATTGATATCTGTCTGGAAGTGAGTCAAGTGGGTGTAAAGCTGCATAAACACAGCCGTGAAAAGCAGCTAAACCCCATTATAAAAATAAATTACTTTTAAAAACCCGTAAAACAAAGACAGTGAAAGCGAGAGAAATTATTACAAAATTCGTTCAGAGGCTCTGATGCAACCTGGATTGACCATATCTAGACCCACAGCTGGATGAGACATAAGGGTGGACACTCTTGGGGCTGAACGGTTGGGTGAGGTTGGGTGAGCAAACGCAGACCCTTTAAAGTAATACTGCCTGGTATCCATCCCATGGGTCCCAAATCTCCAGGTTCAAGGGCATCTTCCTACATCGAAAACATGCATGAGAAACCCAGAAGATGGTACACCGTGTGATTTTGAAAGGTTTCTAATACGCACCTCATTTCTCATCTCCTTGTGCTCGGGTTCGCCTTTCCAGCTACTTTACTAGCAATCTCCCTACTTGGAGAATCAGCACCTTTAAGCTCCTGTTCCCTACAGGTTGCAATTTGTCCTGAGGATGAACGGGAAGAGGGGAAACCAATGAGAGACTAGATCTTGGTGTTGGGACAGGCACAGGTCACTCTATTTTCCCATCGGGAAGAATAAGTAACCACAGGCTCAGCCTGCCGGCCAGAAGCTGAATAGGGCCTGAGGCAATCCCGCGCTTTTGCGGCCAGCTCCCAAAAAAGCCAGTTGAAAAATGGAGCTCAGGGACACTGCAATTCACAAACCCGCAGAGCTATAAATGATAACTCTCATCCACAGATATATTGAGGGAAGGCAACGAAGAGGATTTGAAAGCAAGGCAGGATTGCAGGAAACAGGTTTCAGGAGGTAGATTCGAATCGCCTTTAAAGCACATGAAAAGTGGTAAAACGTCGACAATGATGCCCTTGGCCAAACAGGGCGTATGCGTTTTTTCCTGAATATATTCAGGAAAAAACGCATACGCCCTGTTTGGCCAACCAAGCAACCTGGAAAGGCTAATCAGCGCTACAAAGAAGTCTCGCTTCCCATCGGTCAAAAGGGCCATGCTGCAAAAAGTGTCAAAACCAGAAATGCAGGACAGGCCCTGGAGAAATGGCAGCCTTGCTACGCTGATGGGCGGGATGTAAATTGCCAACAGCCACTCTGGAGAAGTGTAAGGTGTGTCCTGAAACATCGAAAAAACACAGCTCTAGGAGCATAGGGCACGTCCTCTCATGGGCGTATAAATTGGGAAAACTAAAAATCAGCAAGACACAGGCACCCCAAAGTTTAGGGCTGCTCTGTTGACAAGAACCTCCACTTCATGACACCTTAAATATCCCAGGAAAGAGAAAAATGGATAAAGAAGTTGTGGTCCTTATGTACAATGGAATATCACTCAGACATGAAATCAATGTCATAAGGCTAGTAGAAGCAAGATGAGTGGATTTAGGTACGACGATTCTAAGTGAAATAAGTCACACAGAAAAAGACACTTATCATAAGCTATCACTTATAGAGGGAATGTAAAAACCGCTACACTTGAACTGAATTACAAAACAGAACAGAGTCACACGTTTAGAAAACACACTATGGCTGCTTAACGGGAAAGGTGAGGTGGGGTGAGGCATAAAACAAGGGTTTCAAATTCGCTCAGATACCGTTCCATACACCCAATATGTAATAGACAAGACCTACTCCTTGCTCAGTGAACAGGACTCAACACCCCCTATTCACCGCACAAGAATATGTCTGAGTAGTAAGAATCTTAAACCTATGTATTGATATCTGTCTGGAAGTGAGTCAAGTGGGTGTAAAGCCGCATAAACACAGCCGTGAAAAGCAGCTAAACCCCATTATAAAAATAAATTACTTTTAAAAACCCGTAAAACAAAGACAGTGAAAGAGAGAGAAATTCTTACAAAATTCGTTCAGGGGCTGTGATGCAACCTGGATTGACCATATCTAGACCCACAGCTGGATGAGACATAAGGGTGGACACTCTTGGGGCTGAGAGGTTGGGTGAGGTTGGGTGAGCAAACGCAGACCCTTTAAAGTAATACTGTGTGGTACCCATCCCATGGGTCCCAAATCTCCAGGTTCAAGGGCATCTTCCTACATCGAAAACATGCATGAGAAACCCAGAAGATGGTACACCGTGTGATTTTGAAAGGTTTCTAAAACGCACCCCATTTCTCATCTTCTTGTGCTCGGGTTCGCCTTTCCAGCTATTTTACTAGCAATCTCCCTACTTGGAGAATCAGCACCTTTAAGCTCCTGTTCCCTACAGGTTGCAATTTGTCCTGAGGATGAACGGGAAGAGGGGCAACCAATGAGAGATTAGATCTAGATGTTGGGACAGGCCCAGGTCACTCTATTTTCCCATCAGGAAGAAGAATTAACCACAGGCTCAGCCTGCCGCCAGGAACCAGAATAGGGCCTGAGGCAATCCCGCGCTTTTGCGGCCAGCTTCCAAAAAAGCGAGTTGAAAAATGGAGCTCAGGGACACTGCAATTCACAAACCCGCAGAGTTATAAATGATAACTCTCATCCACAGATATATTGAGGGAAGGCAACGAAGAGGATTTGAAAGCAAGGCAGAATTGCAGGAAACAGATTTCAGGAGGTAGATTCGAATCGCCTTTAAAGCACATGAAAAGCGGCAAAACGTCGACAATGATGCCCTTGGCCAAAAAGGGCGTATGCGTTTTTTCCTGAATATATTCAGGAAAAAACGCATACGCCCTTTTTGGCCAACCAAGCAACCTGGAAAGGCAAATCAGCGCTTCAAAGAAGTTTCGCTTCCCATCAGTCAAAAGGGTGATGCTGCAAAAAGTGTCAAAACCAGAAATGCAGGACAGGCCATGGAGAAATGGCAGCCTTGCTACGCTGATGGGCGGGATGTAAATTGCCAAAAGCCACTCTGGAGAAATGTACGGTGTGTCCTGAAACATCGAAAAAACACAGCTTAGGGAGCATAGGGCACGTCCACTCATGGGCGTATAAATTGGGAAAACTAAAAATCAGCAAGACACAGGCACCCCAATGTTTAGGGCTGCTATGTTGACAAGAACCTCCACTTCATGACACCTTAAATATCCCAGGAAAGAGAAAAATGGATAAAGAAGTTGTGGTCCTTATATACAAAGAATATCCCTCAGACATGAAATCAATGTCATAAGGCTAGTAGAAGCAAGATGAGTGGATTTAGGTACGACGATTCTAAGTGAAATAAGTGACACAGAAAAAGACACTTATCATAAGCTATCACTTATAGAGGGAATGTAAAAACCGCTACACCTGAAATGAATTACAAAACATAACAGAGTCACACGTTTAGAAAACACACTATGGCTGCTTAACGGGAAAGGTGAGGTGGGGTGATGCATAAAACAAGGATTTCAAATTCGCTCAGATACCGTTCCATACACCCAATATGTAATAGACAAGACCTACTCCTTGCTCAGTGAACTGGACTCAACACCCCCTATTCACCGCACAAGAATATATCTGACTAGTAAGAATCTTAAAACCTATGTATTGATATCTCTCTGGAAGTGAGCCAAGTGGGTGTAAAGCCGCATAAACACAGCCGTGAAAAGCAGCTAAACACCATTATAAAAATAAATTACTTTTAAAAACCCGTAAAACAAAGACAGTGAAAGAGAGAGAAATTCTTACAAAATTCGTTCAGGGGCTGTGATGCAACCTGGATTGACCATATCTAGACCCACACCGGGATGAGACATAAGGGTGGACACTCTTGGGGCTGAGAGGTTGGGTGAGGTTGGGTGAGCAAACTCAGACCCTTTAAAGTAATACTGCGTGGTACCAATCCCATGGGTCCCAAATCTCCAGGTTCAAAGGCATCTTCCAACATAGAAAACATGCATGAGAAACCCAGAAGATGGTACACCGTTTGATTTTGAAAGGTTTCTAAAACGCACCCAATTTCTCATCTCCTTGTGCTCGGGTTCACCTTTCCAGCTACTTTACTAGCAATCTCCCTACTTGGAGAATCAGCACCTTTAACCTCCTGTTCCCTACAGGTTGCAATTTGTCCTGAGGATGAACGGGAAGAGGGGAAACAAATGAGAGACTAGATCTAGGTGTTGGGACAGGCACAGGTCACTCTATTTTCCCATCAGGAAGAAGAATTAAACACAGGCTCAGCCTGCCGCCAGGAACCAGAATAGGGCCTGAGGAAATCCCGAGCTTTTGCGGCCAGCTCCCAAAAAAGACAGTTGAAAAATGGAGCTCAGGGGCACTGCAATTCACAAAGCTGCTGAGTTATAAATGATAACTCTCGTCCACAAATATATTGAGGGAAGGCAACGAAGAGGAGTTGAAAGCAAGGCAGAATTGCAGGAAACAGGTTTCAGGAGGTAGATTCGAATCGCCTTTAAAGCACATGAAAAGTGGCAAAACATCGACAGTGATGCCCTTGGCCAAAAAGGGCGTAAGCGTTTTTTCCTGAATATATTCAGGAAAAAACGCATACGCCCTTTTTGGCCAACCAAGCAACCTGGAAAGGCAAATCAGCGCTACAAAGAAGTCTCGCTTCCCATCGGGCAAAAGGGCCATGCTGCAAAAAGTGTCAAAACCAGAAATGCAGGACAGGCCATGGAGAAATGGCAGCCTTGCTACGCTGATGGGCGGGATGTAAATTGCCAACAGCCACTCTGGAGAAGTGTACGGTGTGTCCTGAAACATCGAAAAAACACAGCTTAGGGAGCATAGGGCACGACCACTCATGGGCGTATAAATTGGGAAAACTAAAAATCAGCAAGACACAGGCACCCCAATGTTTAGGGCTGCTATGTTGACAAGAACCTCCACTTCATGACACCTTAAATATCCCAGGAAAGAGAAAAATGGATAAAGAAGTTGTGGTCCTTATGTACAAAGGAATATCACTCAGACATGAAATCAATGTCATAAGGCTAGTAGAAGCAAGATGAGTGGATTTAGGTATAACGATTCTAAGTGAAATAAGTCACACAGAAAAAGACACTTATCATAAGCTATCACTTATAGAGGGAATGTAAAAACCGCTACACTTGAACTGAATTACAAAACAGAACAGAGTCACACGTTTAGAAAACACACTATGGCTGCTTAACGGGAAAGATGAGGTGGGGTGATGCATAAAACAAGGGTTTCAAATTCGCTCAGATACTGTTCCATACACCCAATATGTAATAGACAAGACGTACTCCTTGCTCAGTGAACTGGACTCAACACCCCCTTTTCACCGCACAAGAATATATCTGACTAGTAAGAATCGTAAAACCTATGTATTGATATCTCTCTGGAAGTGAGCCAAGTGGGTGTAAAGCCGCATAAACACAGCCGTGAAAAGCAGCTAAACCCCATTATAAAAATAAATTACTTTTAAAAACCCGTAAAACAAAGACAGTGAAAGAGAGAGAAATTCTCACAAAATTCGTTCAGGGGCTGTGATGCAACCTGGATTGACCATATCTAGACACACACCTGGATGAGACATAAGGGTGGACACTCTTGGGGCTGAGAGGTTGGGTGAGCAAACTCAGACCCTTTAAAGTAATACTGCGTGGTACCCATCCCATGGGTCCCAAATCTCCAGGTTCAAAGGCATCTTCCTACATCGAAAACATGCATGAGAAACCCAGAAGATGGTACACCGTGTGATTTTGAAAGTTTTCTAAAACGCACCCAATTTCTCATCTCCTTGTGCTCGGGTTCGCCTTTCCAGCTACTTTACTAGCAATCTCCCTACTTGGAGAATCAGCACCTTTAAGCTCCTGTTCCCTACAGGTTGCAATTTGTCCTGAGGATGAACGGGAAGAGGGGCAAATAATGAGAGACTAGATCTAGGTGTTGGGACAGGCACAGGTCACTCTATTTTCCCATCAGGAAGAAGAATTAAACACAGGCTCAGCCTGCCGCCGGGAACCAGAATAGGGCCTGAGGCAATCCCGTGCTTTTGCGGCCAGCTCCCAAAAAAGACAGTTGAAAAATGGAGCTCAGGGGCACTGCAATTCACAAACCTGCTGAGTTATAAATGATAACTCTCGTCCACAAATATATTGAGGGAAGGCAACGAAGAGGATTTGAAAGCAACGCAGAATTGCAGGAAACAGGTTTCAGGAGGTAGATTCGAATCGCCTTTAAAGCACATGAAAAGTGGCAAAACGTCGACAGTGATGCCCTTGGCCAAAAAGGGCGTAAGCGTTTTTTCCTGAATATATTCAGGAAAAAACGCATACGCCCTTTTTGGCCAACCAAGCAAACTGGAAAGGCAAATCAGCGCTACAAAGAAGTCTCGCTTCCCATCGGTCATAAGGGCCATGCTGCAAAAAGTGTCAAAACCAGAAATGCAGGACAGGCCATGGAGAAATGGCAGCCTTGCTACGCTGATGGGCGGGATGTAAATTGCCAACAGCCACTCTGGAGAAGTGTACGGTGTGTCCTGAAACATCGAAAAAACACAGCTTAGGGAGCATAGGGCACGTCCACTCATTGGCGTATAAATTGGGAAAACTAAAAATCAGCAAGACACAGGCACCCCAATGTTTAGGGCTGCTATGTTGACAAGAACCTCCACTTCATGACACCTTAAATATCCCAGGAAAGAGAAAAATGGATAAAGAAGTTGTGGTCCTTATGTACAAAGGAATATCACTCAGACATGAAATCAATGTCATAAGGCTAGTAGAAGCAAGATGAGTGGATTTAGGTACGACGATTCTAAGTGAAATAAGTCACACAGAAAAAGACACTTATCATAAGCTATCACTTATAGAGGGAATGTAAAAACCGCTACACTTGAACTGAATTACAAAACAGAACAGAGTCACACGTTTAGAAAACACACTATGGCTGCTTAACGGGAAAGGTGAGGTGGGGTGATGCATAAAACAACGGTTTCAAATTCGCTCAGATACAGTTCCATACACCCAATATGTAATAGACAAGACCTACTCCTTGCTCAGTGAACTGGACTCAACACCCCCTATTCACCGCACAAGAATATATCTGACTAGTAAGAATCGTAAAACCTATGTATTGATATCTCTCTGGAAGTGAGCCAAGTGGGTGTAAAGCCGCATAAACACAGCCGTGAAAAGCAGCTAAACCCCATTATAAAAATAAATTACTTTTAAAAACCCGTAAAACAAAGACAGTGAAAGAGAGAGAAATTCTTACAAAATTCGTTCAGGGGCTGTGATGCAACCTGGATTGACCATATCTAGACCCACAGCTGGATGAGACATAAGGGTGGACACTCTTGGGGCTGAGAGGTTGGGTGAGGTTGGGTGAGCAAACACAGACCCTTTAAAGTAATACTGTGTGGTACCCATCCCATGGGTCCCAAATCTCCAGGTTCAAGGGCATCTTCCTACATCGAAAACATGCATGAGAAACCCAGAAGATGGTACACCGTGTGATTTTGAAAGGTTTCTAAAACGCACCCCATTTCTCATCTTCTTGTGCTCGGGTTCGCCTTTCCAGCTATTTTACTAGCAATCTCCCTACTTGGAGAATCAGCACCTTTAAGCTCCTGTTCCCTACAGGTTGCAATTTGTCCTGAGGATGAACGGGAAGAGGGGCTACCAATGAGAGACTAGATCTAGGTGTTGGGACAGGCCCAGGTCACTCTATTTTCCCATCAGGAAGAAGAATTAACCACAGGCTCAGCCTGCCGCCAGGAACCAGAATAGGGCCTGAGGCAATCCCGCGCTTTTGCGGCCAGCTACCAAAAAAGCGAGTTGAAAAATGGAGCTCAGGGACACTGCAATTCACAAACCCGCAGAGTTATAAATGATAACTCTCATCCACAGATATATTGAGGGAAGGCAACGAAGAGGATTTGGAAGCAAGGCAGAATTGCAGGAAACAGATTTCAGGAGGTAGATTCGAATCGCCTTTAAAGCACATGAAAAGCGGCAAAACGTCGACAATGATGCCCTTGGCCAAAAAGGGCGTATGCGTTTTTTCCTGAATATATTCAGGAAAAAACGCATACGCCCTTTTTGGCCAACCAAGCAACCTGGAAAGGCAAATCAGCGCTTCAAAGAAGTTTCGCTTCCCATCAGTCAAAAGGGTGATGCTGCAAAAAGTGTCAAAACCAGAAATGCAGGACAGGCCATGGAGAAATGGCAGCCTTGCTACGCTGATGGGCGGGATGTAAATTGCCAACAGCCACTCTGGAGAAGTGTACGGTGTGTCCTGAAACATCGAAAAAACACAGCTTAGGGAGCATAGGGCACGTCCACTCATGGGCGTATAAATTGGGAAAACTAAAAATCAGCAAGACACAGGCACCCCAAAGTTTAGGGCTGCTCTGTTGACAAGAACCTCCACTTCATGACAACTTAAATATCCCAGGAAAGAGAAAAATGGATAAAGAAGTTGTGGTCCTTATGTACAATGGAATATCACTCAGACATGAAATCAATGTCATAAGGCTAGTAGAAGCAAGATGAGTGGACTTAGGTACGACGATTCTAAGTGAAATAAGTCACACAGAAAAAGACACTTATCATAAGCTATCACTTATAGAGGGAATGTAAAAACCGCTACACTTGAACTGAATTACAAAACAGAACAGAGTCACACGTTTAGAAAACACACTATGGCTGCTTAACGGGAAAGGTGAGGTGGGGTGATGCATAAAACAAGGGTTTCAAATTCGCTCAGATACTGTTCCATACACCCAATATGTAATAGACAAGACCTACTCCTTGCTCAGTGAACTGGACTCAACACCCCCTATTCACCGCACAAGAATATATGTGTCTAGTAAGAATCTTAAAACCTATGTATTGATATCTGTCTGGAAGTGAGTCAAGTGGGTGTAAAGCCGCATAAACACAGCCGTGAAAAGCAGCTAAACCCCATTATAAAAATAAATTACTTTTAAAAACCCGTAAAACAAAGACAGTGAAAGAGAGAGAAATTCTTACAAAATTCGTTCAGGGGCTGTGATGCAACCTGGATTGACCATATCTAGACCCACACCTGGATGAGACATAAGGGTGGACACTCTTGGGGCTGAGAGGTTGGGTGAGGTTGGGTGAGCAAACGCAGACCCTTTAAAGTAATACTGTGTGGTACCCATCCCATGGGTCCCAAATCTCCAGGTTCAAGGGCATCTTCCTACATCGAAAACATGAATGAGAAACCCAGAAGATGGTACACCGTGTGATTTTGAAAGGTTTCTAAAACGCACCCAATTTCTCATCTCCTTGTGCTCGGGTTCGCCTTTCCAGCTACTTTACTAGCAATCTCCCTACTTGGAGAATCAGCACCTTTAAGCTCCTGTTCCCTACAGGTTGCAATTTGTCCTGAGGATGAACGGGAAGAGGGGCAACCAATGAGAGACTAGATCTAGGTGTTGGGACAGGCCCAGGTCACTCTATTTTCCCATCAGGAAGAAGAATTAACCACAGGCTCAGCCTGCCGCCAGGAACCAGAATAGGGCCTGAGGCAATCCCGCGCTTTTGCGGCCAGCTACCAAAAAAGCGAGTTGAAAAATGGAGCTCAGGGACACTGCAATTCACAAACCCGCAGAGTTATAAATGATAACTCTCATCCACAGATATATTCAGGGAAGGCAACGAAGAGGATTTGGAAGCAAGGCAGAATTGCAGGAAACAGATTTCAGGAGGTAGATTCGAATCGCCTTTAAAGCACATGAAAAGCGGCAAAACGTCGACAATGATGCCCTTGGCCAAAAAGGGCGTATGCGTTTTTTCCTGAATATATTCAGGAAAAAACGCATACGCCCTTTTTGGCCAACCAAGCAACCTGGAAAGGCAAATCAGCGCTTCAAAGAAGTTTCGCTTCCCATCAGTCAAAAGGGTGATGCTGCAAAAAGTGTCAAAACCAGAAATGCAGGACAGGCCATGGAGAAATGGCAGCCTTGCTACGCTGATGGGCGGGATGTAAATTGCCAACAGCCACTCTGGAGAAGTGTACGGTGTGTCCTGAAACATCGAAAAAACACAGCTTAGGGAGCATAGGGCACGTCCACTCATGGGCGTATAAATTGGGAAAACTAAAAATCAGCAAGACACAGGCACCCCAAAGTTTAGGGCTGCTCTGTTGACAAGAACCTCCACTTCATGACACCTTAAATATCCCAGGAAAGAGAAAAATGGATAAAGAAGTTGTGGTCCTTATGTACAATGGAATATCACTCAGACATGAAATCAATGTCATAAGGCTAGTAGAAGCAAGATGAGTGGACTTAGGTACGACGATTCTAAGTGAAATAAGTCACACAGAAAAACACACTTATCATAAGCTATCACTTATAGAGGGAATGTAAAAACCGCTACACTTGAACTGAATTACAAAACAGAACAGAGTCACACGTTTAGAAAACACACTATGGCTGCTTAACGGGAAAGGTGAGGTGGGGTGATGCATAAAACAAGGGTTTCAAATTCGCTCAGATACTGTTCCATACACCCAAAATGTAATAGACAAGACCTACTCCTTGCTCAGTGAACTGGACTCAACACCCCCTATTCACCGCACAAGAATATATGTGTCTAGTAAGAATCTTAAAACCTATGTATTGATATCTGTCTGGAAGTGAGTCAAGTGGGTGTAAAGCCGCATAAACACAGCCGTGAAAAGCAGCTAAACCCCATTATAAAAATAAATTACTTTTAAAAACCCGTAAAACAAAGACAGTGAAAGAGAGAGAAATTCTTACAAAATTCGTTCAGGGGCTGTGATGCAACCTGGATTGACCATATCTAGACCCACACCTGGATGAGACATAAGGGTGGACACTCTTGGGGCTGAGAGGTTGGGTGAGGTTGGGTGAGCAAACGCAGACCCTTTAAAGTAATACTGTGTGGTACCCATCCCATGGGTCCCAAATCTCCAGGTTCAAGGGCATCTTCCTACATCGAAAACATGAATGAGAAACCCAGAAGATGGTACACCGTGTGATTTTGAAAGGTTTCTAAAACGCACCCAATTTCTCATCTCCTTGTGCTCGGGTTCGCCTTTCCAGCTACTTTACTAGCAATCTCCCTACTTGGAGAATCAGCACCTTTAAGCTCCTGTTCCCTACAGGTTGCAATTTGTCCTGAGGATGAACGGGAAGAGGGGCAACCAATGAGAGACTATATCTAGGTGTTGGGACAGGCCCAGGTCACTCTATTTTCCCATCAGGAAGAAGAATTAACCACAGGCTCAGCCTGCCGCCAGGAACCAGAATAGGGCCTGAGGCAATCCCGCGCTTTTGCGGCCAGCTACCAAAAAAGCGAGTTGAAAAATGGAGCTCAGGGACACTGCAATTCACAAACCCGCAGAGTTATAAATGATAACTCTCATCCACAGATATATTGAGGGAAGGCAACGAAGAGGATTTGAAAGCAAGGCAGAATTGCAGGAAACAGATTTCAGGAGGTAGATTCGAATCGCCTTTAAAGCACATGAAAAGCGGCAAAACGTCGACAATGATGCCCTTGGCCAAAAAGGGCGTATGCGTTTTTTCCTGAATATATTCAGGAAAAAACGCATACGCCCTTTTTGGCCAACCAAGCAACCTGGAAAGGCAAATCAGCGCTTCAAAGAAGTTTCGCTTCCCATCAGTCAAAAGGGTGATGCTGCAAAAAGTGTCAAAACCAGAAATGCAGGACAGGCCATGGAGAAATGGCAGCCTTGCTACGCTGATGGGCGGGATGTAAATTGCCAACAGCCACTCTGGAGAAGTGTACGGTGTGTCCTGAAACATCGAAAAAACACAGCTTAGGGAGCATAGGGCACGACCACTCATGGGCGTATAAATTGGGAAAACTAAAAATCAGCAAGACACAGGCACCCCAATGTTTAGGGCTGCTATGTTGACAAGAACCTCCACTTCATGACACCTTAAATATCCCAGGAAAGAGAAAAATGGATAAAGAAGTTGTGGTCCTTATGTACAAAGGAATATCACTCAGACATGAAATCAATGTCATAAGGCTAGTAGAAGCAAGATGAGTGGATTTAGGTATAACGATTCTAAGTGAAATAAGTCACACAGAAAAAGACACTTATCATAAGCTATCACTTATAGAGGGAATGTAAAAACCGCTACACTTGAACTGAATTACAAAACAGAACAGAGTCACACGTTTAGAAAACACACTATGGCTGCTTAACGGGAAAGATGAGGTGGGGTGATGCATAAAACAAGGGTTTCAAATTCGCTCAGATACTGTTCCATACACCCAATATGTAATAGACAAGACGTACTCCTTGCTCAGTGAACTGGACTCAACACCCCCTATTCACCGCACAAGAATATATCTGACTAGTAAGAATCGTAAAACCTATGTATTGATATCTCTCTGGAAGTGAGCCAAGTGGGTGTAAAGCCGCATAAACACAGCCGTGAAAAGCAGCTAAACCCCATTATAAAAATAAATTACTTTTAAAAACCCGTAAAACAAAGACAGTGAAAGAGAGAGAAATTCTCACAAAATTCGTTCAGGGGCTGTGATGCAACCTGGATTGACCATATCTAGACACACACCTGGATGAGACATAAGGGTGGACACTCTTGGGGCTGAGAGTTTGGGTGAGCAAACTCAGACCCTTTAAAGTAATACTGCGTGGTACCCATCCCATGGGTCCCAAATCTCCAGGTTCAAAGGCATCTTCCTACATCGAAAACATGCATGAGAAACCCAGAAGATGGTACACCGTGTGATTTTGAAAGGTTTCTAAAACGCACCCAATTTCTCATCTCCTTGTGCTCGGGTTCGCCTTTCCAGCTACTTTACTAGCAATCTCCCTACTTGGAGAATCAGCACCTTTAAGCTCCTGTTCCCTACAGGTTGCAATTTGTCCTGAGGATGAACGGGAAGAGGGGCAAATAATGAGAGACTAGATCTAGGTGTTGGGACAGGCACAGGTCACTCTATTTTCCCATCAGGAAGAAGAATTAAACACAGGCTCAGCCTGCCGCCGGGAACCAGAATAGGGCCTGAGGCAATCCCGTGCTTTTGCGGCCAGCTCCCAAAAAAGACAGTTGAAAAATGGAGCTCAGGGGCACTGCAATTCACAAACCTGCTGAGTTATAAGTGATAACTCTCGTCCACAAATATATTGAGGGAAGGCAACGAAGAGGATTTGAAAGCAAGGCAGAATTGCAGGAAACAGGTTTCAGGAGGTAGATTCGAATCGCCTTTAAAGCACATGAAAAGTGGCAAAACGTCGACAGTGATGCCCTTGGCCAAAAAGGGCGTAAGCGTTTTTTCCTGAATATATTCAGGAAAAAACGCATACGCCCTTTTTGGCCAACCAAGCAAACTGGAAAGGCAAATCAGCGCTACAAAGAAGTCTCGCTTCCCATCGGTCAAAAGGGCCATGCTGCAAAAAGTGTCAAAACCAGAAATGCAGGACAGGCCATGGAGAAATGGCAGCCTTGCTACGCTGATGGGCGGGATGTAAATTGCCAACAGCCACTCTGGAGAAGTGTACGGTGTGTCCTGAAACATCGAAAAAACACAGCTTAGGGAGCATAGGGCACGTCCACTCATTGGCGTATAAATTGGGAAAACTAAAAATCAGCAAGACACAGGCACCCCAATGTTTAGGGCTGCTATGTTGACAAGAACCTCCACTTCATGACACCTTAAATATCCCAGGAAAGAGAAAAATGGATAAAGAAGTTGTGGTCCTTATGTACAAAGGAATATCACTCAGACATGAAATCAATGTCATAAGGCTAGTAGAAGCAAGATGAGTGGATTTAGGTACGACGATTCTAAGTGAAATAAGTCACACAGAAAAAGACACTTATCATAAGCTATCACTTATAGAGGGAATGTAAAAACCGCTACACATGAACTGAATTACAAAACAGAACAGAGTCACACGTTTAGAAAACACACTATGGCTGCTTAACGGGAAAGGTGAGGTGGGGTGATGCATAAAACAACGGTTTCAAATTCGCTCAGATACAGTTCCATACACCCAATATGTAATAGACAAGACCTACTCCTTGCTCAGTGAACTGGACTCAACACCCCCTATTCACCGCACAAGAATATATCTGACTAGTAAGAATCGTAAAACCTATGTATTGATATCTCTCTGGAAGTGAGCCAAGTGGGTGTAAAGCCGCATAAACACAGCCGTGAAAAGCAGCTAAACCCCATTATAAAAATAAATTACTTTTAAAAACCCGTAAAACAAAGACAGTGAAAGAGAGAGAAATTCTTACAAAATTCGTTCAGGGGCTGTGATGCAACCTGGATTGACCATATCTAGACCCACAGCTGGATGAGACATAAGGGTGGACACTCTTGGGGCTGAGAGGTTGGGTGAGCAAACGCAGACCCTTTAAAGTAATACTGTGTGGTACCCATCCCATGGGTCCCAAATCTCCAGGTTCAAGGGCATCTTCCTACATCGAAAACATGCATGAGAAACCCAGAAGATGGTACACCGTGTGATTTTGAAAGGTTTCTAAAACGCACCCCATTTCTCATCTTCTTGTGCTCGGGTTCGCCTTTCCAGCTATTTTACTAGCAATCTCCCTACTTGGAGAATCAGCACCTTTAAGCTCCTGTTCCCTACAGGTTGCAATTTGTCCTGAGGATGAACGGGAAGAGGGGCTACCAATGAGAGACTAGATCTAGGTGTTGGGACAGGCCCAGGTCACTCTATTTTCCCATCAGGAAGAAGAATTAACCACAGGCTCAGCCTGCCGCCAGGAACCAGAATAGGGCCTGAGGCAATCCCGCGCTTTTGCGGCCAGCTACCAAAAAAGCGAGTTGAAAAATGGAGCTCAGGGACACTGCAATTCACAAACCCGCAGAGTTATAAATGATAACTCTCATCCACAGATATATTGAGGGAAGGCAACGAAGAGGATTTGGAAGCAAGGCAGAATTGCAGGAAACAGATTTCAGGAGGTAGATTCGAATCGCCTTTAAAGCACATGAAAAGCGGCAAAACGTCGACAATGATGCCCTTGGCCAAAAAGGGCGTATGCGTTTTTTCCTGAATATATTCAGGAAAAAACGCATACGCCCTTTTTGGCCAACCAAGCAACCTGGAAAGGCAAATCAGCGCTTCAAAGAAGTTTCGCTTCCCATCAGTCAAAAGGGTGATGCTGCAAAAAGTGTCAAAACCAGAAATGCAGGACAGGCCATGGAGAAATGGCAGCCTTGCTACGCTGATGGGCGGGATGTAAATTGCCAACAGCCACTCTGGAGAAGTGTACGGTGTGTCCTGAAACATCGAAAAAAAACAGCTTAGGGAGCATAGGGCACGTCCACTCATGGGCATATAAATTGGGAAAACTAAAAATCAGCAAGACACAGGCACCCCAATGTTTAGGGCTGCTATGTTGACAACAACCTCCACTTCATGACACCTTAAATATCCCAGGAAAGAGAAAAATGGATAAAGAAGCTGTGGTCCTTATGAACAAAGGAATATCACTCAGACATGAAATCAATGTCATAAGGCTAGTAGAAGCAAGATGAGTGGATTTAGGTATGACGATTCTAAGTGAAATAAGTCACACAGAAAAAGACACTTATCATAAGCTATCACTTATAGAGGGAATGTAAAAACCGCTACACTTGAACTGAATTACAAAACAGAACAGAGTCACACGTTTAGAAAACACACTATGGCTGCTTAACGGGAAAGGTGAGGTGGGGTGATGCATAAAACAAGGGTTTCAAATTCGCTCAGATACTGTTCCATACACCCAATATGTAATAGACAAGACCTACTCCTTGCTCAGTGAACTGGACTCAACACCCCCTATTCACCGCACAAGAATATATCTGACAATAAGAATCGTAAAACCTATGTATTGATATCTCTCTGGAAGTGAGCCAAGTGGGTGTAAAGCCGCATAAACACAGCCGTGAAAAGCAGCTAAACCCCATTATAAAAATAAATTACTTTTAAAAACCCGTAAAACAAAGACAGTGAAAGAGAGAGAAATTCTTACAAAATTCGTTCAGGGGCTGTGATGCAACCTGGATTGACCATATCTAGACCCACAGCTGGATGAGACATAAGGGTGGACACTCTTGGGGCTGAGAGGTTGGGTGAGGTTGGGTGAGCAAACGCAGACCCTTTAAAGTAATACTGTGTGGGACCCATCCCATGGGTCCCAAATCTCCAGGTTCAAGGGCATCTTCCTACATCGAAAACATGCATGAGAAACCCAGAAGATGGTACACCGTGTGATTTTGAAAGGATTCTAAAACGCACCCAATTTCTCATCTTCTTGTGCTCGGGTTCGCCTTTCCAGCTATTTTACTAGCAATCTCCCTACTTGGAGAATCAGCACCTTTAAGCTCCTGTTCCCTACAGGTTGCAATTTGTCCTGAGGATGAACGGGAAGAGGGGCAACCAATGAGAGACTAGATCTAGGTGTTGGGACAGGCCCAGGTCACTCTATTTTCCCATCAGGAAGAAGAATTAACCACAGGCTCAGCCTGCCGCCAGGAACCAGAATAGGGCCTGAGGCAATCCCGCGCTTTTGCGGCCAGCTACCAAAAAAGCGAGTTGAAAAATGGAGCTCAGGGACACTGCAATTCACAAACCCGCAGAGTTATAAATGATAACTCTCATCCACAGATATATTGAGGGAAGGCAACGAAGAGGATTTGAAAGCAAGGCAGAATTGCAGGAAACAGATTTCAGGAGGTAGATTCGAATCGCCTTTAAAGCACATGAAAAGCGGCAAAACGTCGACAATGATGCCCTTGGCCAAAAAAGGCGTATGCGTTTTTTCCTGAATATATTCAGGAAAAAACGCATACGCCCTTTTTGGCCAACCAAGCAACCTGGAAAGGCAAATCAGCGCTTCAAAGAAGTTTCGCTTCCCATCGGTCAAAAGGGTCATGCTGCAAAAAGTGTCAAAACCAGAAATGCAGGACAGGCCATGGAGAAATGGCAGCCTTGCTACGCTGATGGGCGGGATGTAAATTGCCAACAGCCACTCTGGAGAAGTGTACGGTGTGTCCTGAAACATCGAAAAAACACAGCTTAGGGAGCATAGGGCACGACCACTCATGGGAGTATAAATTGGGAAAACTAAAAATCAGCAAGACACAGGCACCCCAATGTTTAGGGCTGCTATGTTGACAAGAACCTCCACTTCATGACACCTTAAATATCCCAGGAAAGAGAAAAATGGATAAAGAAGTTGTGGTCCTTATGTACAAAGGAATATCACTCAGACATGAAATCAATGTCATAAGGCTAGTAGAAGCAAGATGAGTGGATTTAGGTATGACGATTCTAAGTGAAATAAGTCACACAGAAAAAGACACTTATCATAAGCTATCACTTATAGAGGGAATGTAAAAACCGCTACACTTGAACTGAATTACAAAACAGAACAGAGTCACACGTTTGGAAAACACACTATGGCTGCTTAACGGGAAAGGTGAGGTGGGGTGATGCATAAAACAAGGGTTTCAAATTCGCTCAGATACTGTTCCATACACCCAATATGTAATAGACAAGACCTACTCCTTGCTCAGTGAACTGGACTCAACACCCCCTATTCACCGCACAAGAATATATCTGACTAGTAAGAATCGTAAAACCTATGTATTGATATCTCTCTGGAAGTGAGCCAAGTGGGTGTAAAGCCGCATAAACACAGCCGTGAAAAGCAGCTAAACCCCATTATAAAAATAAATTACTTTTAAAAACCCGTAAAACAAAGACAGTGAAAGAGAGAGAAATTCTTACAAAATTCGTTCAGGGGCTGTGATGCAACCTGGATTGACCATATCTAGACCCACACCGGGATGAGACATAAGGTTGGACACTCTTGGGGCTGAGAGGTTGGGTGAGGTTGGGTGAGCAAACGCAGACCCTTTAAAGTAATACTGTGTGGTACCCATCCCATGGGTCCCAAATCTCCAGGTTCAAGGGCATCTTCCTACATCGAAAACATGCATGAGAAACCCAGAAGATGGTACACCGTGTGATTTTGAAAGGTTTCTAAAACGCACCCAATTTCTCATCTCCTTGTGCTCGGGTTCGCCTTTCCAGCTACTTTACTAGCAATCTCCCTACTTGGAGAATCAGCACCTTTAAGCTCCTGTTCCCTACAGGTTGCAATTTGTCCTGAGGATGAACGGGAAGAGGGGCAACCAATGAGAGACTATATCTAGGTGTTGGGACAGGCCCAGGTCACTCTATTTTCCCATCAGGAAGAAGAATTAACCACAGGCTCAGCCTGCCGCCAGGAACCAGAATAGGGCCTGAGGCAATCCCGCGCTTTTGCGGCCAGCTCCCAAAAAAGCGAGTTGAAAAATGGAGCTCAGGGACACTGCAATTCACAAACCCGCAGAGTTATAAATGATAACTCTCATCCACAGATATATTGAGGGAAGGCAACGAAGAGGATTTGAAAGCAAAGCAGAATTGCAGGAAACAGATTTCAGGAGGTAGATTCGAATCGCCTTTAAAGCACATGAAAAGCGGCAAAACGTCGACAATGATGCCCTTGGCCAAAAAGGGCGTATGCGTTTTTTCCTGAATATATTCAGGAAAAAACTCATACGCCCTTTTTGGCCAACCAAGCAACCTGGAAAGGCAAATCAGCGCTTCAAAGAAGTTTCGCTTCCCATCGGTCAAAAGGGTCATGCTGCAAAAAGTGTCAAAACCAGAAATGCAGGACAGGCCATGGAGAAATGGCAGCCTTGCTACGCTGATGGGCGGGATGTAAATTGCCAACAGCCACTCTGGAGAAGTGTATGGTGTGTCCTGAAACATCGAAAAAACACAGCTTAGGGAGCATAGGGCACCTCCACTCATGGGCGTATAAATTGGGAAAACTAAAAATCAGCAAGACACAGGCACCCCAATGTTTAGGGCTGCTATGTTGACAAGAACCTCCACTTCATGACACCTTAAATATCCCAGGAAAGAGAAAAATGGATAAAGAAGTTGTGGTCCTTATGTACAAAGGAATATCACTCAGACATGAAATCAATGTCATAAGGCTAGTAGAAGCAAGATGAGTGGATTTAGGTATGACGATTCTAAGAGAAATAAGTCACACAGAAAAAGACACTTATCATAAGCTATCACTTATAGAGGGAATGTAAAAACCGCTACACTTGAACTGAATTACAAAACAGAACAGAGTCACACGTTTAGAAAACACACTATGGCTGCTTAACGGGAAAGGTGAGGTGGGGTGATGCATAAAACAAGGGTTTCAAATTCGCTCAGATACTGTTCCATACACCCAATATGTAATAGACAAGACCTACTCCTTGCTCAGTGAACTGGACTCAACACCCCCTATTCACCGCACAAGAATATATCTGACTAGTAAGAATCGTAAAACCTATGTATTGATATCTCTCTGCAAGTGAGCCAAGTGGGTGTAAAGCCGCATAAACACAGCCGTGAAAAGCAGCTAAACCCCATTATAAAAATAAATTACTTTTAAAAACCCGTAAAACAAAGACAGTGAAAGAGAGAGAAATTCTTACAAAATTCGTTCAGGGGCTGTGATGCAACCTGGATTGACCATATCTAGACCCACACCGGGATGAGACATAAGGTTGGACACTCTTGGGGCTGAGAGGTTGGGTGAGGTTGGGTGAGCAAACGCAGACCCTTTAAAGTAATACTGTGTGGTACCCATCCCATGGGTCCCAAATCTCCAGGTTCAAGGGCATCTTCCTACATCGAAAACATGCATGAGAAACCCAGAAGATGGTACACCGTGTGATTTTGAAAGGTTTCTAAAACGCACCCAATTTCTCATCTCCTTGTGCTCGGGTTCGCCTTTCCAGCTACTTTACTAGCAATCTCCCTACTTGGAGAATCAGCACCTTTAAGCTCCTGTTCCCTACAGGTTGCAATTTGTCCTGAGGATGAACGGGAAGAGGGGCAACCAATGAGAGACTATATCTAGGTGTTGGGACAGGCCCAGGTCACTCTATTTTCCCATCAGGAAGAAGAATTAACCACAGGCTCAGCCTGCCGCCAGGAACCAGAATAGGGCCTGAGGCAATCCCGCGCTTTTGCGGCCAGCTCCCAAAAAAGCGAGTTGAAAAATGGAGCTCAGGGACACTGCAATTCACAAACCCGCAGAGTTATAAATGATAACTCTCATCCACAGATATATTGAGGGAAGGCAACGAAGAGGATTTGAAAGCAAAGCAGAATTGCAGGAAACAGATTTCAGGAGGTAGATTCGAATCGCCTTTAAAGCACATGAAAAGCGGCAAAACGTCGACAATGATGCCCTTGGCCAAAAAGGGCGTATGCGTTTTTTCCTGAATATATTCAGGAAAAAACGCATACGCCCTTTTTGGCCAACCAAGCAACCTGGAAAGGCAAATCAGCGCTTCAAAGAAGTTTCGCTTCCCATCGGTCAAAAGGGTCATGCTGCAAAAAGTGTCAAAACCAGAAATGCAGGACAGGCCATGGAGAAATGGCAGCCTTGCTACGCTGATGGGCGGGATGTAAATTGCCAACAGCCACTCTGGAGAAGTGTATGGTGTGTCCTGAAACATCGAAAAAACACAGCTTAGGGAGCATAGGGCACCTCCACTCATGGGCGTATAAATTGGGAAAACTAAAAATCAGCAAGACACAGGCACCCCAATGTTTAGGGCTGCTATGTTGACAAGAACCTCCACTTCATGACACCTTAAATATCCCAGGAAAGAGAAAAATGGATAAAGAAGTTGTGGTCCTTATGTACAAAGGAATATCACTCAGACATGAAATCAATGTCATAAGGCTAGTAGAAGCAAGATGAGTGGATTTAGGTATGACGATTCTAAGAGAAATAAGTCACACAGAAAAAGACACTTATCATAAGCTATCACTTATAGAGGGAATGTAAAAACCGCTACACTTGAACTGAATTACAAAACAGAACAGAGTCACACGTTTAGAAAACACACTATGGCTGCTTAACGGGAAAGGTGAGGTGGGGTGATGCATAAAACAAGGGTTTCAAATTCGCTCAGATACTGTTCCATACACCCAATATGTAATAGACAAGACCTACTCCTTGCTCAGTGAACTGGACTCAACACCCCCTATTCACCGCACAAGAATATATCTGACTAGTAAGAATCGTAAAACCTATGTATTGATATCTCTCTGGAAGTGAGCCAAGTGGGTGTAAAGCCGCATAAACACAGCCGTGAAAAGCAGCTAAACCCCATTATAAAAATAAATTACTTTTAAAAACCCGTAAAACAAAGACAGTGAAAGAGAGAGAAATTCTTACAAAATTCGTTCAGGGGCTGTGATGCAACCTGGATTGACCATATCTAGACCCACACCGGGATGAGACATTAGGTTGGACACTCTTGGGGCTGAGAGGTTGGGTGAGGTTGGGTGAGCAAACGCAGACCCTTTAAAGTAATACTGTGTGGTACCCATCCCATGGGTCCCAAATCTCCAGGTTCAAGGGCATCTTCCTACATCGAAAACATGCATGAGAAACCCAGAAGATGGTACACCATG
The DNA here is from genome assembly GCF_028021215.1 of Eschrichtius robustus. Classification (NCBI taxonomy): domain Eukaryota; kingdom Metazoa; phylum Chordata; class Mammalia; order Artiodactyla; family Eschrichtiidae; genus Eschrichtius; species Eschrichtius robustus. The sequence goes on from NW_027175204.1 coordinate 95,057, forward strand.
TGATTTTGAAAGGTTTCTAAAACGCACCCAATTTCTCATCTCCTTGTGCTCGGGTTCGCCTTTCCAGCTACTTTACTAGCAATCTCCCTACTTGGAGAATCAGCACCTTTAAGCTCCTGTTCCCTACAGGTTGCAATTTGTCCTGAGGATGAACGGGAAGAGGGGCAACCAATGAGAGACTAGATCTAGGTGTTGGGACAGGCCCAGGTCACTCTATTTTCCCATCAGGAAGAAGAATTAACCACAGGCTCAGCCTGCCGCCAGGAACCAGAATAGGGCCTGAGGCAATCCCGCGCTTTTGCGGCCAGCTCCCAAAAAAGCGAGTTGAAAAATGGAGCTCAGGGACACTGCAATTCACAAACCCGCAGAGTTATAAATGATAACTCTCATCCACAGATATATTGAGGGAAGGCAACGAAGAGGATTTGAAAGCAAGGCAGAATTGCAGGAAACAGATTTCAGGAGGTAGATTCGAATCGCCTTTAAAGCACATGAAAAGCGGCAAAACGTCGACAATGATGCCCTTGGCCAAAAAGGGCGTATGCGTTTTTTCCTGAATATATTCAGGAAAAAACGCATACGCCCTTTTTGGCCAACCAAGCAACCTGGAAAGGCAAATCAGCGCTTCAAAGAAGTTTCGCTTCCCATCGGTCAAAAGGGTCATGCTGCAAAAAGTGTCAAAACCAGAAATGCAGGACAGGCCATGGAGAAATGGCAGCCTTGCTACGCTGATGGGCGGGATGTAAATTGCCAACAGCCACTCTGGAGAAGTGTATGGTGTGTCCTGAAACATCGAAAAAACACAGCTTAGGGAGCATAGGGCACCTCCACTCATGGGCGTATAAATTGGGAAAACTAAAAATCAGCAAGACACAGGCACCCCAATGTTTAGGGCTGCTATGTTGACAAGAACCTCCACTTCATGACACCTTAAATATCCCAGGAAAGATAAAAATGGATAAAGAAGTTGTGGTCCTTATGTACAAAGGAATATCACTCAGACATGAAATCAATGTCATAAGGCTAGTAGAAGCAAGATGAGTGGATTTAGGTATGACGATTCTAAGTGAAATAAGTCACACAGAAAAAGACACTTATCATAAGCTATCACTTATAGAGGGAATGTAAAAACCGCTACACTTGAACTGAATTACAAAACAGAACAGAGTCACACGTTTAGAAAACACACTATGGATGCTTAACGGGAAAGGTGAGGTGGGGTGATGCATAAAACAAGGGTTTCAAATTCGCTCAGATACTGTTCCATACACCCAATATGTAATAGACAAGACCTACTCCTTGCTCAGTGAACTGGACTCAACACCCCCTATTCACCGCACAAGAATATATCTGACTAGTAAGAATCGTAAAACCTATGTATTGATATCTCTCTGGAAGTGAGCCAAGTGGGTGTAAAGCCGCATAAACACAGCCGTGAAAAGCAGCTAAACACCATTATAAAAATAAATTACTTTTAAAAACCCGTAAAACAAAGACAGTGAAAGAGAGAGAAATTCTTACAAAATTCGTTCAGGGGCTGTGATGCAACCCGGATTGACCATATCTAGACCCACACCGGGATGAGACATAAGGGTGGACACTCTTGGGGCTGAGAGGTTGGGTGAGTTTGGGTGAGCAAACGCAGACCCTTTAAAGTAATACTGTGTGGTACCCATCCCATGGGTCCCAAATCTCCAGGTTCAAGGGCATCTTCCTACATCGAAAACATGCATGAGAAACCCAGAAGATGGTACACCGTGTGATTTTGAAAGGTTTCTAAAACCCACCCCATTTCTCATCTTCTTGTGCTCGGGTTCGCCTTTCCAGCTATTTTACTAGCAATCTCCCTACTTGGAGAATCAGCACCTTTAAGCTCCTGTTCCCTACAGGTTGCAATTTGTCCTGAGGATGAACGGGAAGAGGGGCAACCAATGAGAGACTAGATCTAGATGTTGGGACAGGCCCAGGTCACTCTATTTTCCCATCAGGAAGAAGAATTAACCACAGGCTCAGCCTGCCGCCAGGAACCAGAATAGGGCCTGAGGCAATCCCGCGCTTTTGCGGCCAGCTACCAAAAAAGCGAGTTGAAAAATGGAGCTCAGGGACACTGCAATTCACAAACCCGCAGAGTTATAAATGATAACTCTCATCCACAGATATATTGAGGGAAGGCAACGAAGAGGATTTGAAAGCAAGTCAGAATTGCAGGAAACAGATTTCAGGAGGTAGATTCGAATCGCCTTTAAAGCACATGAAAAGCGGCAAAACGTCGACAATGATGCCCTTGGCCAAAAAGGGCGTATGCGTTTTTTCCTGAATATATTCAGGAAAAAACGCATACGCACTTTTTGGCCAACCAAGCAACCTGGAAAGGCAAATCAGCGCTTCAAAGAAGTTTCGCTTCCCATCAGTCAAAGGGGTGATGCTGCAAAAAGTGTCAAAACCAGAAATGCAGGACAGGCCATGGAGAAATGGCAGCCTTGCTACGCTGATGGGCGGGATGTAAATTGCCAACAGCCACTCTGGAGAAGTGTATGGTGTGTCCTGAAACATCGAAAAAACACAGCTTAGGGAGCATAGGGCACCTCCACTCATGGGCGTATAAATTGGGAAAACTAAAAATCAGCAAGACACAGGCACCCCAATGTTTAGGGCTGCTATGTTGACAAGAACCTCCACTTCATGACACCTTAAATATCCCAGGAAAGAGAAAAATGGATAAAGAAGTTGTGGTCCTTATGAACAAAGGAATATCACTCAGACATGAAATCAATGTCATAAGGCTAGTAGAAGCAAGATGAGTGGATTTAGGTATAACGATTCTAAATGAAATAAGTCACACAGAAAAAGACACTTATCATAAGCTATCACTTATAGAGGGAATGTAAAAACCGCTACACTTGAACTGAATTACAAAACAGAACAGAGTCACACGTTTAGAAAACACACTATGGCTGCTTAACGGGAAAGATGAGGTGGGGTGATGCATAAAACAAGGGTTTCAAATTCGCTCAGATACTGTTCCATACACCCAATATGTAATAGACAAGACGTACTCCTTGCTCAGTGAACTGGACTCAACACCCCCTATTCACCGCACAAGAATATATCTGACTAGTAAGAATCGTAAAACCTATGTATTGATATCTCTCTGGAAGTGAGCCAAGTGGGTGTAAAGCCGCATAAACACAGCCGTGAAAAGCAGCTAAACCCCATTATAAAAATAAATTACTTTTAAAAACCCGTAAAACAAAGACAGTGAAAGAGAGAGAAATTCTCACAAAATTCGTTCAGGGGCTGTGATGCAACCTGGATTGACCATATCTAGACACACACCTGGATGAGACATAAGGGTGGACACTCTTGGGGCTGAGAGGTTGGGTGAGGTTGGGTGAGCAAACGCAGACCCTTTAAAGTAATACTGTGTGGTACCCATCCCATGTGTCCCAAATCTCCAGGTTCAAGGGCATCTTCTTACATCGAAAACATGCATGAGAAACCCAGATGATGGTACACCGTGTGATTTTGAAAGGTTTCTAAAACGCACACAATGTCTCATCTCCTTGTGCTCGGGTTCGCCTTTCCAGCTACTTTACTAGCAATCTCCCTACTTGGAGAATCAGCACCTTTAAGCTCCTGTTCCCTACAGGTTGCAATTTGTCCTGAGGATGAACGGGAAGAGGGGCAACCAATGAGAGACTAGATCTAGGTGTTGGGACAGGCCCAGGTCACTCTATTTTCCCATCAGGAAGAAGAATTAACCACAGGCTCAGCCTGCTGCCAGGAACCAGAATAGGGCCTGAGGCAATCCCGTGCTTTTGCGGCCAGCTCCCAAAAAAGCGAGTTGAAAAATGGAGCTCAGGGACACTGCAATTCACAAACCCGCAGAGTTATAAATGATAACTCTCATCCACAGATATATTGAGGGAAGGCAACGAAGAGGATTTGAAAGCAAGGCAGAATTGCAGGAAACAGATTTCAGGAGGTAGATTCGAATCGCCTTTAAAGCACATGAAAAGCGGCAAAACGTCGACAATGATGCCCTTGGCCAAAAAAGGCGTATGCGTTTTTTCCTGAATATATTCAGGAAAAAACGCATACGCCCTTTTTGGCCAACCAAGCAACCTGGAAAGGCAAATCAGCGCTTCAAAGAAGTTTCGTTTCCCATCGGTCAAAAGGGTCATGCTGCAAAAAGTGTCAAAACCAGAAATGCAGGACAGGCCATGGAGAAATGGCAGCCTTGCTACGCTGATGGGCGGGATGTAAATTGCCAACAGCCACTCTGGAGAAGTGTATGGTGTGTCCTGAAACATCGAAAAAACACAGCTTAGGGAGCATAGGGCACCTCCACTCATGGGCGTATAAATTGGGAAAACTAAAAATCAGCAAGACACAGGCACCCCAATGTTTAGGGCTGCTATGTTGACAAGAACCTCCACTTTATGACACCTTAAATATCCCAGGAAAGAGAAAAATGGATAAAGAAGTTGTGGTCCTTATGTACAAAGGAATATCACTCAGACATGAAATCAATGTCATAAGGCTAGTAGAAGCAAGATGAGTGGATTTAGGTATGACGATTCTAAGTGAAATAAGTCACACAGAAAAAGACACTTATCATAAGCTATCACTTATAGAGGGAATGTAAAAACCGCTACACTTGAACTGAATTACAAAACAGAACAGAGTCACACGTTTAGAAAACACACTATGGCTGCTTAACGGGAAAGGTGAGGTGGGGTGATGCATAAAACAAGGGTTTCAAATTCGCTCAGATACTGTTCCATACACCCAATATGTAATAGACAAGACCTACTCCTTGCTCAGTGAACTGGACTCAACACCCCCTATTCACCGCACAAGAATATATCTGACTAGTAAGAATCGTAAAACCTATGTATTGATATCTCTCTGCAAGTGAGCCAAGTGGGTGTAAAGCCGCATAAACACAGCCGTGAAAAGCAGCTAAACCCCATTATAAAAATAAATTACTTTTAAAAACCCGTAAAACAAAGACAGTGAAAGAGAGAGAAATTCTTACAAAATTCGTTCAGGGGCTGTGATGCAACCTGGATTGACCATATCTAGACCCACAGCTGGATGAGACATAAGGGTGGACACTCTTGGGGCTGAGAGGTTGGGTGAGGTTGGGTGAGCAAACGCAGACCCTTTAAAGTAATACTGTGTGGTACCCATCCCATGGGTCCCAAATCTCCAGGTTCAAGGGCATCTTCCTACATCGAAAACATGCATGAGAAACCCAGAAGATGGTACACCGTGTGATTTTGAAAGGTTTCTAAAACGCACCCCATTTCTCATCTTCTTGTGCTCGGGTTCGCCTTTCCAGCTATTTTACTAGCAATCTCCCTACTTGGAGAATCAGCACCTTTAAGCTCCTGTTCCCTACAGGTTGCAATTTGTCCTGAGGATGAACGGGAAGAGGGGCAACCAATGAGAGACTAGATCTAGATGTTGGGACAGGCCCAGGTCACTCTATTTTCCCATCAGGAAGAAGAATTAACCACAGGCTCAGCCTGCCGCCAGGAACCAGAATAGGGCCTGAGGCAATCCCGCGCTTTTGCGGCCAGCTACCAAAAAAGCGAGTTGAAAAATGGAGCTCAGGGACACTGCAATTCACAAACCCGCAGAGTTATAAATGATAACTCTCATCCACAGATATATTGAGGGAAGGCAACGAAGAGGATTTGAAAGCAAGGCAGAATTGCAGGAAACAGATTTCAGGAGGTAGATTCGAATCGCCTTTAAAGCACATGAAAAGCGGCAAAACGTCGACAATGATGCCCTTGGCCAAAAAGGGCGTATGCGTTTTTTCCTGAATATATTCAGGAAAAAACGCATACGCCCTTTTTGGCCAACCAAGCAACCTGGAAAGGCAAATCAGCGCTTCAAAGAAGTTTCGCTTCCCATCAGTCAAAAGGGTGATGCTGCAAAAAGTGTCAAAACCAGAAATGCAGGATAGGCCATGGAGAAATGGCAGCCTTGCTACGCTGATGGGCGGGATGTAAATTGCCAAAAGCCACTCTGGAGAAATGTACGGTGTGTCCTGAAACATCGAAAAAACACAGCTTAGGGAGCATAGGGCACGTCCACTCATGGGCGTATAAATTGGGAAAACTAAAAATCAGCAAGACACAGGCACCCCAATGTTAAGGGCTGCTATGTTGACAAGAACCTCCACTTCATGACACCTTAAATATCCCAGGAAAGAGAAAAATGGATAAAGAAGTTGTGGTCCTTATATACAAAGGAATATCCCTCAGACATGAAATCAATGTCATAAGGCTAGTAGAAGCAAGATGAGTGGATTTAGGTACGACGATTCTAAGTGAAATAAGTGACACAGAAAAAGACACTTATCATAAGCTATCACTTATAGAGGGAATGTAAAAACCGCTACACCTGAAATGAATTACAAAACATAACAGAGTCACACGTTTAGAAAACACACTATGGCTGCTTAACGGGAAAGGTGAGGTGGGGTGATGCATAAAACAACGGTTTCAAATTCGCTCAGATACCGTTCCATACACCCAATATGTAATAGACAAGACCTACTCCTTGCTCAGTGAACTGGACTCAACACCCCCTATTCACCGCACAAGAATATATCTGACTAGTAAGAATCTTAAAACCTATGTATTGATATCTCTCTGGAAGTGAGCCAAGTGGGTGTAAAGCCGCATAAACACAGCCGTGAAAAGCAGCTAAACACCATTATAAAAATAAATTACTTTTGAAAACCCGTAAAACAAAGACAGTGAAAGAGAGAGAAATTCTTACAAAATTCGTTCAGGGGCTGTGATGCAACCTGGATTGACCATATCTAGACCCACACCGGGATGAGACATAAGGGTGGACACTCTTGGGGCTGAGAGGTTGGGTGAGGTTGGGTGAGCAAACTCAGACCCTTTAAAGTAGTACTGCGTGGTACCCATCCCATGGGTCCCAAATCTCCAGGTTCAAGGGCATCTTCCTACATCGAAAACATGCATGAGAAACCCAGAAGATGGTACACCGTGTGATTTTGAAAGGTTTCTAAAACGCACCCAATTTCTCATCTCCTTGTGCTCGGGTTCGCCTTTCCAGCTACTTTACTAGCAATCTCCCTACTTGGAGAATCAGCACCTTTAAGCTCCTGTTCCCTACAGGTTGCAATTTGTCCTGAGGATGAACGGGAAGAGGGGCAACCAATGAGAGACTAGATCTAGGTGTTGGGACAGGCACAGGTCACTCTATTTTCCCATCAGGAAGAAGAATTAACCACAGGCTCAGCCTGCCGCCAGGAACCAGAATAGGGCCTGAGGCAATCCCGCGCTTTTGCGGCCAGCTCCCAAAAAAGCGAGTTGAAAAATGGAGCTCAGGGACACTGCAATTCACAAACCCGCAGAGTTATAAATGATAACTCTCATCCACAGATATATTGAGGGAAGGCAACGAAGAGGATTTGAAAGCAAGGCAGAATTGCAGGAAACAGATTTCAGGAGGTAGATTCGAATCGCATTTAAAGCACATGAAAAGCGGCAAAACGTCGACAATGATGCCCTTGGCCAAAAAAGGCGTATGCGTTTTTTCCTGAATATATTCAGGAAAAAACGCATACGCCCTTTTTGGCCAACCAAGCAACCTGGAAAGGCAAATCAGCGCTTCAAAGGAGTTTCGCTTCCCATCGGTCAAAAGGGTCATGCTGCAAAAAGTGTCAAAACCAGAAATGCAGGACAGGCCATGGAGAAATGGCAGCCTTGCTACGCTGATGGGCGGGATGTAAATTGCCAACAGCCACTCTGGAGAAGTGTACGGTGTGTCCTGAAACATCGAAAAAACACAGCTTAGGGAGCATAGGGCACCTCCACTCATGGGCGTATAAATTGGGAAAACTAAAAATCAGCAAGACACAGGCACCCAAAAGTTTAGGGCTGCTCTGTTGACAAGAACCTCCACTTCATGACACCTTAAATATCCCAGGAAAGAGAAAAATGGATAAAGAAGTTGTAGTTCTTATGTACAATGGAATATCACTCAGACATGAAATCAATGTCATAAGGCTAGTAGAAGCAAGATGAGTGGATTTAGGTATGACGATTCTAAGTGAAATAAGTCACACAGAAAAAGACACTTATCATAAGCTATCACTTATAGAGGGAATGTAAAAACCGCTACACTTGAACTGAATTACAAAACAGAACAGAGTCACACGTTTAGAAAACACACTATGGCTGCTTAACGGGAAAGGTGAGGTGGGGTGATGCATAAAACAAGGGTTTCAAATTCGCTCAGATACTGTTCCATACACCCAATATGTAATAGACAAGACCTACTCCTTGCTCAGTGAACTGGACTCAACACCCCCTATTCACCGCACAAGAATATATCTGACTAGTAAGAATCGTAAAACCTATGTATTGATATCTCTCTGGAAGTGAGCCAAGTGGGTGTAAAGCCGCATAAACACAGCCGTGAAAAGCAGCTAAACCCCATTATAAAAATAAATTACTTTTAAAAACCCGTAAAACAAAGACAGTGAAAGAGAGAGAAATTCTTACAAAATTCGTTCAGGGGCTGTGATGCAACCTGGATTGACCATATCTAGACCCACACTGGGATGAGACATAAGGGTGGACACTCTTGGGGCTGAGAGGTTGGGTGAGCAAACTCAGACCCTTTAAAGTAATACTGCGTGGTACCCATCCCATGGGTCCCAAATCTCCAGGTTCAAAGCCATCTTCCTACATCGAAAACATGCATGAGAAACCCAGAAGATGGTACACCGTGTGATTTTGAAAGGTTTCTAAAACGCACCCAATTTCTCATCTCCCTGTGTTCGGGTTCGCCTTTCCAGCTACTTTACTAGCAATCTCCCTACTTGGAGAATCAGCACCTTTAAGCTCCTGTTCCCTACAGGTTGCAATTTGTCCTGAGGATGAACGGGAAGAGGGGCAACCAATGAGAGACTAGATCTAGGTGTTGGGACAGGCCCAGGTCACTCTATTTTCCCATCAGGAAGAAGAATTAACCACAGGCTCAGCCTGCCGCCAGGAACCAGAATAGGGCCTGAGGCAATCCCGCGCTTTTGCGGCCAGCTCCCAAAAAAGCGAGTTGAAAAATGGAGCTCAGGGACACTGCAATTCACAAACCCGCAGAGTTATAAATGATAACTCTCATCCACAGATATATTGAGGGAAGGCAACGAAGAGGATTTGAAAGCAAGGCAGAATTGCAGGAAACAGATTTCAGGAGGTAGATTCGAATCGCCTTTAAAGCACATGAAAAGCGGCAAAACGTCGACAATGATGCCCTTGGCCAAAAAAGGCGTATGCGTTTTTTCCTGAATATATTCAGGAAAAAACGCATACGCCCTTTTTGGCCAACCAAGCAACCTGGAAAGGCAAATCAGCGCTTCAAAGAAGTTTCGCTTCCCATCGGTCAAAAGGGTCATGCTGCAAAAAGTGTCAAAACCAGAAATGCAGGACAGGCCATGGAGAAATGGCAGCCTTGCTACGCTGATGGGCGGGATGTAAATTGCCAACAGCCACTCTGGAGAAGTGTATGGTGTGTCCTGAAACATCGAAAAAACACAGCTTAGGGAGCATAGGGCACCTCCACTCATGGGCGTATAAATTGGGAAAACTAAAAATCAGCAAGACACAGGCACCCCAATGTTTAGGGCTGCTATGTTGACAAGAACCTCCACTTCATGACACCTTAAATATCCCAGGAAAGAGAAAAATGGATAAAGAAGTTGTGGTCCTTATGTACAAAGGAATATCACTCAGACATGAAATCAATGTCATAAGGCTAGTAGAAGCAAGATGAGTGGATTTAGGTATGACGATTCTAAGTGAAATAAGTCACACAGAAAAAGACACTTATCATAAGCTATCACTTATAGAGGGAATGTAAAAACCGCTACACTTGAACTGAATTACAAAACAGAACAGAGTCACACGTTTAGAAAACACACTATGGCTGCTTAACGGGAAAGGTGAGGTGGGGTGATGCATAAAACAAGGGTTTCAAATTCGCTCAGATACCGTTCCATACACCCAATATGTAATAGACAAGACCTACTCCTTGCTCAGTGAACTGGACTCAACACCCCCTATTCACCGCACAAGAATATATCTGACTAGTAAGAATCGTAAAACTTATGTATTGATATCTCTCTGGAAGTGAGCCAAGTGGGTGTAAAGCCGCATAAACACAGCCGTGAAAAGCAGCTAAACCCCATTATAAAAATAAATTACTTTTAAAAACCCGTAAAACAAAGACAGTGAAAGAGAGAGAAATTCTTACAAAATTCGTTCAGGGGCTGTGATGCAACCTGGATTGACCATATCTAGACCCACAGCTGGATGAGACATAAGGGTGGACACTCTTGGGGCTGAGAGGTTGGGTGAGGTTGGGTGAGCAAACGCAGACCCTTTAAAGTAATACTGTGTGGTACCCATCCCATGGGTCCCAAATCTCCAGGTTCAAGGGCATCTTCCTACATCGAAAACATGCATGAGAAACCCAGAAGATGGTACACCGTGTGATTTTGAAAGGTTTCTAAAACGCACCCCATTTCTCATCTTCTTGTGCTCGGGTTCGCCTTTCCAGCTATTTTACTAGCAATCTCCCTACTTGGAGAATCAGCACCTTTAAGCTCCTGTTCCCTACAGGTTGCAATTTGTCCTGAGGATGAACGGGAAGAGGGGCAACCAATGAGAGACTAGATCTAGGTGTTGGGACAGGCCCAGGTCACTCTATTTTCCCATCAGGAAGAAGAATTAACCACAGGCTCAGCCTGCCGCCAGGAACCAGAATAGGCCCTGAGGCCATCCCGCGCTTTTGCGGCCAGCTACCAAAAAAGCGAGTTGAAAAATGGAGCTCAGGGACACTGCAATTCACAAACCCGCAGAGTTATAAATGATAACTCTCATCCACAGATATATTGAGGGAAGGCAACGAAGAGGATTTGAAAGCAAGGCAGAATTGCAGGAAACAGATTTCAGGAGGTAGATTCGAATCGCCTTTAAAGCACATGAAAAGCGGCAAAATGTCGACAATGATGCCCTTGGCCAAAAAGGGCGTATGCGTTTTTTCCTGAATATATTCAGGAAAAAACGCATACGCCCTTTTTGGCCAACCAAGCAACCTGGACAGGCAAATCACCGCTACAAAGAAGTCTCGCTTCCCATCGGTCAAAAGGGCCATGCTGCAAAAAGTGTCAAAACCAGAAATGCAGGACAGGCCATGGAGAAATGGCAGCCTTGCTACGCTGATGGGCGGGATGTAAATTGCCAACAGCCACTCTGGAGCAGTGTACGGTGTGTCCTGAAACATCGAAAAAACACAGCTTAGGGAGCATAGGGCACGTCCACTCATGGGCGTATAAATTGGGAAAACTAAAAATCAGCAAGGCACAGGCACCCCAATGTTTAGTGCTGCTATGTTGACAAGAACCTCCACTTCATGACACCTTAAATATCCCAGGAAAGAGAAAAATGGATAAAGAAGTTGTGGTCCTTATGTACAAAGGAATATCCCTCAGACATGAAATCAATGTCATAAGGCTAGTAGAAGCAAGATGAGTGGATTTAGGTACGACGATTCTAAGTGAAATAAGTGACACAGAAAAAGACACTTATCATAAGCTATCACTTATAGAGGGAATGTAAAAACCGCTACACCTGAAATGAATTACAAAACATAACAGAGTCACACGTTTAGAAAACACACTATGGCTGCTTAACGGGAAAGGTGAGGTGGGGTGATGCATAAAACAAGGATTTCAAATTCGCTCAGATACCGTTCCATACACCCAATATGTAATAGACAAGACCTACTCCTTGCTCAGTGAACTGGACTCAACACCCCCTATTCACCGCACAAGAATATATCTGACTAGTAAGAATCTTAAAACCTATGTATTGATATCTCTCTGGAAGTGAGCCAAGTGGGTGTAAAGCCGCATAAACACAGCCGTGAAAAGCAGCTAAACACCATTATAAAAATAAATTACTTTTAAAAACCCGTAAAACAAAGACAGTGAAAGAGAGAGAAATTCTTACAAAATTCGTTCAGGGGCTGTGATGCAACCTGGATTGACCATATCTAGACCCACACCGGGATGAGACATAAGGGTGGACACTCTTGGGGCTGAGAGGTTGGGTGAGGTTGGGTGAGCAAACTCAGACCCTTTAAAGTAATACTGCGTGGTACCCATCCCATGGGTCCCAAATCTCCAGGTTCAAAGGCATCTTCCTACATAGAAAACATGCATGAGAAACCCAGAAGATGGTACACCGTGTGATTTTGAAAGGTTTCTAAAACGCACCCAATTTCTCATCTCCTTGTGCTCGGGTTCGCCTTTCCAGCTACTTTACTAGCAATCTCCCTACTTGGAGAATCAGCACCTTTAAGCTCCTGTTCCCTACAGGTTGCAATTTGTCCTGAGGATGAACGGGAAGAGGGGCAACCAATGAGAGACTAGATCTAGGTGTTGGGACAGGCCCAGGTCACTCTATTTTCCCATCAGGAAGAAGAATTAACCACAGGCTCAGCCTGCCGCCAGGAACCAGAATAGGGCCTGAGGCAATCCCACGCTTTTGCGGCCAGCTCCCAAAAAAGCGAGTTGAAAAATGGAGCTCAGGGACACTGCAATTCACAAACCCGCAGAGTTATAAATGATAACTCTCATCCACAGATATATTGAGGGAAGGCAACGAAGAGGATTTGAAAGCAAGGCAGAATTGCAGGAAACAGATTTCAGGAGGTAGATTCGAATCGCCTTTAAAGCACATGAAAAGCGGCAAAATGTCGACAATGATGCCCTTGGCCAAAAAGGGCGTATGCGTTTTTTCCTGAATATATTCAGGAAAAAACGCATACGCCCTTTTTGGCCAACCAAGCAACCTGGACAGGCAAATCAGCGCTACAAAGAAGTCTCGCTTCCCATCGGTCAAAAGGGTCATGCTGCAAAAAGTGTCAAAACCAGAAATGCAGGACAGGTCATGGAGAAATGGCAGCCTTGCTACGCTGATGGGTGGGATGTAAATTGCCAAAAGCCACTCTGGAGAAATGTACGGTGTGTCCTGAAACATCGAAAAAACACAGCTTAGGGAGCATAGGGCACGTCCACTCATGGGCGTATAAATTGGGAAAACTAAAAATCAGCAAGGCACAGGCACCCCAATGTTTAGTGCTGCTATGTTGACAAGAACCTCCACTTCATGACACCTTAAATATCCCAGGAAAGAGAAAAATGGATAAAGAAGTTGTGGTCCTTATGTACAAAGGAATATCCCTCAGACATGAAATCAATGTCATAAGGCTAGTAGAAGCAAGATGAGTGGATTTAGGTACGACGATTCTAAGTGAAATAAGTGACACAGAAAAAGACACTTATCATAAGCTATCACTTATAGAGGGAATGTAAAAACCGCTACACCTGAAATGAATTACAAAACATAACAGAGTCACACGTTTAGAAAACACACTATGGCTGCTTAACGGGAAAGGTGAGGTGGGGTGATGCATAAAACAAGGATTTCAAATTCGCTCAGATACCGTTCCATACACCCAATATGTAATAGACAAGACCTACTCCTTGCTCAGTGAACTGGACTCAACACCCCCTATTCACCGCACAAGAATATATCTGACTAGTAAGAATCTTAAAACCTATGTATTGATATCTCTCTGGAAGTGAGCCAAGTGGGTGTAAAGCCGCATAAACACAGCCGTGAAAAGCAGCTAAACACCATTATAAAAATAAATTACTTTTAAAAACCCGTAAAACAAAGACAGTGAAAGAGAGAGAAATTCTTACAAAATTCGTTCAGGGGCTGTGATGCAACCTGGATTGACCATATCTAGACCCACACCGGGATGAGACATAAGGGTGGACACTCTTGGGGCTGAGAGGTTGGGTGAGGTTGGGTGAGCAAACTCAGACCCTTTAAAGTAATACTGCGTGGTACCCATCCCATGGGTCCCAAATCTCCAGGTTCAAAGGCATCTTCCTACATAGAAAACATGCATGAGAAACCCAGAAGATGGTACACCGTGTGATTTTGAAAGGTTTCTAAAACGCACCCAATTTCTCATCTCCTTGTGCTCGGGTTCGCCTTTCCAGCTACTTTACTAGCAATCTCCCTACTTGGAGAATCAGCACCTTTAAGCTCCTGTTCCCTACAGGTTGCAATTTGTCCTGAGGATGAACGGGAAGAGGGGCAACCAATGAGAGACTAGATCTAGGTGTTGGGACAGGCCCAGGTCACTCTATTTTCCCATCAGGAAGAAGAATTAACCACAGGCTCAGCCTGCCGCCAGGAACCAGAATAGGGCCTGAGGCAATCCCACGCTTTTGCGGCCAGCTCCCAAAAAAGCGAGTTGAAAAATGGAGCTCAGGGACACTGCAATTCACAAACCCGCAGAGTTATAAATGATAACTCTCATCCACAGATATATTGAGGGAAGGCAACGAAGAGGATTTGAAAGCAAGGCAGAATTGCAGGAAACAGATTTCAGGAGGTAGATTCGAATCGCCTTTAAAGCACATGAAAAGCGGCAAAACGTCGACAATGATGCCCTTGGCCAAAAAAGGCGTATGCGTTTTTTCCTGAATATATTCAGGAAAAAACGCATACGCCCTTTTTGGCCCACCAAGCAACCTGGAAAGGCAAATCAGCGTTTCAAAGAAGTTTCGCTTCCCATCGGTCAAAAGGGTCATGCTGCAAAAAGTGTCAAAACCAGAAATGCAGGACAGGCCATGGAGAAATGGCAGCCTTGCTACGCTGATGGGCGGGATGTAAATTGCCAACAGCCACTCTGGAGAAGTGTACGGTGTGTCCTGAAACATCGAAAAAACACAGCTTAGGGAGCATAGGGCACCTCCACTCATGGGCGTATAAATTGGGAAAACTAAAAATCAGCAAGACACAGGCACCCAAAAGTTTAGGGCTGCTCTGTTGACAAGAACCTCCACTTCATGACACCTTAAATATCCCAGGAAAGAGAAAAATGGATAAAGAAGTTGTAGTTCTTATGTACAATGGACTATCACTCAGACATGAAATCAATGGCATAAGGCTAGTAGAAGCAAGATGAGTGGATTTAGGTATGACGATTCTAAGTGAAATAAGTCACACAGAAAAAGACACTTATCATAAGCTATCACTTATAGAGGGAATGTAAAAACCGCTACACTTGAACTGAATTACAAAACAGAACAGAGTCACACGTTTAGAAAACACACTATGGCTGCTTAACGGGAAAGGTGAGGTGGGGTGATGCATAAAACAAGGGTTTCAAATTCGCTCAGATACTGTTCCATACACCCAATATGTAATAGACAAGACGTACTCCTTGCTCACTGAACTGGACTCAACACCCCCTATTCACCGCACAAGAATATATCTGACTAGTAAGAATCGTAAAACCTATGTATTGATATCTCTCTGGAAGTGAGCCAAGTGGGTGTAAAGCCGCATAAACACAGCCGTGAAAAGCAGCTAAACCCCATTATAAAAATAAATTACTTTTAAAAACCCGTAAAACAAAACAGTGAAAGAGAGAGAAATTCTTACAAAATTCGTTCAGGGGCTGTGATGACACCTGGATTGACCATATCTAGACCCACAGCTGGATGAGACATAAGGGTGGACACTCTTGGGGCTGAGAGGTTGGGTGAGGTTGGGTGAGCAAACGCAGACCCTTTAAAGTAATAGTGTGTGGTACCCATCCCATGGGTCCCAAATCTCCAGGTTCAAGGGCATCTTCCTACATCGAAAACATGCATGAGAAACCCAGAAGATGGTACACCGTGTGATTTTGAAAGGTTTCTAAAACGCACCCCATTTCTCATCTTCTTGTGCTCGGGTTCGCCTTTCCAGCTATTTTACTAGCAATCTCCCTACTTGGAGAATCAGCACCTTTAAGCTCCTGTTCCCTACAGGTTGCAATTTGTCCTGAGGATGAACGGGAAGAGGGGCAACCAATGAGATACTAGATCTAGGTGTTGGGACAGGCCCAGGTCACTCTATTTTCCCATCAGGAAGAAGAATTAACCACAGGCTCAGCCTGCCGCCAGGAACCAGAATAGGGCCTGAAGCAATCCTGTGCTTTTGCGGCCAGCTCCCAAGTAAGCGAGTTGAACAATGGAGCTCAGGGGCACTGCAATTCACAAACCTGCAGAGTTATAAATGATAACTCTTGTCCACAAATATATTGAGGGAAGGCACCGAAGAGGATTTGAAAGCAAGGCAGAATTGCAGGAAACAGATTTCAGGAGGTAGATTCGAATCGCCTTTAAAGCACATGAAAAGCGGCAAAACGTCGACAATGATGCCCTTGGCCAAAAAGGGCGTATGCGTTTTTTCCTGAATATATTCAGGAAAAAACGCATACGCCCTTTTTGGCCAACCAAGCAACCTGGAAAGGCAAATCAGCGCTTCAAAGAAGTTTCACTTCCCATCAGTCAAAAGGGTGATGCTGCAAAAAGTGTCAAAACCAGAAATGCAGGACAGGCCATGGAGAAATGGCAGCCTTGCTACGCTGATGGGCGGGATGTAAATTGCCAACAGCCACTCTGGAGAAGTGTACGGTGTGTCCTGAAACATCGAAAAAACACAGCTTAGGGAGCATAGGGCACGTCCACTCATGGGCGTATAAATTGGGAAAACTAAAAATCAGCAAGACACAGGCACCCCAAAGTTTAGGGCTGCTCTGTTGACAAGAACCTCCACTTCATGACAACTTAAATATCCCAGGAAAGAGAAAAATGGATAAAGATGTTGTGGTCCTTATGTACAATGGAATATCACTCAGACATGAAATCAATGTCATAAGGCTAGTAGAAGCAAGATGAGTGGACTTAGGTACGACGATTCTAAGTGAAATAAGTCACACAGAAAAAGACACTTATCATAAGCTATCACTTATAGAGGGAATGTAAAAACCGCTACACTTGAACTGAATTACAAAACAGAACAGAGTCACACGTTTAGAAAACACACTATGGCTGCTTAACGGGAAAGGTGAGGTGGGGTGATGCATAAAATAAGGGTTTCAAATTCGCTCAGATACTGTTCCATACACCCAATATGTAATAGACAAGACCTACTCCTTGCTCAGTGAACTGGACTCAACACCCCCTATTCACCGCACAAGAATATATGTGACTAGTAAGAATCTTAAAACCTATGTATTGATATCTGTCTGGAAGTGAGTCAAGTGGGTGTAAAGCCGCATAAACACAGCCGTGAAAAGCAGCTAAACCCCATTATAAAAATAAATTACTTTTAAAAACCCGTAAAACAAAGAGTGAAAGAGAGAGAAATTCTTACACAATTCGTTCAGGGGCTGTGATGCAACCTGGATTGACCATATCTAGACCCACACTGGGATGAGACATAAGGGTGGACACTCTTGGGGCTGAGAGGTTGGGTGAGCAAACTCAGACCCTTTAAATTAATACTGCGTGGTACCCATTCCATGGGTCCCAAATCTCCAGGTTCAAAGGCATCTTCCTACATCGAAAACATGCATGAGAAACCCAGAAGATGGTACACAGTGTGATTTTGAAAGGTTTCTAAAACGCACCCAATTTCTCATCTCCTTGTGCTCGGGTTCGCCTTTCCAGCTACTTTACTAGCAATCTCCCTACTTGGAGAATCAGCACCTTTAAGCTCCTGTTCCCTACAGGTTGCAATTTGTCCTGAGAATGAACGGGAATAGGGGCAAATAATGAGAGACTAGATCTAGGTGTTGGGACAGGCACAGGTCAGTCTATTTTCCCATCAGGAAGAAGAATTAAACACAGGCTCAGCCTGCCGCCGGGAACCAGAATAGGGCCTGAGGCAATCCCGCGCTTTTGCGGCCAGCTCCCAAAAAAGACAGTTGAAAAATGGAGCTCAGGGGCACTGCAATTCACAAACCTGCTGAGTTATAAATGATAACTCTCGTCCACAGATATATTGAGGGAAGGCAACGAAGAGGATTTGAAAGCAAGGCAGAATTGCAGGAAACAGGTTTCAGGATGTAGATTCGAATCGCCTTTAAAGCACATGAAAAGTGGCAAAACGTCGACAGTGATGCCCTTGGCCAAAAAGGGCGTATGCGTTTTTTCCTGAATATATTCAGGAAAAAACGCATACGCCCTTTTTGGCCAACCAAGCAAACTGGAAATGCAAATCAGCGCTACAAAGAAGTCTCGCTTCCCATCGGTCAAAAGGGCCATGCTGCAAAAAGTGTCAAAACCAGAAATGCAGGACAGGCCATGGAGAAATGGCAGCCTTGCTACGCTGATGGGCGGGATGTAAATTGCCAACAGCCACTCTGGAGGAGAGTACGGTGTGTCCTGAAACATCGAAAAAACACAGCTTAGGGAGCATAGGGCACGTCCACTCATTGGCGTATAAATTGGGAAAACTGAAAATCAGCAAGACACAGGCACCCCAATGTTTAGGGCTGCTATGTTGACAAGAACCTCCACTTCATGACACCTTAAATATCCCAGGAAAGAGAAAAATGGATAAAGAAGTTGTGGTCCTTATGTACAAAGGAATATCACTCAGACATGAAATCAATGTCATAAGGCTAGTAGAAGCAAGATGAGTGGATTTAGGTATGACGATTCTAAGTGAAATAAGTCACACAGAAAAAGACACTTATCATAAGCTATCACTTATAGAGGGAATGTAAAAACCGCTACACTTGAACTGAATTACAAAACAGAACAGAGTCACACGTTTAGAAAACACACTATGGCTGCTTAACGGGAAAGGTGAGGTGGGGTGATGCATAAAACAAGGGTTTCAAATTCGCTCAGATACTGTTCCATACACCCAATATGTAATAGACAAGACCTACTCCTTGCTCAGTGAACTGGACTCAACACCCCCTATTCACCGCACAAGAATATATCTGACTAGTAAGAATCGTAAAACCTATGTATTGATATCTCTCTGGAAGTGAGCCAAGTGGGTGTAAAGCCGCATAAACACAGCCGTGAAAAGCAGCTAAACCCCATTATAAAAATAAATTACTTTTAAAAACCCGTAAAACAAAGACAGTGAAAGAGAGAGAAATTCTTACAAAATTCGTTCAGGGGCTGTGATGCAACCTGGATTGACCATATCTAGACCCACACCGGGATGAGACATAAGGGTGGACACTCTTGGGGCTGAGAGGTTGGGTGAGGTTGGGTGAGCAAACTCAGACCCTTTAAAGTAATACTGCGTGGTACCCATCCCATGGGTCCCAAATCTCCAGGTTCAAAGGCATCTTCCTACATAGAAAACATGCATGAGAAACCCAGAAGATGGTACACCGTGTGATTTTGAAAGGTTTCTAAAACGCACCCAATTTCTCATCTCCTTGTGCTCGGGTTCGCCTTTCCAGCTACTTTACTAGCAATCTCCCTACTTGGAGAATCAGCACCTTTAAGCTCCTGTTCCCTACAGGTTGCAATTTGTCCTGAGGATGAACGGGAAGAGGGGCAACCAATGAGAGACTAGATCTAGGTGTTGGGACAGGCCCAGGTCACTCTATTTTCCCATCAGTAAGAAGAATTAACCACAGGCTCAGCCTGCCGCCAGGAACCAGAATAGGGCCTGAGGCAATCCCACGCTTTTGCGGCCAGCTCCCAAAAAAGCGAGTTGAAAAATGGAGCTCAGGGACACTGCAATTCACAAACCCGCAGAGTTATAAATGATAACTCTCATCCACAGATATATTGAGGGAAGGCAACGAAGAGGATTTGAAAGCAAGGCAGAATTGCAGGAAACAGATTTCAGGAGGTAGATTCGAATCGCCTTTAAAGCACATGAAAAGCGGCAAAACGTCGACAATGATGCCCTTGGCCAAAAAAGGCGTATGCGTTTTTTCCTGAATATATTCAGGAAAAAACGCATACGCCCTTTTTGGCCCACCAAGCAACCTGGAAAGGCAAATCAGCGTTTCAAAGAAGTTTCGCTTCCCATCGGTCAAAAGGGTCATGCTGCAAAAAGTGTCAAAACCAGAAATGCAGGACAGGCCATGGAGAAATGGCAGCCTTGCTACGCTGATGGGCGGGATGTAAATTGCCAACAGCCACTCTGGAGAAGTGTACGGTGTGTCCTGAAACATCGAAAAAACACAGCTTAGGGAGCATAGGGCACCTCCACTCATGGGCGTATAAATTGGGAAAACTAAAAATCAGCAAGACACAGGCACCCAAAAGTTTAGGGCTGCTCTGTTGACAAGAACCTCCACTTCATGACACCTTAAATATCCCAGGAAAGAGAAAAATGGATAAAGAAGTTGTAGTTCTTATGTACAATGGACTATCACTCAGACATGAAATCAATGGCATAAGGCTAGTAGAAGCAAGATGAGTGGATTTAGGTATGACGATTCTAAGTGAAATAAGTCACACAGAAAAAGACACTTATCATAAGCTATCACTTATAGAGGGAATGTAAAAACCGCTACACTTGAACTGAATTACAAAACAGAACAGAGTCACACGTTTAGAAAACACACTATGGCTGCTTAACGGGAAAGGTGAGGTGGGGTGATGCATAAAACAAGGGTTTCAAATTCGCTCAGATACTGTTCCATACACCCAATATGTAATAGACAAGACGTACTCCTTGCTCACTGAACTGGACTCAACACCCCCTATTCACCGCACAAGAATATATCTGACTAGTAAGAATCGTAAAACCTATGTATTGATATCTCTCTGGAAGTGAGCCAAGTGGGTGTAAAGCCGCATAAACACAGCCGTGAAAAGCAGCTAAACCCCATTATAAAAATAAATTACTTTTAAAAACCCGTAAAACAAAGACAGTGAAAGAGAGAGAAATTCTTACAAAATTCGTTCAGGGGCTGTGATGCAACCTGGATTGACCATATCTAGACCCACACTGGGATGAGACATAAGGGTGGACACTCTTGGGGCTGAGAGGTTGGGTGAGCAAACTCAGACCCTTTAAAGTAATACTGCGTGGTACCCATCCCATGGGTCCAAAATCTCCAGGTTCAAAGGCATCTTCCTACATCGAAAACATGCATGAGAAACCCAGAAGATGGTACACCGTGTGATTTTGAAAGGTTTCTAAAACGCACCCAATTTCTCATCTCCTTGTGCTCGGGTTCACCTTTCCAGCTACTTTACTAGCAATCTCCCTACTTGGAGAATCAGCACCTTTAAGCTCCTGTTCCCTACAGGTTGCAATTTGTCCTGAGAATGAACGGGAAGAGGGGCAAATAATGAGAGACTAGATCTAGGTGTTGGGACAGGCACAGGTCACTCTATTTTCCCATCAGGAAGAAGAATTAAACACAGGCTCAGCCTGCCGCCGGGAACCAGAATAGGGCCTGAGGCAATCCCGTGCTTTTGCGGCCAGCTCCCAAAAAAGACAGTTGAAAAATGGAGCTCAGGGGCACTGCAATTCACAAACCTGCTGAGTTATAAATGATAACTCTCGTCCACAGATATATTGAGGGAAGGCAACGAAGAGGATTTGAAAGCAAGGCAGAATTGCAGGAAACAGGTTTCAGGATGTAGATTCGAATCGCCTTTAAAGCACATGAAAAGTGGCAAAACGTCGACAGTGATGCCCTTGGCCAAAAAGGGCGTATGCGTTTTTTCCTGAATATATTCAGGAAAAAACGCATACGCCCTTTTTGGCCAACCAAGCAAACTGGAAATGCAAATCAGCGCTACAAAGAAGTCTCGCTTCCCATCGGTCAAAAGGGCCATGCTGCAAAAAGTGTCAAAACCAGAAATGCAGGACAGGCCATGGAGAAATGGCAGCCTTGCTACGCTGATGGGCGGGATGTAAATTGCCAACAGCCACTCTGGAGAAGTGTACGGTGTGTCCTGAAACATCGAAAAAACACAGCTTAGGGAGCATAGGGCACGTCCACTCATTGGCGTATAAATTGGGAAAACTAAAAATCAGCAAGACACAGGCACCCCAATGTTTAGGGCTGCTATGTTGACAAGAACCTCCACTTCATGACACCTTAAATATCCCAGGAAAGAGAAAAATGGATAAAGAAGTTGTGGTCCTTATGTACAAAGGAATATCACTCAGACATGAAATCAATGTCATAAGGCTAGTAGAAGCAAGATGAGTGGATTTAGGTATGACGATTCTAAGTGAAATAAGTCACACAGAAAAAGACACTTATCATAAGCTATCACTTATAGAGGGAATGTAAAAACCGCTACACTTGAACTGAATTACAAAACAGAACAGAGTCACACGTTTAGAAAACACACTATGGCTGCTTAACGGGAAAGGTGAGGTGGGGTGATGCATAAAACAAGGGTTTCAAATTCGCTCAGATACTGTTCCATACACCCAATATGTAATAGACAAGACCTACTCCTTGCTCAGTGAACTGGACTCAACACCCCCTATTCACCGCACAAGAATATATCTGACTAGTAAGAATCGTAAAACCTATGTATTGATATCTCTCTGGAAGTGAGCCAAGTGGGTGTAAAGCCGCATAAACACAGCCGTGAAAAGCAGCTAAACCCCATTATAAAAATAAATTACTTTTAAAAACCCGTAAAACAAAGACAGTGAAAGAGAGAGAAATTCTTACAAAATTCGTTCAGGGGCTGTGATGACACCTGGATTGACCATATCTAGACCCACAGCTGGATGAGACATAAGGGTGGACACTCTTGGGGCTGAGAGGTTGGGTGAGGTTGGGTGAGCAAACGCAGACCCTTTAAAGTAATAGTGTGTGGTACCCATCCCATGGGTCCCAAATCTCCAGGTTCAAGGGCATCTTCCTACATCGAAAACATGCATGAGAAACCCAGAAGATGGTACACCGTGTGATTTTGAAAGGTTTCTAAAACGCACCCCATTTCTCATCTTCTTGTGCTCGGGTTCGCCTTTCCAGCTATTTTACTAGCAATCTCCCTACTTGGAGAATCAGCACCTTTAAGCTCCTGTTCCCTACAGGTTGCAATTTATCCTGAGGATGAACGGGAAGAGGGGCAACCAATGAGAGACTAGATCTAGGTGTTGGGACAGGCCCAGGTCACTCTATTTTCCCATCAGGAAGAAGAATTAACCACAGGCTCAGCCTGCCGCCAGGAACCAGAATAGGGCCTGAGGCAATCCCGCGCTTTTGCGGCCAGCTACCAAAAAAGCGAGTTGAAAAATGGAGCTCAGGGACACTGCAATTCACAAACCCGCAGAGTTATAAATGATAACTCTCATCCACAGATATATTGAGGGAAGGCAACGAAGAGGATTTGAAAGCAAGGCAGAATTGCAGGAAACAGATTTCAGGAGGTAGATTCGAATCGCCTTTAAAGCACATGAAAAGCGGCAAAACGTCGACAATGATGCCCTTGGCCAAAAAGGGCGTATGCGTTTTTTCCTGAATATATTCAGGAAAAAACGCATACGCCCTTTTTGGCCAACCAAGCAACCTGGAAAGGCAAATCAGCGCTTCAAAGAAGTTTCACTTCCCATCAGTCAAAAGGGTGATGCTGCAAAAAGTGTCAAAACCAGAAATGCAGGACAGGCCATGGAGAAATGGCAGCCTTGCTACGCTGATGGGCGGGATGTAAATTGCCAACAGCCACTCTGGAGAAGTGTACGGTGTGTCCTGAAACATCGAAAAAACACAGCTTAGGGAGCATAGGGCACGTCCACTCATGGGCGTATAAATTGGGAAAACTAAAATTCAGCAAGACACAGGCACCCCAAAGTTTAGGGCTGCTCTGTTGACAAGAACCTCCACTTCATGACAACTTAAATATCCCAGGAAAGAGAAAAATGGATAAAGATGTTGTGGTCCTTATGTACAATGGAATATCACTCAGACATGAAATCAATGTCATAAGGCTAGTAGAAGCAAGATGAGTGGACTTAGGTACGACGATTCTAAGTGAAATAAGTCACACAGAAAAAGACACTTATCATAAGCTATCACTTATAGAGGGAATGTAAAAACCGCTACACTTGAACTGAATTACAAAACAGAACAGAGTCACACGTTTAGAAAACACACTATGGCTGCTTAACGGGAAAGGTGAGGTGGGGTGATGCATAAAACAAGGGTTTCAAATTCGCTCAAATACTGTTCCATACACCCAATATGTAATAGACAAGACCTACTCCTTGCTCAGTGAACTGGACTCAACACCCCCTATTCACCGCACAAGAATATATGTGACTAGTAAGAATCTTAAAACCTATGTATTGATATCTGTCTGGAAGTGAGTCAAGTGGGTGTAAAGCCGCATAAACACAGCCGTGAAAAGCAGCTAAACCCCATTATAAAAATAAATTACTTTTAAAAACCCGTAAAACAAAGAGTGAAAGAGAGAGAAATTCTTACACAATTCGTTCAGGGGCTGTGATGCAACCTGGATTGACCATATCTAGACCCACACTGGGATGAGACATAAGGGTGGACACTCTTGGGGCTGAGAGGTTGGGTGAGCAAACTCAGACCCTTTAAATTAATACTGCGTGGTACCCATTCCATGGGTCCCAAATCTCCAGGTTCAAAGGCATCTTCCTACATCGAAAACATGCATGAGAAACCCAGAAGATGGTACACAGTGTGATTTTGAAAGGTTTCTAAAACGCACCCAATTTCTCATCTCCTTGTGCTCGGGTTCGCCTTTCCAGCTACTTTACTAGCAATCTCCCTACTTGGAGAATCAGCACCTTTAAGCTCCTGTTCCCTACAGGTTGCAATTTGTCCTGAGAATGAACGGGAAGAGGGGCAAATAATGAGAGACTAGATCTAGGTGTTGGGACAGGCACAGGTCACTCTATTTTCCCATCAGGAAGAAGAATTAAACACAGGCTCAGCCTGCCGCCGGGAACCAGAATAGGGCCTGAGGCAATCCCGCGCTTTTGCGGCCAGCTCCCAAAAAAGACAGTTGAAAAATGGAGCTCAGGGGCACTGCAATTCACAAACCTGCTGAGTTATAAATGATAACTCTCGTCCACAGATATATTGAGGGAAGGCAACGAAGAGGATTTGAAAGCAAGGCAGAATTGCAGGAAACAGGTTTCAGGATGTAGATTCGAATCGCCTTTAAAGCACATGAAAAGTGGCAAAACGTCGACAGTGATGCCCTTGGCCAAAAAGGGCGTATGCGTTTTTTCCTGAATATATTCAGGAAAAAACGCATACGCCCTTTTTGGCCAACCAAGCAAACTGGAAATGCAAATCAGCGCTACAAAGAAGTCTCGCTTCCCATCGGTCAAAAGGGCCATGCTGCAAAAAGTGTCAAAACCAGAAATGCAGGACAGGCCATGGAGAAATGGCAGCCTTGCTACGCTGATGGGCGGGATGTAAATTGCCAACAGCCACTCTGGAGCAGTGTACGGTGTGTCCTGAAACATCGAAAAAACACAGCTTAGGGAGCATAGGGCACGTCCACTCATTGGCGTATAAATTGGGTAAACTGAAAATCAGCAAGACACAGGCACCCCAATGTTTAGGGCTGCTATGTTGACAAGAACCTCCACTTCATGACACCTTAAATATCCCAGGAAAGAGAAAAATGGATAAAGAAGTTGTGGTCCTTATGTACAAAGGAATATCACTCAGACATGAAATCAATGTCATAAGGCTAGTAGAAGCAAGATGAGTGGATTTAGGTATGACGATTCTAAGTGAAATAAGTCACACAGAAAAAGACACTTATCATAAGCTATCACTTATAGAGGGAATGTAAAAACCGCTACACTTGAACTGAATTACAAAACAGAACAGAGTCACACGTTTAGAAAACACACTATGGCTGCTTAACGGGAAAGGTGAGGTGGGGTGATGCATAAAACAAGGGTTTCAAATTCGCTCAGATACTGTTCCATACACCCAATATGTAATAGACAAGACCTACTCCTTGCTCAGTGAACTGGACTCAACACCCCCTATTCACCGCACAAGAATATATCTGACTAGTAAGAATCGTAAAACCTATGTATTGATATCTCTCTGGAAGTGAGCCAAGTGGGTGTAAAGCCGCATAAACACAGCCGTGAAAAGCAGCTAAACCCCATTATAAAAATAAATTACTTTTAAAAACCCGTAAAACAAAGACAGTGAAAGAGAGAGAAATTCTTACAAAATTCGTTCAGGGGCTGTGATGCAACCTGGATTGACCATATCTAGACCCACAGCTGGATGAGACATAAGGGTGGACACTCTTGGGGCTGAGAGGTTGGGTGAGCAAACGCAGACCCTTTAAAGTAATACTGTGTGGTACCCATCCCATGGGTCCCAAATCTCCAGGTTCAAGGGCATCTTCCTACATCGAAAACATGCATGAGAAACCCAGAAGATGGTACACCGTGTGATTTTGAAAGGTTTCTAAAACGCACCCCATTTCTCATCTTCTTGTGCTCGGGTTCGCCTTTCCAGCTATTTTACTAGCAATCTCCCTACTTGGAGAATCAGCACCTTTAAGCTCCTGTTCCCTACAGGTTGCAATTTGTCCTGAGGATGAACGGGAAGAGGGGCAACCAATGAGAGACTAGATCTAGGTGTTGGGACAGGCCCAGGTCACTCTATTTTCCCATCAGAATGAAGAATTAACCACAGGCTCAGCATGCCGCCAGGAACCAGAATAGGGCCTGAGGCAATCCCGCGCTTTTGCGGCCAGCTCCCAAAAAAGCGAGTTGAAAAATGGAGCTCAGGGACACTGCAATTCACAAACCCGCAGAGTTATAAATGATAACTCTCATCCACAGATATATTGAGGGAAGGCAACGAAGAGGATTTGAAAGCAAGGCAGAATTGCAGGAAACAGATTTCAGGAGGTAGATTCGAATCGCCTTTAAAGCACATGAAAAGCGGCAAAACGTCGACAATGATGCCCTTGGCCAAAAAAGGCGTATGCGTTTTTTCCTGAATATATTCAGGAAAAAACGCATACGCCCTTTTTGGCCAACCAAGCAACCTGGAAAGGCAAATCAGCGCTTCAAAGAAGTTTCGCTACCCATCGGTCAAAAGGGTCATGCTGCAAAAAGTGTCAAAACCAGAAATGCAGGACAGGCCATGGAGAAATGGCAGCCTTGCTACGCTGATGGGCGGGATGTAAATTGCCAACAGCCACTCTGGAGAAGTGTACGGTGTGTCCTGAAACATTGAAAAAAGACAGCTTAGGGAGCATAGGGCACCTCCACTCATGGGCGTATAAATTGGGAAAACTAAAAATCAGCAAGACACAGGCACCCAAAAGTTTAGGGCTGCTCTGTTGACAAGAACCTCCACTTCATGACACCTTAAATATCCCAGGAAAGAGAAAAATGGATAAAGAAGTTGTAGTTCTTATGTACAATGGAATATCACTCAGGCATGAAATCAATGTCATAAGGCTAGTAGAAGCAAGATGAGTGGATTTAGGTATGACGATTCTAAGTGAAATAAGTCACACAGAAAAAGACACTTATCATAAGCTATCACTTATAGAGGGAATGTAAAAACCGCTACACTTGAACTGAATTACAAAACAGAACAGAGTCACACGTTTAGAAAACACACTATGGCTGCTTAACGGGAAAGGTGAGGTGGGGTGATGCATAAAACAAGGGTTTCAAATTCGCTCAGATACTGTTCCATACACCCAATATGTAATAGACAAGACCTACTCCTTGCTCAGTGAACTGGACTCAACACCCCCTATTCACCGCACAAGAATATATCTGACTAGTAAGAATCGTAAAACCTATGTATTGATATCTCTCTGGAAGTGAGCCAAGTGGGTGTAAAGCCGCATAAACACAGCCGTGAAAAGCAGCTAAACCCCATTATAAAAATAAATTACTTTTAAAAACCCGTAAAACAAAGACAGTGAAAGAGAGAGAAATTCTTACAAAATTCGTTCAGGGGCTGTGATGCAACCTGGATTGACCATATCTAGACCCACAGCTGGATGAGACATAAGGGTGGACACTCTTGGGGCTGAGAGGTTGGGTGAGGTTGGGTGAGCAAACGCAGACCCTTTAAAGTAATACTGTGTGGTACCCATCCCATGGGTCCCAAATCTCCAGGTTCAAGGGCATCTTCCTACATCGAAAACATGCATGAGAAACCCAGAAGATGGTACACCGTGTGATTTTGAAAGGTTTCTAAAACGCACCCCATTTCTCATCTTCTTGTGCTCGGGTTCGCCTTTCCAGCTATTTTACTAGAAATCTCCCTACTTGGAGAATCAGCACCTTTAAGCTCCTGTTCCCTACAGGTTGCAATTTATCCTGAGGATGAACGGGAAGAGGGGCAACCAATGAGAGACTAGATCTAGGTGTTGGGACAGGCCCAGGTCACTCTATTTTCCCATCAGGAAGAAGAATTAACCACAGGCTCAGCCTGCCGCCAGGAACCAGAATAGGGACTGAGGCAATCCCGCGCTTTTGCGGCCAGCTACCAAAAAAGCGAGTTGAAAAATGGAGCTCAGGGACACTGCAATTCACAAACCCGCAGAGTTATAAATGATAACTCTCATCCACAGATATATTGAGGGAAGGCAACGAAGAGGATTTGAAAGCAAGGCAGAATTGCAGGAAACAGATTTCAGGAGGTAGATTCCAATCGCCTTTAAAGCACATGAAAAGCGGCAAAACGTCGACAATGATGCCCTTGGCCAAAAAGGGCGTATGCGTTTTTTCCTGAATATATTCAGGAAAAAACGCATACGCCCTTTTTGGCCAACCAAGCAACCTGGAAAGGCAAATCAGCGCTTCAAAGAAGTTTCGCTTCCCATCAGTCAAAAGGGTGATGCTGCAAAAAGTGTCAAAACCAGAAATGCAGGACAGGCCATGGAGAAATGGCAGCCTTGCTACGCTGATGGGCGGGATGTAAATTGCCAACAGCCACTCTGGAGAAGTGTACGGTGTGTCCTGAAACATCGAAAAAACACAGCTTAGGGAGCATAGGGCACGTCCACTCATGGGCGTATAAATTGGGAAAACTAAAAATCAGCAAGACACAGGCACCCCAAAGTTTAGGGCTGCTCTGTTGACAAGAACCTCCACTTCATGACAACTTAAATATCCCAGGAAAGAGAAAAATGGATAAAGAAGTTGTGGTCCTTATGTACAATGGAATATCACTCAGACATGAAATCAATGTCATAAGGCTAGTAGACGCAAGATGAGTGGACTTAAGTACGACGATTCTAAGTGAAATAAGTCACACAGAAAAAGACACTTATCATAAGCTATCACTTATAGAGGGAATGTAAAAACCGCTACACTTGAACTGAATTACAAAACAGAACAGAGTCACACGTTTAGAAAACACACTATGGCTGCTTAACGGGAAAGGTGAGGTGGGGTGATGCATAAAACAAGGGTTTCAAATTCGCTCAGATACTGTTCCATACACCCAATATGTAATAGACAAGACCTACTCCTTGCTCAGTGAACTGGACTCAACACCCCCTATTCACCGCACAAGAATATATGTGACTAGTAAGAATCTTAAAACCTATGTATTGATATCTCTCTGGAAGTGAGTCAAGTGGGTGTAAAGCCGCATAAACACAGCCGTGAAAAGCAGCTAAACCCCATTATAAAAATAAATTACTTTTAAAAACCCGTAAAACAAAGACAGTGAAAGAGAGAGAAATTCTTACAAAATTCGTTCAGAGGCTGTGATGCAACCTGGATTGACCATATCTAGACCCACAGCTGGATGAGACATAAGGGTGGACACTCTTGGGGCTTAGAGGTTGGGTGAGGTTGGGTGAGCAAACGCACACCCTTTAAAGTAATACTGTGTGGTACCCATCCCATGGGTCCCAAATCTCCAGGTTCAAGGGCATCTTCCTACATCGAAAACATGCATGAGAAACCCAGAAGATGGTACACCGTGTGATTTTGAAAGGTTTCTAAAACGCACCCAATTTCTCATCTCCTTGTACTCCGGTTCGCCTTTCCAGCTACTTTACTAGCAATCTCTCTACTTGGGGAATCAGCACCTTTAAGCTCCTGTTCCCTACAGGTTGCAATTTCTCCTGAGGATGAACGGGAAGAGGGGCAACCAATGAGAGACTAGATCTAGGTGTTGGGACAGGCCCAGGTCACTCTATTTTCCCATCAGGAAGAAGAATTAACCACAGGCTCAGCCTGCCGCCAGGAACCAGAATAGGGCCTGAGGCAATCCCGCGCTTTTGCGGCCAGCTCCCAAAAAAGCGAGTTGAAAAATGGAACTCAGGCACACTGCAGTTCACAAACCCGCAGAGTTATAAATGATAACTCTCATCCACAAATGTATTGAGGGAAGGCAACGAAGAGTATTTGAAAGCAAGGCAGAATTGCAGGAAACAGGTTTCAGGAGGTAGATTCGAATCGCCTTTAAAGCACATGAAAAGTGGCAAATCTTCGACAATGATGCCCTTGGCCAAAAAGGGCGTATGTGTTTTTTCCTGAATATATTCAGGAAAAAACGCATACACCCTTTTTTGCCAACCAAGCAACCTGGAAAGGCAAATCAGCGCTACAATGAAGTCTCGCTTCCCATCGGTCAAAAGGGCCATGCTGCATAAAGTGTCAAAACCAGAAATGCAGGACAGGCCATGGAGAAATGGCAGCCTTGCTACGCTGATGGGCGGGATGTAAATTGCCAACAGCCACTCTGAAGAAGTGTACGGTGTGTCCTGAAACATCGAAAAAACACAGCTTAGGGAGCATAGGGCACGTCCACTCATGGGCGTATAAATTGGGAAAACTAAAAATCAGCAAGACACAGGCACCCCAATGTTTAGGGCTGCTCTGTTGACAAGAACCTCCACTTCATGACACCTTAAATATCCCAGGAAAGAGAAAAATGGATAAAGAAGTTGTGTTCCTTATGTACAAAGGAATATCACTCAGACATGAAATCAATGTCATAAGGCTAGTAGAAGCAAGATGAGTGGATTTAGGTATGACAATTCTAAGTGAAATAAGTCACACAGAAAAAGACACTTATCATAAGCTATCACTTATAGAGGGAATGTAAAAACCGCTACACTTGAACTGAATTACAAAACAGAACAGAGTCACACGTTTAGAAAACACACTATGGCTGCTTAACGGGAAAGGTGAGGTGGGGTGATGCATAAAACAAGGGTTTCAAATTCGCTCAGATACCGTTCCATACACCCAATATGTAATAGACAAGACCTACTCCTTGCTCAGTGAACTGGACTCAACACCCCCTATTCACCGCACAAGAATATATGTGACTAGTAAGAATCTTAAAACCTATGTATTGATATCTGTCTGGAAGTGAGTCAAGTGGGTGTAAAGCGGCATAAACACAGCAGTGAAAAGTAGCGAATCCCCATTTTAAATTAAATAACTTTAAAAAACCCAAAAAAATAAGACAGTGATAGAGAGAGGAAATTTTACATAATTCGTTCCTGGGCTGTGATGCAACCTTGTTTGATCATATCTAGACCCACAGCTGGATGAGAAATAAAGCTGGACACTCTTGCAGCTGAAGGACTCTTTCCCTAGTTACCAGATTGGGGAACGTAAAAAGGCTGCCGCCCTCTGGCCGTTACCTGCAAATGCAGCTTTAAAATCTGTGTTAATGGTCACTTCATATGAACAAGTACTTCAGGGCTGTAAATGAAACCTGCCCTCAAAATGTCTTGAGGGAGGTAGTGGCCAAAACTTTTCAAAATGTGACACTTACTTTAAGAAAACAATTTGAAGAACTAAGCTGTAATCACAGTTTGATAAATAAAAAGAGCATGCTTTAAAGATCAATTTCAACAGATTATGGGACACATGCAAATTCAGCCACACAGAGGTATCAGCTCGCACCTGTTAGAATAACCAGCAGCAAGCAAACTACAAACAATAAATATTGAAGGTGTTTTGGAGAAATGCATACCCTCAATTTTAAGTGGGACATAACCTGGAAAGAGCCACTAATGAGAACTGAATGGTGGTGCCTTTAAAACGTACACACTGAGCTACCATATGATACAGCAAGCCCACTCCTTGGCCTATAACATAAGGAGATAGAACTGGAAAGACACAGGCAAGCAAATGTGCATTGCAGCAGTATTACAATAACCAAGACATGGAGGCAACCAAAAAGTCCATCAAGAGGTGCGTGGCCAAAGAATAACTGGTACACGTACAGGTGGAATATTAGCCAGGGAAAAAACCAAAACAATGCCATTTGCAGCACTGTGTATGATTCTTGAGTTAATCAGGCAAATTGTACTAAGTCAGAAAGCAAAAGACACATATCCTATAATATCACTTATAGGTCTTAGCTAAAAATTGATACCAATGAAGATATTTCCACAGAGAAATGCAAT
The DNA here is from genome assembly GCF_028021215.1 of Eschrichtius robustus. Taxonomy (NCBI): domain Eukaryota; kingdom Metazoa; phylum Chordata; class Mammalia; order Artiodactyla; family Eschrichtiidae; genus Eschrichtius; species Eschrichtius robustus. Next base: position 127,368 of record NW_027175204.1, read on the forward strand.
CACAGATTCATTAAACAAACTTAGGGTTCACCAAATGGAAAGGTGTGAGGATTGGATACATTAGGATATTGGGGTTAAGATAGATATAGAAACACATGTGAAATATGTAATCACCAAAGACCTACGTAATACCAAGACAAGACTACTCAACATGGTGTCATAACCTACATGGGAAAATGATCCAAAGAAGAATAGATATATGTATATGTTTAAAAGAACCACATCTTGCACACCTAGAAGAAACAAAACATTTTAATCAAATTTGCTCTGACAAAAAATAAAAATTAAATTAAAAAAAGAACAAGAAGTAATGAGACATAAACTTAAGGGGCTTTGTGCTGGCACATTGCATTCTAATTTACAACCAGAACATGACTTCCATTAAGGCTCTGTCATCACTAATAAAGCAGCTTTATAAGCAATGTTGAAGGTAGCTTAAAAGAAGTCTCACTAATTATTGATAGTAACAAGGAAACAAAGAAAAGTAAAAATCTCACTGCAAAAAGTATACATAGGGTAAGGATAGTAGATCAAACACTGATTAAACTTCTGTAAAGAATAAAAGACAACAGTAGTATGTTTTGTTAAAAAAGAGAGGGCCCAAATAAATCTGAAATGAAAGAGATGATGTTACAACAGACACCACAGAAATACAAAGTATCCTAAGATACACACAGGGTAACTCAGGGCTCAGACTGGACAGAGCCCACTCTCCAGTCCCCTGTACATGACTTACAGGAGCCTCAGGAACTGAGGAGGAGGTCCCTGAGGAGAGGCTCAAGATAGAATATGGTAGGCATTAACATGACTGCATTCATCTTAAACATGCCTGAACTACATTCACACGAGATGATTTTGTCCTGTATGTACATCGGCACCTATAGCCGGAACTGCAGATCTTTGGCTTCAACACCTCTACTGACAACATTAGCTTCACCTGCTGTGGACCGTCTCCTATAGGATTTCTAGAATCACAAAACATCGAAGCTTCACAGGACCCAGAGTCTGTGCGACTCCACACAGAGTCTCAGAGTCTCAACTCCACTCAGATACTCCACTCTTGGAGGGCACACACAAAGTAGTGTGCACATCAGGACCCAGGGGAAGGAGCAGTGACCCCGTAGGGGAATGACCAGAACTACCTGCTACTTTTAGAGGGTCTCCTGCAGAGGCAGCTGGTGGCTGTGGCTGTGGCTCACCGTGAGGACAACAACACTGGCAGCAGAAGTTCTGGGAAATACTCCTTGGTGTGAGCCCTCCCAGAGTCCGCCATTAGCCCCACCAAGAGCAAGGTAGGCTCCAGTGCTGGGTCGCCTCAGGCCAAACAACCAACAGGGAGGGAACCCAGCCCCATGCATCAGCAGACAAGCAGATTCAACTTTTTATTAAAGTTTTATTTAATCCGTAGACAAGCGGATTAAAGCTCTGCCCACCAAAGCAACACCCAGCTCTACCCACCACCAGTCCCTCCCATCAGGAAGCTTGCACAAGCCTCTAAGATAGACTCATCCACCAGAGAGCAGACAGCAGAAGCAAGAAGAACTACAATTCTGCAGCCTGTGGAAGGAAAACCACATTCACAGAAAGATAGACAAAATGAAAAGGCAGAGGACTTTATACCAGATCAAGGAACAAGATAAAACCCCAGAAAAAAAACGGAATGAGGTGGAGATAGGGAACCTTCCAGAAAAAGAATTCAGAATAATGATAGTGAAGTTGAGCCAAGACCTTAGAAAAAGAAAGGAGGCAAAGATCGAGAAGACACAAGAAATGCTTAACAAAGACCTAGAAGAATTAAGGAACAAACACCTAGAAGAGTTAAAGAACAAACAAACAGAGGTGAACAATGTAATAACTGAAATGAAAAATACACTAGAAGGAATCAGTAGCAGAATAACTGTGGCAGAAGAACGGATAAGTGGCCTGGAAGACAGAAAGGTGGAAATCACTGCCATGGAACAGAATAAAGAAAAAGAATGAAAATAAATGAAGACACCCCAAGAGTCCTCTGGGACAACATTAAACGCAACAACATTCGCATTATAGGGGTCCCAGAAGGAGAAGAGAGAGAGAAAGGACCCGAGAATATATTTGAAGAGATTATGGTCAAAAACTTCCCTAGCATGGGAAAAGAAATAGCCACCCAAGTCCAGAAGCACAGAGTGTCCCAGGCAGGAGAAACCAAAGGAGAAAAATGACAAGACACATAGTAATCAAATTGACAAAAATTAACGACAAAGAAAAATTATTGAAAGCAGCAAGGGAAAAATGACAAATAACATACAAGGGAAATCCCATAAGGATAACAGCTGATTTCTCAGCAGAAAATCTACAAGCCAGAAGGAAGTGGCATGATAAATTTAAAGTGATGAAAGGGAAGAACCTACAACCAAGGGTACTGCACCCTGCAAAGAGCTCATTCAGATTTGATGGAGAAATCAAAAGCCTTACAGACAAGCAAAAGCTAAGAGAATTCAGCACCATGCAACCAGCTCTACACCAAATGCTAAAAGAACTTCTCTAAGTGGGAAACACAAGAGAAGAAAAGGACCCACCAAGACAAACCCATAACAATTAAGAAAATAGTAGTAGGAACATACATATCGATAATTACCTTAAACGTGAATGCACTAAATGTTCCAACCAAAAGACATAGACTGGCTGAATGGATACAAAAACAAGACCCATATATATGCTGTCTACAAGAGACCCATTTCAGACCTAGGGACACATACAGACTGAAAGTGAGGCGATGGAAAAATATATTCTATGCTAATGAAAATCAAAAGAAAGCTGGAGTAGCAATACTCATATCAGATAAAATAGACTTTAAAATAAAGAATGTTACAAGAGACAAGGAAAGACACTACATAATGGTCAAGGGATCAATCCAAGAAGAAGATATAACAATTATAAATATATATGTACCCAACATAGGAGCACCTCAATGTATAAGGCAACTGCTAACAGCTATAAAAGAGGAAATCGACAGTAACACAATAATAGCGGGGGACTTTAACAGCTCACTTACACCAGTGGAGATCAGCCAGACAGAAAATTAATAAGGAAACACAAGCTTTAAATGACACAATAGACCAGATAGAGTTCATTGATATTTATAGGACATTCCATCCAAAAACAGCAGATTACACGTTCTTCTCAACTGCACACGGAACATTCTCCAGGATAGATCACATCTTGGGTCACAGATAAAGCCTCAGTAAATTTAAGAAAACTGAAATCATATCAAGCAGCTGTTCCGACCACAATGCTATGAGATTAGAAATCAATTACACGGAAAAAACTGTAAAAAACACAAACACATGGAGGCTAAACAATACGTTACTAAATAACCAAGAGATCACTGAAGAAATCAAAGGGGAAATCAAAAACTACCTAGAGACAAATGACAACCAAAACACGATGATCCAAAACCTATGGGATGCAGCAAAAGGAGTTCTAAGAGGGAAGTTTATAGCAATACAAGCCTACCTCAAGAAACAAGAAAAATCTCAAATAAACAATCTAACCTTACACCTAGAGGAACTAGAGAAAGAAGAACAAAACCCAAAGTTAGTAGAAGGAAAGAAATCCTAAAGATCAGAGCAGAAATAAATGAAATAGAAACAAAGAAAACGGAAGCAAAGATCATCAAAACTAAAAGCTGGTTCTTTGAGAAGATAAGCAAAAATGATCAACCTTTAGCCACACTCAAGAAAAAGAGGGAGAGGACGCAAATCAACAAAATTAGAAGTGAAAAAGGAGAAGTTACAACAGACACCACAGGAATACAAAGCATCCTAAGAGACTACTACAAGCAACTCTGTGCCAATAAAATGGACAATCTGGAAGAAATGGACAAATTCTTAGAAAGGTATAACCTTCTAAGACTGAACCAGGAAGAAATAGAAAATATGAACAAACCTATCACAAGCAATGAAATTGAAACTGTGATTAAAAATCTTCCAACAAACAAAAGTCCAGAACCAGATGGCATTACAGGTGAATTCTATCAAACATTTAGAGAAGAGCTAACACCCAACCTTCTCAAATTCTTCAAAACAATTGCAGGGGAAGGAACACTCCCAAACTCATTCTATGAGACCACCATCACCCTGATACCAAAATCAGACAGAGATACTACAAGGAAAGAAAATTATAGACCAATATCCCTGATGAATATAGATGCAAAAATCCTCAACAAAATACTAGCAAACAGAATCGAACAACACATTAAAAGGATCATACACCATGATCAAGTGGGGTTTATCCCAGGGATGCAAGGATTCTTCAATATACACAAATCAATGTGATACACCATATTAACAAATTGTAGAATAAAACCATATGGTCATCTCAATAGATGAAGGAAAAGATTTTGAGAAAATTCAACACTCATTTACGATAAAAACTCTGCAGAGTGTGGGCATAGACGGAAACTACCTCAACATAATAAAGGCCATATATGACAAACCCACAGCAAACAGCATTCTCAATGGTGAAAAACTGAAAGCGTTTCCTCTAAGATCAGGAACAAGACGAGGATGTCCACTCTCACCACTGCTATTCAACATAGTTTTGGAAGTCCTAGCCATGGCAATCAGAGAAGAAAAAGAAATAAAAGGAATACAAAACGGAAAAGAAGAAGTAAAATTGTCACTGTTTGCAGATGACATGATATCATAGATAGAGAATCTTAAAGATGCCACCAGAAAACCACTGGAGCTAATCAATGAATTTGGTAAAGTTGCAGGATACAAAATTAATGCACAGAAATTGCTTGCATTCCTATACACTAACAATGAAAGATCAGAAAGAGAAATTAAGGAAACAATCCCATTACCACTGCAACAAAAAGAATAAAATACCTAGGAATAAACCTACCTAAGGAAGTAAAAGACCTGTACTCAGAAAACTATAAGACACTGATGAAAGAAATCAAAGATGATATAAACAGATGGAGACATATACCATGTCCTTGGATTAGAAGAATCAATATTGTGAAAATGACTATACTACCCAAAGCAATCTACAGATTCAATGCAATCCCGATCAAAATACCTTTGGCATTTTCTACAGAACAAGAAAAAAAATCTTAAAATTTGTAGGGAGACACAAAAGACCCTGGATAGCCAAAGCAGTCTTGAGGGGGAAAAAAAAGAGCTGGAGGAATCAGACTTCCAGACTTCAGACTATATTACAAAGCTACAGTAATCAAGATAATATGGTACTGACACAAACACAGAAATATAGGTCAATAGAAAAGGATAGAAAGCACAGAGATAAACCCACGTACCTATGGTTAACTAATCTATGACAAAGGAGGCAAGGGTATACAATGGAGAAAAGACAGTGTCTTCAGTAAGTGGTGCTGGGAAAACTGGACAGCTACATGTAAAAGAATGAAATTAGTACACTCCCTAACACCATACACAAAAGTAACTCAAAATGGATTAGAGACCTAAATATAAGACCAGCCACTATAAAACTCTTAGAAGAAAACATAAGCAGAACAGTCTATGACATAAATCACAGCAAGATCCTTTTTGACCCACCTCCTAGAGAAATGGAAATAAAAACAAAAATTAAAAAATGGGACCGAATGAAACATAAATTCTTTTGCACAGCAAAGGAAAACTTAAGCAAGATGAAAAGACAACCATCAGAATGGGAGAAAATATTTTCAAATGAAGCAAATGGCAAAGGATTAATCTACAAAAAGCAGCTCATGTAGCTCAATATCACAAAACCAAACAACCCAATCCAAAAATGGGCAGAAGACCTAAATAGAAATTTCTCCAAAGAAGATATACAGGTTGCCAACAAACACATGAAAGGATGCTGAGCATCACTAATCATTAGAGAAATGCAAATCAAAACTACAGTGAGGTATCACCTCACACCAGTCAGAATGGCCATCATCAAAAAATCTACCAACAGTAAATGCTGGAGAGGCATTTATTGGAGAAAAGGGAACCCTCTTGCACTGTAGGTGGGAATGTAAATTGATATAGCCACTAGGGAGAACGGTATGGGGCTTCCTTAAAAACTAAAAATAGAACTACCATACAACCCAGCAAACCCACTCCTGGACATTTACCCTGAGAAAACCATAATTCAAAAAGAGTCATGTACCACAATGTTCACTGTAGCTCTATTTACAATAGCCAGGACATGGAAGCAACCTAAGTGTCCATCAACAGATAAATGGAAAAAGAAGATGTGGCACATATATACGATGGAACATTATTCAGCCATAAAAAGAAACGAAATTGAGTTATTTTTAGTGAGGTGGATGGATCTAGAGTCTGTCCTACAGAGTGAAGTAAGTCAGAAAGAGAAAAACAAATACCATATGCTAACACATATATATGGAATCTAAAAAAAAAAAGTTTATGAAGAACCTAGGGGCAGGAAAGGATTAAGGACACAGACGTAGAGAAAGGACTTGAGGACATGGGGAGAGGGAAGGGTAAGCTGGGACAAAGTGAGAGAGTGGTATGGACATATATACACTACCAAATGTAAAATTGATAGCTACTGGGAAGCAGCCACATAGCACAGGGAGATCAGCTCTGTGCTTTGTGACCACCTAAAAGGGTGGGATAAGGGAGTGAGAGGGAGGTGCAAGAGGGAGGGGATATGGTGTTATATGTATACGCATAGCTGATTCACTTTTTTATACAGCAGAAACTAACACACAATTGTAAAGCAATTATACTCCAATAAAGATGTAAAGAAAAAAAAAAAAAAAGAAAGAAAGCCCAGAGATAAACCTACACACCTATGGCCCGCTAATCTATGACAAAGGAGGCAAGGGTATACAATGGAGAAAAGACAGTCTCTTCAATAAGTGGTGCTGGGAAAAATGGACAGCTACATGTAAAAGAATGAAATTAGAACACTCCCTAACACCATACACAAAAAATAAACTCCAAATGGATTAGAGACCGAAATGTAAGACCGGACACTATAAAACTCTTAGAGGAAAACATAGGAAGAATACTCTTTGACATAAATCACAGCAAGATATTTTTTGATCCACCTCCTAGAGTAATGGAATAAAAAAAAAAAAAAAACAAATGGAAGCAAATGAAACCTAAAAGCTTTTGCAAAGCAAAGGAAACTACAAACAAGACGAAAAGACAACCCTCAGAATGGGAGAAAATATTTGCAAACGAATCAATGGACAAAGGATTAATCTCCAATGTATATAAACAGCTCATGCAGCTCAACAGTAAAAAAACAAACAAACCAATCCAAAAATGGGCAGATGACGTAAATAGACATTTGTCCCAAGAAGACATACAGATGACCAAGAAACACATGAAAAGCTACTCAACATCACTAATTATTAGAGAAATATAAACCAAAACTACAATGAGGTATCACCTCACACGAGTTAGAATGGGCATCATCAGAAAATCTACAAACAACAAATGCTGGAGAGGGTGTGGAGGAAAGGGAACCCTCTTACACTATTTGTGGGAATGTAAATTGATACAGTCACTATGGAGAACAGTATGGAGGTTCCTTAAAAAACTAAAAATAGAATTACCATATGACCCAGCAATCCCACTACTGGCCATATACCCAGAGAAAACCATAATTCAAAAAGACATATTCACCACAATATTCATTGCAGCACTATTTACAATAGCCAGGTCATGGAAGCAACCTAAATGCCCATAGACAGACGAACGGAAAAGATGTGCTACATATATAAAATGGAATATTACTCAGCCATAAAAAGGAATGAAATTGGGTCATTTGTAGAGACGTGGATAGATCTAGAGACTGTCATACAGAGTGAAGTAAGTCAGAAAGAGAAAAACAAATATCGTATATTAACGCATACATGTAGAACCTAGAAAAATGGTAAAGATGAACTGGTTTGCAAGGCAGAAATAGAGACACAGATGTAGAGAACAAATGTATGGACACCAAGGGGGGAAAGTGGCAGGGTGGTGGTGGTGGGATGAATTGCGACCCTGGGATTGACATATATACACTTATATGTATAAAATAGATAACCAATAAGAGCCTGCTGTATAAAAAAATGAATAAAATAAATTCAAAAATTAAAAAATAAATAATACTTAAGAAAATAAAACAGAAAAAAAAAAGTTCTGTCCTTCCCATAGACGTATTTATATGAATGAATGATTTCCATGCTTATATCCATAAATACAAAAAGAGGAATAAAACTTACCTTGAACCAAAAAAGAAAAAAAAAAAACTGAACCCACTGGTCATACAGAGGAAAACCCTATCAGCGCACTTGCTCCAGTGGTAAACAATTCTTAAGTTGGTCACAGGTGGGGAATCATCTCCCATGCAGCCAGCAGCCCCCACACAAGGAGCGTCCTCATTGCAAAGCTGGGGGACCGTGAGGAGGCGTCTCTGACTAAACGTGAGCTGAGCCCCAGGCCAGCTGCTGCTGAACTTTTCCCACCATTCCCAGGTAAAACACCTGAATGTGTGCAAAGACTAAAAACTAGAGGAAGGGGCTTGGAGTCACACCAGCGACAGCACGCAGGCCGACTTGGTGCCTGCAGGCCAGCCAGGATGGTCCTGGCCCCGGGCGCTCGTCTGGAAACTTTCCATTTCCCTGCCTGAGGTACCCCTCCTGTCCCGGCCCCCACTGCTTTTTTCCTTCCTTACCTCTGCCCGGGGAGAAATTCCAGCAGCAAGTATGGGTGACACATCCTCTTCTTTAGCAGGTGGCAGCCCGGCAACTCCTGCAGAAAGTCCAGTAGAGCCCCAGTCACAACGGGCCACTCATAGAGCCGTAGGCCCTACTGCCTCCCACCAGCCCAACCCCGAGACTGCTGACGGGGCAGAGAATATGGCGTCAGGCACAGCTGCAGAGGCTTTTGCTGCCTGGAGGGGTGTTTATATTGACCTCAACCCAGGCACACCTGGGAAGGGCTGGCCGGCCGGGTCAGGCTACCCAGGTCAGCCAATCCTCGCCCCTCAGGGGCTCAGATTTGCAGAAAATGGGCCTTGCTGCACCGGCCAGATCCAAGGAACAGGTGTAGGGTCCCGAGAGTCAGGATAGATAAGGGGCGGCAGCCCTGGCTTGTTTTCTAATCATTTTATCTGGTCCATGAGTGGGAGACAACTTCAAGAAGACCCTCTGCTAATGAGAGGAACCCAGGAGTCAGGGAGAGGAGGGGTGGTGGGTGGAAACAGAGGCCTGGTGCCCCGGCTGCTGTGGAAGCCCCTAGAAGACCAGGCAGAGGGAGGCCGCACAGAGTGAAGCCTAGGGTCACAGACCTGTTGGAGCTGCTGTTTATTAGTTCAAGCTCTGCTCTGAGGTGCTCTGTGTCAGCTCTGAGTGACAGGTGTGCTGGGGGTGCTCTGAAATGAGGGCTATGTGCACAGTTCCTGTGTGCCCAGCCCTGTCGGGGTACCTGTTCACGGGAGTTCCATATCCAGGGAGGGGCATGCCCACGAGAGCCCCGTGGGCTGCTGCGTACCTGCCCAGGTGAGCTCCATATCCTGGGAGGGGCCTGACCATGATGGCCCCATGGGCTGCTGGGTACCTGCCCAGGTGAGCTCCATATCCTGGGAGGGGCCTAACCACCACAGCCCCGTGGGCTGCTGGGTACCTGCCCAGGTGAGCTCCATATCCTGGGAGGGACCTGACCACAAGAGCCCCGTGAGCTGCTGGGGACCTGGTAGAGGACGCCAGGACAGTCAGTGAAGCCACAGAGGATATACATCTAGTAGTTCCTAATTCCTACACCCTGCTGGTCATTCTACCATCCACCAGGACATGGTATTCTGTATTAGACTTCAATGATGCCTTCTTCTGTATTCCATTCGTCCCAGAGTCACAAGAAATTTTGGCTGTGAGTGGCAGGACTCAACATACAACAAAAACAATACTGCTGGGCCGTCCTGCCCCAGGGGTTCAAAAATTCCCACACCATCTTTGGGGAAACGTTAGCTAAAGACCTAAAAAATCTACCTCTGGAGAAGGGAACCCTCCTTCAATATGCAGATGACATTCTGATCACCAGCCCGACTAAGGAGGCCTCTGAAATACCTAGCCAATAAAAGATAGAAGGTGTCCAAGAAAAAGGCTCAAATATCACAAACTAAGGTGACCTTCCTGGGCTTCATTCGCACAGAAGGTCGGAAAAGCCCACCCCAGGAAAGGGAAGAAGCCATTTGCAGCCTCACCCTTCCTGAAACTAGAAGACAGCTTAGGGGTTCCTGGGGAGACCGGGGTTTGCTGCATCTGGATCCCTAACTACAGTCTAATAGCTGGGCCTCTATATGAAACACTGAAAGGAAAAGATGATGATCCTTTTGAATAGAATCCAGAAGCGGCCTTTCAAGAATGGAAAGAGCAGTCAGTTCAGATCCTTGCCCTGGACCTCCCTAAGTTAGCTAAACCCTTTGACCTTTACATTCCTGGTCCAAGGCGAATCGCCCTTGGAGTATTAGTGCAAAAACTGGGACCACTTGAAATGGAACAATGCAAGAATGCCCTCCAGGCATTGGCCAGCCACCCCATCCGACCAGGATACTGGGGGTATCTAAAAACCTGGAAATCAGCAGCCCACAAGGCCAGCTCCCTCCTAAGGGAAAAGGACGCCACTTGGTGATCCTAACCACCCACCATGCCCTGAAGTTGCAGGGATTGCTCCGTGGGCACAATGACCTCGAGTGAGGAGGCGCTCCAACACCAACCTCCAGAGAGAAAACCTGGAGCAATGGGCCCCCATGACGACTCGTTTGACCATCACTTGACCTGGAGCTTCTCTCAGAAAACAACAAGAGTGTGTCCCAAAAGAGCAGACTATTGCTTACAGGACTTACTGCACCCAGAGCGGAGCTAATAAACTTGGCAGGGGAACCGTAAATAACGCTGCCAACATAGAAAAGCCTACAGACACCGCGGTGACGGCGGCCAATGAGACCGGCTGTACTCCTGGCTACTTCAAAAGGCCGTTGACTGAGTGGCCGTCAAGGTCCTGGATCACCACCGGCCCTGGACTGTCTGGGAGTTGAGCAAGCAGGGCTCTGACACCTGGTGTTGTTTGTACGTTAATTCAGTGGCCTAACTGAAGAAAGTGCAGACTACTGGTCAGAGCATCTAGGCTAGCAGGAACTGTCAGCCTAAGGGGCCGAACCAATGTGGAGCAGGGTAAAACGGCCCACCCCCCCCCCCAGCGTCTCTGCACATCTCTTTCCTGGACCCTTAAAGGTCATTAGAATCTATAAAACTTCCAATGCTGGTGCTCAGGCAGACGAGCAGTGAGGGAGGAGGCCTGGGGACAATCAACCTCACCTGGAGGCTGCTTGGGAGAAGTCCTCCCCCTCGCCCCGGGTATGAGGACACCCAACTCAGCACGAAGCATTTACAGAAGAGGTGTCTGCACCCTCAGCACCCCAAGAATGAGGAATGGGACAAAAGGCAGAGGAGGGCTTTGTCACTGGCAAAGCCCATGAAAAATTCCTGGGAGATGAAAATAGAATCTGGGCAATAAAATAAAGTCTAAGCATTTTTTCCTTTGTGCTTTGTCTAATTTCACTTGCTCCTAGGTTTCCACATGCAGAGGTCCCACACCCGACACTTCAGACCCGATTTCCTAGTGCAAAATGGCTGGGCCGACACCTCAGCTCGTGGGGCCCCGTGCAGACTCTGCGACATAGAGCCTGAGCTCCAGCCAACCCGGCCCTCGAGAGCTCCGCCCACTCCCTCCCGCTGACGCTGCCAGGATCTCTACACAGCAGCCCGGCCCACAACCCGCAGGGGAGCACACACTCTCACCTCTCCATTCTCTGATCAAAATATAAAGTTTTCCTTTGCTTCTGAACCAAAGTCAGTCTCGATCTGTTGGCTCCAATGACACTAGGCAGGGAGACCCTTGTTGGGGCCCACTCTGCAGGATCAGTAACAGAATTTGAGAACATTGTAACTTCAAAGAACAGATGTGCGAGCCAAACTGTAATTAACATAGAGCAGTGTATAAGGCTCGTGTAAAATAAGATGTTTCTAAGACTTCCATTTGATATTTCCATCACTTTATTATAAGCAAGTTCAGTGGAGGGGTTTGTCTTATTTGTCAGGTCAACAGTAGAGAAATGCAGTGATTTCTTTCCAAGGATGTACATCTAATAATCTTGGTTGAAGTTTCAAACTTGTTTTGACTGATTTTCCATTGAAAATGATACCTCTCTTTCAGCTCCTAGATTTCTGAGAAGTATAAAATCTTATATTTTTTATTACCAAAGGGGAAAGGTGGGAGGAGGGATAAATTAACAGTTTCAGATTAACATATACACACTGCTATGTATAAAATATATCATCAACAAGGAACTACTGTATAACACAGGGAACTATACTCAATATTTTGTAATGACCCCTAAGGGGAAATAATCTGAAAAACAATAGATATCTATATCGACATCATCTATCAACTACAGATAAAATGGAAACTAAAGGAGGCCGATGGTGAGCGTTTCTGAACCTGAAGACTTCAATCATCTAAAGTTCGGACTCTGCCTACGGCCCAAGTCCCTTAATGAACACACATGTACCAGTAGCTTAAAAATTCCCCAGATTGGAGTTCGGGGAGACACTGATTTGGAAAAATCCCTGGTGTTCTCCTTACATACACGGGACCTTTCCTACAGCTAAAACATGCCTGTGACACCCAGAAGATGGAACACGGTTGGATCAGGGAGCTTTTGGAAAAGGCACCAAAACTCCTAATTTCCTGGTTGTCGGGTTCACACCTCCAGCCTTTTTCCTTAAAATCTCCCCACCTGAGGATGTCAGCACCTTCAACATCCAGTTGCACAAAATTTGGAATTTTTCCAAAGGAAGAAGGGGAAGGAGGAGAAACAAGGAGAGCCAAGCCCTAGATGTTCGGACAGGCACATGTCACTCTAATTTCCAATCAGGAAGAAGAATTAAGCAAAGGCTTAGCCTGCCACCGGGAACCACAGTAGGGCCAGAAGCAAACCAGCGGTTCTGCGGACAGCTCCCAAAAAAGCGAGTTGAAAAATGGAGCTCAGGGGCACTGCAATTCACAAACCTGCAGAGTTATAAATTATAACTATCGTCCAAAACTATATTGAGGGAAGGCAACGAACAGGATTGGAAAGCAAGGCAGAATTGCAGGAAACAGATTTCAGGAGTTAGATTCGAATAGCCCCTAAAGCACATGAAAAGCGGCCAAAAGTCGACAACGATGCACATGGCCAAAAAGAGCATATGTGTTTTTTTCTGAATAAATTCAGGAAAAAACGCATAGGCTCTTTTTGGCCAACCAAGCAAGCCGGAAATGCAATGCAGCACTACAAAGAAGTCTCACTTCCCATCGGTCAAAAGGGCCTTCCTAAAAAAGTGTAAAAAAAATACAGGAGAGGCCAGGGAGGAAAGGGAGCATTGTTACACTGATGGTCGGGATGTAAATTGCCAATGGCGACTCTGGAGAACGGTTCGGTGTTTCCTAAAACATCTAAAAAACACAGCTAGAGAGAAAGGGGCACATCCATTCATGGGCGTATAAATTGGAAAAATTAAAATCAACAAGACACAGACACCCCAAAGTTTAGGGCTGCTCTGGTTACAAGAACCTCCACTTGTGTACATCTTAAATATCCCAGGGATGAGAAAAATGGTAAAGAAGTTGTGGTACTTATGTACAATGGAATATCACTCAGCCATGAAATCAATATCATAAGGCTAGTAGCAGCATGATGAGTGGATTTAGGTACGACGATTCTAAGTGAAATAAGTCACACAGAAAAAGACACTTATCATAAGCTATCACTTATAGAGGGAATGTAAAAACCGTTACCCTTAAACTGAATTACAAAACAGAACAGAGTCACCCATTTTAAAAACACACTATGGCTGCTTAACGGGAAAGGTGAGGTGGGGTGATGCATAAAACAAGGGTTTCAAATTAGCTCAGATACCGTTCCATAAACCCAATATGTAGTAGACAAGACCTACTCCTTGCTCAGTGAACTAGACTCAACACCCCCTATTCAGCGCACAAGAATATATCTGAGTAGTAAGAATCTGAAAACCTATGTATTGATCTCTCTCTGGAAGAGAGTCAAGTGAGTGTAAAGCGGCATAAACACAGCCGTGAAAAGCAGCTAAAACCCATTTTAAAAATAAATTACTTTTAAAAACCCGTAAAACAAAGACAGTGTAAGAGAGAGTAATTCTTACAAAATTCGTTCAGGGGCTGTGATGCAACCTGGATTGACCATATCTAGACCCACAGCTGGATGAGACATAAGGGTGGACACTCTTGGGGCTGAGAGGTTTGGTGAGGTTGGGTGAGCAAACGCTGACCCTTTAAAGTAATACTGCGTGGTACCCATCCCATGGGTCCCAAATCTCCAGGTTCAAGGGCATCTTCCTACATCGAAAACATGCATGAGTAACCCAGATCATGGTACACCGTCTGATCGGGAAAGGGTTCTGAAACGCACCTCATTTCTCATCTCCTTGTGCTCGGGTTCGCCATTCCAGCTTCTTAACTAGTAATCTCCCTACATGGAGAAACAGCACCTTTAAGCTCCTGTTCCATACAGGTTGCAATTTGTCCTGAGGATGAACGGGAAGAGGGGCAACCAATGAGAGACTAGATCTAGGTGTTGGGACAGGCACAGGTCACTCTATTTTCCCATCAGGAAGAAGAAATAACCACAGGCTCAGCCTGCCGCCCGGAACCAGAATAGGGCCTGAGGCAATCCCGCACTTCTGCGGCCAGCTCCCAAAAAAGCCAGTTGAAAAATGGAGCATATGGGCAGTGCAATTCACAAACCTGCAGAGTTATAAATGATAACTCTCGTCCACAAATATATTGAGGGAAGGCAACGAAGAGGATTTGAAAGCAAGGCAGAACTGCAGGAAACACATTTCAGGAGGTAGATTCGAATCGCCTTTAAAGCACATGAAAAGCGGCAAAACGTCGACAATGATGCCCTTGGCCAAAAAGTGCGTATGCGTTTTTTCCTGAATATATTCAGGAAAAAACGCATACGCCCTTTTTGACCAACCAAGCAACCTGGAAAGGCAAATCAGCGCTACAAAGAAGTCTCGCTTCCAATCCGTCAAAAGGGCCATGCTGAAAAAAGTGTCAAAACCACAAATGCAGGACAGGCCAAGGAGAAATGGGAGCCTTGCCACGCTGATGGGCGGTATGAAAATTGCCAACAGCCACTCTGGAGAAGTGTACGGTGTGTCCTGAAACATCGAAAAAACACAGCTTAGGGAGCATAGGGCACTTCCACTCATGGGCGTATAAATTGGGAAAACTAAAAATCAGCAAGACACAGGCACCCCAAAGTTTAGGGCTGCTCAGTTGACAAAAACCTCCACTTCATGACACCTTAAATATCCCAGGAAAGAGGAAAATGGATAAAGAAGTTGTGGTCCTTATGTACAATGGAATATCACTCAGACATGAAATCAATGTCATAAGGCTAGTAGCAGCATGATGAGTGGATTTAGGTACGACGACTCTAAGTGAAATAAGTCACAAAGAAAAAGACACTTATCGTAAGCTATCACTTATAGAGGGAATGTAAAAACCGCTACACTTGAACTGAATTACAAAAGAGAACAGAGTCACACGTTTAGAAAACACACTATGGCTGCTTAACGGGAAAGGTGAGGTGGGGTGATGCATAAAACAAGGGTTTCAAATTAGCACAGATACCGTTCCATACACACAATATGTAATAGACAAGACCTACTCCTTGCTCAGTGAACTGGACTCAACACCCCCTATTCACCGCACAAGTATATATCTGACTAGTAAGAATCTTAAAACCTATGTATTCATATTTCTCTGGAAGTGTGTCAAGTGGGTGTAAAGCCGCATAAACACAGCCGTGAAAAGCAGCTAAACCCCATTATAAAAATAAATTACTTGTAAAAACCCGTAAAACAAAGACAGTGAAAGAGAGAGAAGTTCTTAAACAATTCGTTCATAGGCTGTGATGCAAACTGGATTGACCAATTCTAGACCAACAGGTGGATGAGACCTAAGGGTGGACACTCTTGGGGCTGACAGGTTTGGTGAGGTTGGGTGAGCAAACGCAGACCCTTTAAAGTAATACTGCGTGGTACCCATCCCATGGGTCCCAAATCTCCAGGTTCAAGGGCATCTTCCTACATCGAAAACTTGCATGAGGAACCCAGATGATGGTACACCGTGTGATTTTGAAAGGTTTCTAAAACGCACCTCATTTCTCACCTCCTTGTGCTCGGGTTCTCCATTCCAGCTACTTTACTAGAAATCTCCCTACTTGGAGAATCAGCACCTTTAACCTCCTGTTCCACACAGGTTGCAATTTGTCCTAAAGATGAATGGGAAGAGGGGCAACCAATGAGAGACTAGATCTAGGTGTTGGGACAGGCACAGGACACTCTATTTTCCCATCAGGAAGAAGAATTAACCACAGGCTCAGCCTACCACCGGTAACCAGAATAGGGCCTGAGGCAATCCCGCGCTTCTGCGGCCAGCTCCCAAAAAAGCCAGTTGAAAAATGGAGCACATGGGCACTGCAATTCACAAACCTGCAGAGTTATAAATGATAACTCTCGTCCACAAATATATTGAGGGAAGGCAACGAAGAGGATTTGAAAGCAAGGCAGAATTGCAGGAAACTGGTTTCAGGAGGTAGATTCGAATCGCCTTTAAAGCACATGAAAAGCGGCAAAACTTCGACAATGATGCCCTTGGCCAAACAGGGAGTATGCGTTTTTTCCTGAATATATTCAGGAAAAAACGCATACGCCCTGTTTGGCCAACCAAGCAACCTGGAAAGGCTAATCAGCGCTACAAAGAAGTCTCGCTTCCCATTGGTCAAAAGGGCCATGCTGAAAAAAGTGTCAAAACCACAGAAGCAGGACAGGCCATGGAGAAATGTGAGCCTTGCTACACTGATGGGCGGGATGTAAATTGCCAGCAACCACTCTGGAGAAGTGTACGGTGTGGCGTGAAACATCAAAAAAACACAGCTTAGGGAACATAGGGCACTTCCACTCATGGGCGTATAAATTGGGAAAATTAAAAATCAGCAAGACACAGGCACCCCAAAGTTTAGGGCTGCTCTGTTGACAAAAACCTCCACTTCATGACACCTTATATATCCCAGGAAAGAGAAAAATGGATAAAGAAGTTGTGGTCCTTATGTACAATGGAATATCACTCAGCCATGAAATCAATGTCATAAGGCTAGTAGCAGCATGATGAGTGGATTTAGGTACGACGACTCTAAGTGAAATAAGTCACACAGAAAAAGACACTTATCATAATCTATCACGTATAGAGGGAATGTAAAAACTGCTACACTTGAACTGAATTACAAAAGAGAACAGAGTCACACGTTTAGAAAACACACTATGGCTGCTTAACGGGAAAGATGAGGTGGGGTGATGCATAAAACAAGGGTTTCAAATTAGATCAGATACCGTTCCATACACACAATATGTAATAGACAAGACCTACTCCTTGCTCAGTGAACTGGACTCAACACCCCCTATTCACCGCACAAGTATATATCTGACTAGTAAGAATCTTAAAACCTATGTATTCATATTTCTCTGGAAGTGTGTCAAGTGGGTGTAAAGCCGCATAAACACAGCCGTGAAAAGCAGCTAAACCCCATTATAAAAATAAATTACTTGTAAAAACCCGTAAAACAAAGACAGTGAAAGAGAGAGAAGTTCTTACACAATTCGTTCATAGGCTGTGATGCAAACTGGATTGACCAATTCTAGACCAACAGGTGGATGAGACCTAAGGGTGGACACTCTTGGGGCTGACAGGTTTGGTGAGGTTGGGTGAGCAAACGCAGACCCTTTAAAGTAATACTGCGTGGTACCCATCCCATGGGTCCCAAATCTCCAGGTTCAAGGGCATCTTCCTACATCGAAAACTTGCATGAGGAACCCAGAAGATGGTACACCGTGTGATTTTGAAAGGTTTCTAAAACGCACCTCATTTCTCACCTCCTTGTGCTCGGGTTCGCCATTCCAGCTACTTTACTAGCAATCTCCCTACTTGGAGAATCAGCACCTTTAACCTCCTGTTCCATACAGGTTGCAATTTGTCCTAAGGATGAATGGGAAGAGGGGCAACCAATGAGAGACTAGATCTAGGTGTTGGGACAGGCACAGGTCACTCTATTTTCCCATCAGGAAGAAGCATTAACCACAGGCTCAGCCTACCACCGGTAACCAGAATAGGGCCTGATGCAATCCCGCGCTTCTGCGGCCAGCTCCCAAAAAAGCCAGTTGAAAAATGGAGCACATGGGCACTGCAATTCACAAACCTGCAGAGTTATAAATGATAACTCTCGTCCACAAATATATTGAGGGAAGGCAACGAAGAGGATTTGAAAACAAGGCAGAATTGCAGGAAACTGGTTTCAGGAGGTAGATTCGAATCGCCTTTAAAGCACATGAAAAGCGGCAAAACTTCGACAATGATGCCCTTGGCCAAACAGGGCGTATGCGTTTTTTCCTGAATATATTCAGGAAAAAATGCATACGCCCTGTTTGGCCAACCAAGCAACCTGGAAAGGCTAATCAGCGCTACAAAGAAGTCTCGCTTCCCATTGGTCAAAAGGGCCATGCTGAAAAAAGTGTCAAAACCACAGAAGCAGGACAGGCCATGGAGAAATTTGAGCCTTGCTACACTGATGGGCGGGATGTAAATTGCCAGCAACCGCTCTGGAGAAGTGTACGGTGTGGCGTGAAACATCAAAAAAACACAGCTTAGGGAACATAGGGCACTTCCACTCATGGGCGTATAAATTGGGAAAATTAAAAATCAGCAAGACACAGGCACCCCAAAGTTTAGGGCTGCTCTGTTGACAAGAACCTCCACTTCATGACACCTTATATATCCCAGGAAAGAGAAAAATGGATAAAGAAGTTGTGGTCCTTATGTACAATGGAATATCACTCAGCCATGAAATCAATGTCATAAGGCTAGTAGCAGCATGATGAGTGGATTTAGGTACGACGACTCTAAGTGAAATAAGTCACACAGAAAAAGACACTTATCATAATCTATCACGTATAGAGGGAATGTAAAAACTGCTACACTTGAACTGAATTACAAAAGAGAACAGAGTCACACGTTTAGAAAACACACTATGGCTGCTTAACGGGAAAGATGAGGTGGTGTGATGCATAAAACAAGGGTTTCAAATTAGATCAGATACCGTTCCATACACCCAATATGTAATAGACAAGACCTACTCCTTGCTCAGTGAACTGGACTCAACACCCCCTATTCACCTCACAAGTATATATCTGACTAGTGAGAATCTTAAAACCTATGTATTGATATCTCTCTGGAAGAGTGTCAAGTGGGTGTAAAGCCGCATAAACACAACCGTGAAAAGCAGCTAAACCCCATTATAAAAATAAATTACTTGTAGAAACCCGTAAAACAAAGACAGTGAAAGAGAGAGAAATTCTTACACAATTAGTTCAGGGGCTGTGATGCAACCTGGATTGAAAATATCTATACCCACAGTTGGATGAGACCTAAGGGTGGACACTCTTGGGGCTGACAGGTTTGGTGAGGTTGGGTGAGCAAACACAGACCCTTTAAGGTAATACTGCGTGGTACCCATCCCATGGGTCCCAAATCTCCAGTTTTAAGGGCATCTTCCCGCATTGAAAACATGCATGAGAAACCCAGAAGATGGTACACCATGTGATCGGGAAAATTTTCTAAAACGCACCTCATTTCTCATCTCCTTGTGCTCGGGTTCGCCATTCCAGCTACTTTACTAGCAATCTCCCTACTTGGAGAATCAACACCTTTAACCTCCTGTTCTGTACAGGTTGCAATTTGTCCTGAGGATGAACGGGAAGAGGGGCAACCAATGAGAGACTAGATGTAGGTGTTGGGACAGGCACAGGTCACTCTATTTTCCCATCAGGAAGAAGAATTAAGCACAGGCTCAGCCTGCCGCTGGGAACCAGAATAGTGCCTGAGGCAATCCCGCGCTTCTGCGGCCAGCTCCGAAAAAAGCCAGTTGAAAAATTGAGCACATGGGCACTGCAATTCACAAACCTGCAGAGTTATAAATGATAACTCTCGTCCACAAATATATTGAGGGAAGGCAACGAAGAGGATTTGAAAGCAAGGCAGAATTGCAGGAAACAGGTTTCAGGAGGTAGATTCGAATCGCCTTTAAAGCACATGAAAAGCGGCAAAACGTCGACAATGATGCCCTTGGCCAAAAAGGGCGTATGCGTTTTTTCCTGAATGTATTCAGGAAAAAACGCATACGCCCTTTTTGGCCAACCAAGCAACCTGGAAAGGCAAATCAGCGCTACAAAGAAGTCTCGCTTCCCATCGGTCAAAAGGGTCATGCTGCAAAAAGTGTCAAAACCACAAATGCAGGACAGGCCATGGAGAAATGGCAGCCTTGCTACGCTGATGGGCGGGATGTAAATTGCCAACAGACACTCTGGAGAAGTGTACGGTGTGTCCTGAAACATCTAAAACACACAGCTTAGGGAGAATAGGGCACGTCCACTCATGGGCGTAGAAATTGGGAAAACTAAAAATCAGCAAGACACAGGCACCCCAAAGTTTAGGGCTGCTCTGTTGACAAGAACCTCCACTTCATGACACCTTAAATATCCCAGGAAAGAGAAAAATGGATAAAGAAGTCGTGGTCCTTATGTACAATGCAATATCACTCAGACATGAAATCAATGTCATAAGGCTAGTAGAAGCAAGATGAGTGGACTTATGTACGACGATTCTAAGTGAAATAAGTCACACAGAAAAAGACACTTATCATAAGCTATCACTTATAGAGGGAATGTAAAAACCGCTACACTTGAACTGAATTACAAAACAGAACAGAGTCACACGTTTAGAAAACACACTATGGCTGCTTAACGGGAAAGGTGAGGTGGGGTGATGCATAAAAAAAGGGTTTCAAATTAGCTCTGATACCGTTCCATACACCCAATATGTTATAGACAAGACCTACTCCTTGCTAAGTGAACTGGACTCAACACCCCCTATTCACTGCACAAGAATATATCTGACTAGTGAGAATCTTATAACTTATGTATTGATATCTCTCTGGAAGTGAGTCAAGTGGGTGTAAAGCCGCATAAACACAGCCGTGAAAAGCAGCTAAACCCCATTATAAAAATAAATTAGTTTTAAAAACCCATGAAACAAAGACAGTATAAGAGAGAGAAGTTCTTACAAAATTCATTCAGGGGCTGTGACTCAACCTGGATTGACCATATCTAGACCCACAGCTGGATGAGACATAAGGGTGGACACTCTTGGGGCTGAGAGGTTTGGTGAGGTTGGGTGAGCCAACGCAGACCCTTTAAAGTAATACTGCGTGGTACCCATCCCATGGGTCCCAAATCTCCAAGTTCAAGGGCATCTTCCTACATCGAAAACATGCATGAGAAACCCAGAAGATGGTACACCGTGTGATTTTGAAAGGTTTCTAAAACGCACCTCATTTCTCAACACCGTGTGCTTGGGTTCGCCATTCCAGCTTCTTTACTAGCAATCTCCCTACTTGGAGAATCAGCACCTTTAACCTCCTGTTCCATACAGGTTGCAGTTTGTCCTAAGGATGAATGGGAAGAGGGGCAACCAATGAGAGACTAGATCTAGGTTTTGGGACAGGCACAGGTCACTCTATTTTCCCATCAGGAAGAAGAATTAACCACAGGCTCAGCCTGCCGCCCAGAACCAGAATAGGGCCTGAGGCAATCACGCGCTTCTGCGGCCAGCTCCCAAAAAAGCCAGTTGAAAAATGGAGCACATGGGCACTGCAATTCACAAACCTGCAGAGTTATAAATGATAACTCTCGTCCACAAATATTTTGAGGGAAGGCAACGAAGAGGATTTGAAAGCAAGGCAGAATTGCAGGAAACAGGTTTCAGGAGGTAGATTCGAATCGCCTTTAAAACACATGAAAAGCGGCAAAACGTCGACAATGATGCCCTTGGCCAAAAAGGGCGTATGCGTTTTTTCCTGAATGTATTCAGGAAAAAACGCATACGCCCTTTTTGGCCAACCAAGCAACCTGGAAAGGCAAATCAGCGCTACAAAGAAGTCTCGCTTCCCATCGGTCAAAAGGGCCATGCTGAAAAAAGTGTCAAAACCACAAAAGCAGGACAGGCCATGGAGAAATGGCAGCCTTGCTACGCTGATGGGCGGTATGTAAATTGCCAACAGCCACTCTAGAGAAGTGTACGGTGTGTCCTGAAACATCGAAAAAACACAGCTTAGGGAGCATAGGGCACTTCCATTCATGGGCGTATAAATTGGGAAAACTAAAAATCAGCAAGACACAGGCACCCCAAAGTTTCGGGCTGCTCTGTTGACAAGAACCTCCACTTCATGACACCTTAAATATCCCAGGAAAGAGAAAAATGGATAAAGAAGTTGTGGTCCTTATGTACAATGGAATATCACTCAGCCATGAAATCAATGTCATAAGGCTAGTAGCAGCATGATGAGTGGATTTAGGTACGACGACTCTAAGTGAAATAAGTCACACAGAAAAAGACACTTATCGTAAGCTATCACTTATAGAGGGAATGTAAAAACCGCTACACTTGAACTGAATTACAAAAGAGAACAGAGTCACACGTTTAGAAAACACACTATGGCTGCTTAACGGGAAAAGTGAGGTGGGGTGATGCATAAAACAAGGGTTTCAAATTAGCTCAGATACCGTTCCATACACCCAATATGAAATAGACAAGACCTACTCCTTGCTCAGTGAACTGGACTCAACACCCCCTATTCACTGCACAAGAATATATCTGACTAGTGAGAAACTTAAAATTTATGTATTGATATCTCTTTGGAAGTGAGTCAAGTGGGTGTAAAGCCGCATAAACACAGCCGTGAAAAGCAGCTAAACCCCATTATAAAAATAAATTAGTTTTAAAAACCCATGAAACAAAGACAGTGAAAGAGAGAGAAATTCTTACAAAATTCATTCAGGGGCTGTGACGCAACCTGGAATGACCATATGTAGACCCACAGCTGGATGAGACATAAGGGTGGACACTCTAGGGGCTGAGAGGTTTGGTGAGGTTGGGTGAGCCAACGCAGACACTTTAAAGTAATACTGCGTGGTACCCATCCCATGGGTCCCAAATCTCCAAGTTCAAGGGCATCTTCCTACATCGAAAACATGCATGAGAAACCCAGAAGATGGTACACCGTGTGATTGGGAAAGTTTCTAAAACGCACCTCATTTCTCAACTCTGTGTGCTCAGGTTCGCCATTCCAGCTTCTTTACTAGCAATCTCCCTACTTGGAGAATCAGCACCTTTAACCTCCTTTTCTGTACAGCTTGCAATTTGTCCTGAAGATGAACGGGAACAGGGGCAACCAATGAGAGACTAGATGTAGGTATTGGGACAGGCACAGGTCACTCTATTTTCCCATCAGGAAGAAGAATTAAGCACAGGCTCAGCCTGCCGCCCGAAACCAGAATAGTGCCTGAGGCAATCCCGCGATTTGAGGCCAGCTCCCAAAAAAGCCAGTTGAAAAATGGAGCACATGGGCAATGCAATTCACAACCCTGCAGAGTTATAAATGATAACTCTCGTCCACAAATATATTGAGGGAAGGCAACGAAGAGGATTTGAAAGCAAGGCAGAATTGCAGGAAACAGGTTTCAGGAGGTAGATTCGAATCGCCTTTAAAGCACATGAAAAGCGGCAAAACGTGGACAATGATGCCTTTGGCCAAAAAGGGCGTATGCGTTTTTTCCTGAATATATTCAGGAAAAAACGCATACGCCCTTTTTGGCCAACCAAGCAACATGGAAAGGCAAATCAGCACTACAAAGGAGTCTCGCTTCGAATCGGTCAAAAGGGCCATGCTGAAAAAAGTGTCAAAACCACAAAAGCAGGACAGGCCATGGAGAAATGGGAGCCTTGCTACACTGATGGGCGGGATGTAAATTGCCAGCAGCCACTCTGGAGAAGTGTACGGTGTGGCCTTAAACATCGAAAAAACACAGCTTAGGGAGCATAGGGCACTTCCACTCATGGGCGTATAAATTGGAAAATCTAAAAATCAGCAAGACACAGGCACCCCAAAGTATAGGGCTGCTCTGTTGACAAGAACCTCCACTTCATGACACCTTAAATATCCCAGGAAAGAGAAAAATGGATAAAGAAGTTGCGGTCCTTATGTACAATGGAATATCACTCAGCCATGAAATCAATGTCATAAGGCTAGTAGCAGCATGATGAGTGGATTTAGGTACGACGACTCTAAGTAAAATAAGTCACACAGAAAAAGACACTTATCATAAGCTATCACGTATAGAGGGAATGCAAAAACTGCTACACTTGAACTGAATTACAAAAGAGAAGAGTCACACGTTTAGAAAACACACTATGGCTGCTTAACGGGAAAGGTGAGGTGGTGTGATGCATAAAAGAAGCGTTTCAAATTAGCTCAGATACCGTTCCATACACCCAATATGTAATAGACAAGACCTACTCCTTGCTCAGTGAACTGGACTCAACACCCCCTATGCACCGCACAAGAATATATGTGACTAGTAAGAATCTTAAAACCTATGTATTGATATCTCTCTGGAAGTGTGTCAACTGTGTGTAAAGCCGCATAAACACAGCCGTGAAAAGCAGCTAAACCCCATTATAAAAATAAATTAGTTTTAAAAACCCATGAAACAAAAAAAGTGAAAGAGAGAGAAATTCTTACAAAATTCATTCAGGGGCTGTGACGCAACCTGGATTGACCATATCTAGACCCACAGCTGGATGAGACATAAGGGTGGACATTCTTGGGGCTGAGAGGTTTGGTGAGGTTGGGTGAGCCAACACAGATCCTTTAAGGTAATACTGCGTGGTACCCATCCCATGGGTCCCAAATCTCCAGGTTCAAGGGCATCTTCCTACATCGAAAACTTGCATGAGGAACCCAGAAGATGGTACACCGTGTGATTTTGAAAGGTTTCTAAAATGCACCTCATTTCTCATCTCCTTGTGCTCGGGTTCGCCATTCCAGCTACTTCACTAGCAATCTCCCTACTTGGAGAATCAGCACCTTTAACCTCCTGTTCCGTACAGGTTGCAATTTGTCCTGAGGTTGAACGGGAAGAGGGGCAGCCAATGAGAGACTAGATCTAGGTGTTGGGACAGGCACAGGTCACTCTATTTTCTCATCAGGAAGAAGAAATAACCACAGGCTCAGCCTGCCACCCGGAACCAGAATAGGGCCTGAGGCAATCCCGCGCTTCTGCGGCCAGCTCCAAAAAAAGCCAGTTGAAAAACGGAGCACATGGGCACCGCAATTCACAACCCTGCAGAGTTATAAATGATAACTCTCGTCCACAAATATATTGAGGGAAGGCAACGAAGAGGATTTGAAAGCAAGGCAGAATTGCAGGAAACAGGTTTCAGGAGGTAGATTCGAATCGCCTTTAAAGCACATGAAAAGCGGCAAAACGTGGACAATGATGCCCTTGGCCAAAAAGGGCGTATGCGTTTTTTCCTGAATATATTCAGGAAAAAACGCATACGCCCTTTTTGGCCAACCAAGCACCATGGAAAGGCAAATCAGCACTACAAAGGAGTCTCGCTTTGAATCGGTCAAAAGGGCCATGCTGAAAAATGTGTCAAAACCACAAAAGCAGGACAGGCCATGGAGAAATGGGAGCCTTGCTACACTGATGGGCGGGATGTAAATTGCCAGCAGCCACTCTGGAGAAGTGTACGGTGTGGCCTTAAACATCGAAAAAAGACAGCTTAGGGAGCATAGGGCACTTCCACTCATGGGCGTATAAATTGGGAAAACTAAAAATCAGCAAGACACAGGCACCCCAACGTTTAGGGCTGCTCTGTTGACAAGAACCTCCACTTCATGACACCTTAAATATCCCAGGAAAGAGAAAAATGGATAAAGAAGTTGTGGTCCTTATGTACAAAGGAATATCTCTCAGACATGAAATCAATGTCATAAGGCTAGTAGAAGCAAGATGAGTGGATTTAGTTATGACGATTCTAAGTGAACTAAGTCACACAGAAAAAGACACTTATCATAAGCTATCACTTATAGAGGGAATGTAAAAACCGCTACACTTGAACTGAATTACAAAACAGAACAGAGTCACACGTTTAGAAAACACACTATGGCTGCTTAACGGGAAAGGTGAGGTGGGGTGATGCATAAAAAAAGGGTTTCAAATTAGCTCTGATACCGTTCCATACACCCAATATGTTATAGACAAGACCTACTCCTTGCTAAGTGAACTGGACTCAACACCCCCTATTCACTGCACAAGAATATATCTGACTAGTGAGAATCTTATAACTTATGTATTGATATCTCTCTGGAAGTGAGTCAAGTGGGTGTAAAGCCGCATAAACACAGCCGTGAAAAGCAGCTAAACCCCATTATAAAAATAAATTAGTTTTAAAAACCCATGAAACAAAGACAGTATAAGAGAGAGAAGTTCTTACAAAATTCATTCAGGGGCTGTGACTCAACCTGGATTGACCATATCTAGACCCACAGCTGGATGAGACATAAGGGTGGACACTCTTGGGGCTGAGAGGTTTGGTGAGGTTGGGTGAGCCAACGCAGACCCTTTAAAGTAATACTGCGTGGTACCCATCCCATGGGTCCCAAATCTCCAAGTTCAAGGGCATCTTCCTACATCGAAAACATGCATGAGAAACCCAGAAGATGGTACACCGTGTGATTTTGAAAGGTTTCTAAAACGCACCTCATTTCTCAACACCGTGTGCTTGGGTTCGCCATTCCAGCTTCTTTACTAGCAATCTCCCTACTTGGAGAATCAGCACCTTTAACCTCCTGTTCCATACAGGTTGCAGTTTGTCCTAAGGATGAATGGGAAGAGGGGCAACCAATGAGAGACTAGATCTAGGTTTTGGGACAGGCACAGGTCACTCTATTTTCCCATCAGGAAGAAGAATTAACCACAGGCTCAGCCTGCCGCCCAGAACCAGAATAGGGCCTGAGGCAATCACGCGCTTCTGCGGCCAGCTCCCAAAAAAGCCAGTTGAAAAATGGAGCACATGGGCACTGCAATTCACAAACCTGCAGAGTTATAAATGATAACTCTCGTCCACAAATATTTTGAGGGAAGGCAACGAAGAGGATTTGAAAGCAAGGCAGAATTGCAGGAAACAGGTTTCAGGAGGTAGATTCGAATCGCCTTTAAAACACATGAAAAGCGGCAAAACGTCGACAATGATGCCCTTGGCCAAAAAGGGCGTATGCGTTTTTTCCTGAATGTATTCAGGAAAAAACGCATACGCCCTTTTTGGCCAACCAAGCAACCTGGAAAGGCAAATCAGCGCTACAAAGAAGTCTCGCTTCCCATCGGTCAAAAGGGCCATGCTGAAAAAAGTGTCAAAACCACAAAAGCAGGACAGGCCATGGAGAAATGGCAGCCTTGCTACGCTGATGGGCGGTATGTAAATTGCCAACAGCCACTCTAGAGAAGTGTACGGTGTGTCCTGAAACATCGAAAAAACACAGCTTAGGGAGCATAGGGCACTTCCATTCATGGGCGTATAAATTGGGAAAACTAAAAATCAGCAAGACACAGGCACCCCAAAGTTTCGGGCTGCTCTGTTGACAAGAACCTCCACTTCATGACACCTTAAATATCCCAGGAAAGAGAAAAATGGATAAAGAAGTTGTGGTCCTTATGTACAATGGAATATCACTCAGCCATGAAATCAATGTCATAAGGCTAGTAGCAGCATGATGAGTGGATTTAGGTACGACGACTCTAAGTGAAATAAGTCACACAGAAAAAGACACTTATCGTAAGCTATCACTTATAGAGGGAATGTAAAAACCGCTACACTTGAACTGAATTACAAAAGAGAACAGAGTCACACGTTTAGAAAACACACTATGGCTGCTTAACGGGAAAAGTGAGGTGGGGTGATGCATAAAACAAGGGTTTCAAATTAGCTCAGATACCGTTCCATACACCCAATATGAAATAGACAAGACCTACTCCTTGCTCAGTGAACTGGACTCAACACCCCCTATTCACTGCACAAGAATATATCTGACTAGTGAGAAACTTAAAATTTATGTATTGATATCTCTTTGGAAGTGAGTCAAGTGGGTGTAAAGCCGCATAAACACAGCCGTGAAAAGCAGCTAAACCCCATTATAAAAATAAATTAGTTTTAAAAACCCATGAAACAAAGACAGTGAAAGAGAGAGAAATTCTTACAAAATTCATTCAGGGGCTGTGACGCAACCTGGAATGACCATATGTAGACCCACAGCTGGATGAGACATAAGGGTGGACACTCTAGGGGCTGAGAGGTTTGGTGAGGTTGGGTGAGCCAACGCAGACACTTTAAAGTAATACTGCGTGGTACCCATCCCATGGGTCCCAAATCTCCAAGTTCAAGGGCATCTTCCTACATCGAAAACATGCATGAGAAACCCAGAAGATGGTACACCGTGTGATTGGGAAAGTTTCTAAAACGCACCTCATTTCTCAACTCTGTGTGCTCAGGTTCGCCATTCCAGCTTCTTTACTAGCAATCTCCCTACTTGGAGAATCAGCACCTTTAACCTCCTTTTCTGTACAGCTTGCAATTTGTCCTGAAGATGAACGGGAACAGGGGCAACCAATGAGAGACTAGATGTAGGTATTGGGACAGGCACAGGTCACTCTATTTTCCCATCAGGAAGAAGAATTAAGCACAGGCTCAGCCTGCCGCCCGAAACCAGAATAGTGCCTGAGGCAATCCCGCGATTTGAGGCCAGCTCCCAAAAAAGCCAGTTGAAAAATGGAGCACATGGGCAATGCAATTCACAACCCTGCAGAGTTATAAATGATAACTCTCGTCCACAAATATATTGAGGGAAGGCAACGAAGAGGATTTGAAAGCAAGGCAGAATTGCAGGAAACAGGTTTCAGGAGGTAGATTCGAATCGCCTTTAAAGCACATGAAAAGCGGCAAAACGTGGACAATGATGCCTTTGGCCAAAAAGGGCGTATGCGTTTTTTCCTGAATATATTCAGGAAAAAACGCATACGCCCTTTTTGGCCAACCAAGCAACATGGAAAGGCAAATCAGCACTACAAAGGAGTCTCGCTTCGAATCGGTCAAAAGGGCCATGCTGAAAAAAGTGTCAAAACCACAAAAGCAGGACAGGCCATGGAGAAATGGGAGCCTTGCTACACTGATGGGCGGGATGTAAATTGCCAGCAGCCACTCTGGAGAAGTGTACGGTGTGGCCTTAAACATCGAAAAAACACAGCTTAGGGAGCATAGGGCACTTCCACTCATGGGCGTATAAATTGGAAAATCTAAAAATCAGCAAGACACAGGCACCCCAAAGTATAGGGCTGCTCTGTTGACAAGAACCTCCACTTCATGACACCTTAAATATCCCAGGAAAGAGAAAAATGGATAAAGAAGTTGCGGTCCTTATGTACAATGGAATATCACTCAGCCATGAAATCAATGTCATAAGGCTAGTAGCAGCATGATGAGTGGATTTAGGTACGACGACTCTAAGTAAAATAAGTCACACAGAAAAAGACACTTATCATAAGCTATCACGTATAGAGGGAATGCAAAAACTGCTACACTTGAACTGAATTACAAAAGAGAAGAGTCACACGTTTAGAAAACACACTATGGCTGCTTAACGGGAAAGGTGAGGTGGTGTGATGCATAAAAGAAGCGTTTCAAATTAGCTCAGATACCGTTCCATACACCCAATATGTAATAGACAAGACCTACTCCTTGCTCAGTGAACTGGACTCAACACCCCCTATGCACCGCACAAGAATATATGTGACTAGTAAGAATCTTAAAACCTATGTATTGATATCTCTCTGGAAGTGTGTCAACTGTGTGTAAAGCCGCATAAACACAGCCGTGAAAAGCAGCTAAACCCCATTATAAAAATAAATTAGTTTTAAAAACCCATGAAACAAAAAAAGTGAAAGAGAGAGAAATTCTTACAAAATTCATTCAGGGGCTGTGACGCAACCTGGATTGACCATATCTAGACCCACAGCTGGATGAGACATAAGGGTGGACATTCTTGGGGCTGAGAGGTTTGGTGAGGTTGGGTGAGCCAACACAGATCCTTTAAGGTAATACTGCGTGGTACCCATCCCATGGGTCCCAAATCTCCAGGTTCAAGGGCATCTTCCTACATCGAAAACTTGCATGAGGAACCCAGAAGATGGTACACCGTGTGATTTTGAAAGGTTTCTAAAATGCACCTCATTTCTCATCTCCTTGTGCTCGGGTTCGCCATTCCAGCTACTTCACTAGCAATCTCCCTACTTGGAGAATCAGCACCTTTAACCTCCTGTTCCGTACAGGTTGCAATTTCTCCTGAGGTTGAACGGGAAGAGGGGCAGCCAATGAGAGACTAGATCTAGGTGTTGGGACAGGCACAGGTCACTCTATTTTCTCATCAGGAAGAAGAAATAACCACAGGCTCAGCCTGCCACCCGGAACCAGAATAGGGCCTGAGGCAATCCCGCGCTTCTGCGGCCAGCTCCAAAAAAAGCCAGTTGAAAAACGGAGCACATGGGCACTGCAATTCACAACCCTGCAGAGTTATAAATGATAACTCTCGTCCACAAATATATTGAGGGAAGGCAACGAAGAGGATTTGAAAGCAAGGCAGAATTGCAGGAAACAGGTTTCAGGAGGTAGATTCGAATCGCCTTTAAAGCACATGAAAAGCGGCAAAACGTGGACAATGATGCCCTTGGCCAAAAAGGGCGTATGCGTTTTTTCCTGAATATATTCAGGAAAAAACGCATACGCTCTTTTTGGCCAACCAAGCACCATGGAAAGGCAAATCAGCACTACAAAGGAGTCTCGCTTTGAATCGGTCAAAAGGGCCATGCTGAAAAATGTGTCAAAACCACAAAAGCAGGACAGGCCATGGAGAAATGGGAGCCTTGCTACACTGATGGGCGGGATGTAAATTGCCAGCAGCCACTCTGGAGAAGTGTACGGTGTGGCCTTAAACATGGAAAAAACACAGCTTAGGGAGCATAGGGCAATTCCACTCATGGGCGTATAAATTGGGAAAACTAAAAATCAGCAAGACACAGGCACCCCAAAGTTTAGGGCTGCTCTGTTGACAAGAACCTCCACTTCATGACACCTTAAATATCCCAGGAAAGAGAAAAATGGATAAAGAAGTTGCGGTCCTTATGTACAATGGAATATCACTCAGCCATGAAATCAATGTCATAAGGCTAGTAGCAGCATGATGAGTGGATTTAGGTACGACGATTCTAAGTGAAATAAGTCACACAGAAAAAGACACTTATCATAAGCTATCACGTATAGAGGGAATGTAAAAACTGCTACACTTGAACTGAATTACAAAAGAGAAGAGTCACACGTTTAGAAAACACACTATGGCTGCTTAACGGGAAAGGTGAGGTGGTGTGATGCATAAAACAAGGGTTTCAAATTAGCTCAGATACCGTTCCATACACCCAATATGTAATAGACAAGACCTACTCCTTGCTCAGTGAACTGGACTCAACACCCCCTATGCACCGCACAAGAATATATGTGACTAGTAAGAATCTTAAAACCTATGTATTGATATCTCTCTGGAAGTGTGTCAACTGTGTGTAAAGCCGCATAAACACAGCCGTGAAAAGCAGCTAAACCCCATTATAAAAATAAATTAGTTTTAAAAACCCATGAAACAAAGACAGTGAAAGAGACAGAAATTCTTACAAAATTCATTCAGGGGCTGTGACGCAACCTGGATTGACCATATCTAGACCCACAGCTGGATGAGACATAAGGGTGGACATTCTTGGGGCTGAGAGGTTTGGTGAGGTTGGGTGAGCCAACACAGACCCTTTAAGGTAATACTGCGTGGTACCCATCCCATGGGTCCCAAATCTCCAGGTTCAAGGGCATCTTCCTACATCGAAAACTTGCATGAGGAACCCAGAAGATGGTACACCATGTGATTTTGAAAGGTTTCTAAAACGCACCTCATTTCTCATCTCCTTGTGCTCGGGTTCGCCATTCCAGCTACTTCACTAGCAATCTCCCTACTTGGAGAATCAGCACCTTTAACCTCCTGTTCCGTACAGGTTGCAATTTGTCCTGAGGTTGAATGGGAAGAGGGGCAGCCAATGAGAGACTAGATCTAGGTGTTGGAACAGGCACAGGTCACTCTATTTTCTCATCAGGAAGAAGAAATAACCACAGGCTCAGCCTGCCAACCGGAACCAGAATAGGGCCTGAGGCAATCCCGCGCTTCTGCGGCCAGCTCCCAAAAAAGCCAGTTGAAAAATGGAGCACATGGGCACTGCAATTCACAACCCTGCAGAGTTATAAATGATAACTCTCGTCCACAAATATATTGAGGGAAGGCAACGAAGAGGATTTGAAAGCAAGGCAGAATTGCAGGAAACAGGTTTCAGGAGGTAGATTCGAATCGCCTTTAAAGCACATGAAAAGCGGCAAAACGTGGACAATGATGCCCTTGGCCAAAAAGGGCGTATGCGTTTTTTCCTGAATATATTCAGGAAAAAACGCATACGCCCTTTTTGGCCAACCAAGCAACATGGAAAGGCAAATCAGCACTACAAAGGAGTCTCGCTTGGAATCCGTCAAAAGGGCCATGCTGAAAAAAGTGTCAAAACCACAAAAGCAGGACAGGCCATGGAGAAATGGGAGCCTTGCTACACTGATGGGCGGGATGTAAATTGCCAGCAGCCACTCTGGAGAAGTGTACGGTGTGGCCTTAAACATCGAAAAAACACAGCTTAGGGAGCATAGGGCACTTCCACTCATGGGCGTATAAATTGCGAAAAATAAAAATCAGCAAGACACAGGCACCCCAAAGTTTAGGGCTGCTCTGTTGACAAGAACCTCCACTTCATGACACCTTAAATATCCCAGGAAAGAGAAAAATGGATAAAGAAGTTGCGGTCCTTTTGTACAATGGAATATCACTCAGCCATGAAATCAATGTCATAAGGCTAGTAGCAGCATGATGAGTGGATTTAGTTACGACGATTCTAAGTGAAATAAGTCACACAGAAAAAGACACTTATCATAAGCTATCACGTATAGAGGGAATGTAAAAACTGCTACACTTGAACTGAATTACAAAAGAGAAGATTCACACGTTTAGAAAACACACTATGGCTGCTTAACGGGAAAGGTGAGGTGGTGTGATGCATAAAACAAGGGTTTCAAATTAGCTCAGATACCGTTCCATACACCCAATATGTAATAGACAAGACCTACTCCTTGCTCAGTGAACTGGACTCAACACCCCCTATTCACCGCACAAGAATATATGTCACTAGTAAGAATCTTAAAACCTATGTATTGATATCTCTGTGGAAGTGTGTCAAGTGTGTGTAAAGCCGCGTAAACACAGCCGTGAAAAGCAGCTAAACCCCATTATAAAAATAAATTAGTTTTAAAAACCCATGAAACAAAGACAGTGAAAGAGACAGAAATTCTTACAAAATTCATTCAGGGGCTGTGACGCAACCTGGATTGACCTTATCTAGACCCACAGCTGGATGAGACATAAGGGTGGACATTCTTGGGGCTGAGAGGTTTGGTGAGGTTGGGTGAGCCAACACAGACCCTTTAAGGTAATACTGCGTGGTACCCATCCCATGGGTCCCAAATCTCCAGGTTCAAGGGCATCTTCCTACATCGAAAACTTGCATGAGGAACCCAGAAGATGGTACACCATGTGATTTTGAAAGGTTTCTAAAACGCACCTCATTTCTCATCTCCTTGTGCTCGGGTTCGCCATTCCAGCTACTTCACTAGCAATCTCCCTACTTGGAGAATCAGCACCTTTAACCTCCTGTTCCGTACAGGTTGCAATTTGTCCTGAGGATGAACGGGAAGAGGGGCAGCCAATGAGAGACTAGATCTAGGTGTTGGAACAGGCACAGGTCACTCTATTTTCTCATCAGGAAGAAGAAATAACCACAGGCTCAGCCTGCCACCCGGAACCAGAATAGGGCCTGAGGCAATCCCGCGCTTCTGCGGCCAGCTCCCAAAAAGGCCAGTTGAAAAATGGAGCACATGGGCACTGCAATTCACAACCCTGCAGAGTTATAAATGATAACTCTCGTCCACAAATATATTGAGGGAAGGCAACGAAGAGGATTTGAAAGCAAGGCAGAATTGCAGGAAACAGGTTTCAGGAGGTAGATTCGAATCGCCTTTAAAGCACATGAAAAGCGGCAAAACGTGGACAATGATGCCCTTGGCCAAAAAGGGCGTATGCGTTTTTTCCTGAATATATTCAGGAAAAAACGCATACGCCCTTTTTGGCCAACCAAGCAACATGGAAAGGCAAATCAGCACTACAAAGGAGTCTCGCTTGGAATCCGTCAAAAGGGCCATGCTGAAAAAAGTGTCAAAACCACAAAAGCAGGACAGGCCATGGAGAAATGGGAGCCTTGCTACACTGATGGGCGGGATGCAAATTGCCAGCAGCCACTCTGGAGAAGTGTACGGTGTGTCCTGAAACATCGAAAAAACACAGCTTAGGGAGCATAGGGCACTTCCACTCATGGGCGTATAAATTGGGAAAACTAAAAATCAGCAAGACACAGGCACCCCAAAGTTTAGGGCTGCTCTGTTGACAAAAACCTCCACTTCATGACACCTTAAATATCCCAGGAAAGAGAAAAATGGATAAAGAAGTTGTGGTCCTTATGTACAATGGAATATCACTCAGCCATGAAATCAATGTCATAAGGTTAGTAGCAGCATGATGAGTGGATTTAGGTACGACGACTCTAAGTGAAATAAGTCACACAGAAAAAGACACTTATCATAATCTATCACGTATAGAGGGAATGTAAAAACTGCTACACTTGAACTGAATTACAAAAGAGAACAGAGTCACACGTTTAGAAAACACACTATGGCTGCTTAACGGGAAAGGTGAGGTGGTGTGATGCATAAAACAAGGGTTTCAAATTAGCTCAGATACCGTTCCATACACCCAATATGTAATAGACAAGACCTACTCCTTGCTCAGTGAACTGGACTCAACACCCCCTATTCACCGCACAAGAATATATTTCACTAGTAAGAATCTTAAAACCTATGTATTGATATCTCTGTGGAAGTGTGTCAAGTGTGTGTAAAGCCGCGTAAACACAGCCGTGAAAAGCAGCTAAACCCCATTATAAAAATAAATTAGTTTTAAAAACCCATGAAACAAAGACAGTGAAAGAGACAGAAATTCTTACAAAATTCATTCAGGGGCTCTGACGCAACCTGGATTGACCATATCTAGACCCACAGCTGGATGAGACATAAGGGTGGACATTCTTGGGGCTGAGAGTTTTGGTGAGGTTGGGTGAGCCAACACAGACCCTTTAAGGTAATACTGCGTGGTACCCATCCCATGGGTCCCAAATCTCCAGGTTCAAGGGCATCTTCCTACATCGAAAACTTGCATGAGGAACCCAGAAGATGGTACACCGTGTGATTATGAAAGGTTTCTAAAACGCACCTCATTTCTCATCTCCTTGTGCTCGGTTTCGCCATTCCAGCTACTTCACTAGCAATCTCCCTACTTGGAGAATCAGCACCTTTAACCTCCTGTTCCGTACAGGTTGCAATTTGTCCTGAGGATGAACGGGAAGAGGGGCAGCCAATGAGAGACTAGATCTAGGTGTTGGGACAGGCACAGGTCACTCTATTTTCTCATCAGGAAGAAGAAATAACCACAGGCTCAGCCTGCCACCCGGAACCAGAATAGGGCCTGAGGCAATCCCGCGCTTCTGCGGCCAGCTCCCAAAAAAGCCAGTTGAAAAACGGAGCACATGGGCACTGCAATTCACAACCCTGCAGAGGTATAAATGATAACTCTCGTCCACAAATATATTGAGGGAAGGCAACGAAGAGGATTTGAAAGCAAGGCAGAATTGCAGGAAACAGGTTTCAGGAGGTAGATTCGAATCGCCTTTAAAGCACATGAAAAGCGGCAAAACGTGGACAATGATGCACTTGGCCAAAAAGGGCGTATGCGTTTTTTCCTGAATATATTCAGGAAAAAACGCATACGCCCTTTTTGGCCAACCAAGCACCATGGAAAGGCAAATCAGCACTACAAAGGAGTCTCGCTTCGAATCGGTCAAAAGGGCCATGATGAAAAATGTGTCAAAACCACAAAAGCAGGACAGGCCATGGAGAAATGGGAGCCTTGCTACACTGATGGGCGGGATGTAAATTGCCAGCAGCCACTCTGGAGAAGTGTACGGTGTGGCCTTAAACATCGAAAAAACACAGCTTAGGGAGCATAGGGCACTTCCACTCATGGGCGTATAAATTGCGAAAAATAAAAATCAGCAAGACACAGGCACCCCAAAGTTTAGGGCTGCTCTGTTGACAAGAACCTCCACTTCATGACACCTTAAATATCCCAGGAAAGAGAAAAATGGATAAAGAAGTTGCGGTCCTTTTGTACAATGGAATATCACTCAGCCATGAAATCAATGTCATAAGGCTAGTAGCAGCATGATGAGTGGATTTAGTTACGACGATTCTAAGTGAAATAAGTCACACAGAAAAAGACACTTATCATAAGCTATCACGTATAGAGGGAATGTAAAAACTGCTACACTTGAACTGAATTACAAAAGAGAAGATTCACACGTTTAGAAAACACACTATGGCTGCTTAACGGGAAAGGTGAGGTGGTGTGATGCATAAAACAAGGGTTTCAAATTAGCTCAGATACCGTTCCATACACCCAATATGTAATAGACAAGACCTACTCCTTGCTCAGTGAACTGGACTCAACACCCCCTATTCACCGCCCAAGAATATATGTCACTAGTAAGAATCTTAAAACCTATGTATTGATATATCTGTGGAAGTGTGTCAAGTGTGTGTAAAGCCGCATAAACACAGCCATGAAAAGCAGCTAAACCCCATTATAAAAATAAATTAGTTTTAAAAACCCATGAAACAAAGACAGTGAAAGAGACAGAAATTCTTACAAAATTCATTCAGGGGCTGTGACGCAACCTGGATTGACCATATCTAGACCCACATCTGGATGAGACATAAGGGTGGACATTCTTGGGGCTGAGAGGTTTGGTGAGGTTGGGTGAGCCAACACAGACCCTTCAAGGCAATACTGCGTGGTACCCATCCCATGGGTCCCAAATCTCCAGGTTCAAGGGCATCTTCCTACATCGAAAACTTGCATGAGGAACCCAGAAGATGGTACACCGTGTGATTTTGAAAGGTTTCTAAAACGCACCTCATTTCTCATCTCCTTGTGCTCGGGTTCGCCATTCCAGCTACTTCACTAGCAATCTCCCTACTTGGAGAATCAGCACCTTTAACCTCCTGTTCCGTACAGGTTGCAATTTGTCCTGAGGATGAACGGGAAGAGGGGCAGCCAATGAGAGACTAGATCTAGGTGTTGGGACAGGCACAGGTCACTCTATTTTCTCATCAGGAAGAAGAAATAACCACAGGCTCAGCCTGCCACCCGGAACCAGAATAGGGCCTGAGGCAATCACGCGCTTCTGCGGCCAGCTCCAAAAAAAGCCAGTTGAAAAACGGAGCACATGGGCACTGCAATTCACAACACTGCAGAGTTATAAATGATAACTCTCGTCCACAAATATATTGAGGTAAGGCAACGAAGAGGATTTGAAAGCAAGGCAGAATTGCAGGAAACAGGTTTCAGGAGGTAGATTCGAATCGCCTTTAAAGCACATGAAAAGCGGCAAAACGTGGACAATGATGCCCTTGGCCAAAAAGGGCGTATGCGTTTTTTCCTGAATATATTCAGGAAAAAACGCATACGCCCTTTTAGGCCAACCAAGCAACATGGAAAGGCAAATCAGCACTACAAAGGAGTCTCGCTTCGAATCGGTCAAAAGGGCCAAGCTGAAAAATGTGTCAAAACCACAAAAGCAGGACAGGCCATGGAGAAATGGGAGCCTTGCTACACTGATGGGCGGGATGTAAATTGCCAGCAGCCACTCTGGAGAAGTGTACGGTGTGGCCTTAAACATCGAAAAAACACAGCTTAGGGAGCATAGGGCACTTCCACTCATGGGCGTATAAATTGGGAAAACTAAAAATCAGCAAGACACAGGCACCCCAAAGTTTAGGGCTGCTCTGTTGACAAGAACCTCCACTTCATGACACCTTAAATATCCCAGGAAAGAGAAAAATGGATAAAGAATTTGTGATCCTTATGTACAATGGAATATCACTCAGCCATGAAATCAATGTCATAAGGCTAGTAGCAGCATGATGAGTGGATTTAGGTACGACGACTCTAAGTGAAATAAGTCACATAGAAAAAGACACTTATCATAATCTATCACGTATAGAGGGAATGTAAAAACTGCTACACTTGAACTGAATTACAAAAGAGAACAGAGTCACACGTTTAGAAAACACACTATGGCTGCTTAACGGGAAAGGTGAGGTGGTGTGATGCATAAAACAAGGGTTTCAAATTAGCTCAGATACCGTTCCATACACCCAATATGTAATAGACAAGACCTACTCCTTGCTCAGTGAACTGGACTCAACACCCCCTATTCACCGCACAAGAATATATGTGACTAGTAAGAATCTTAAAACCTATGTATTGATATCTCTCTGGAAGTGTGTCAAGTGTGTGTAAAGCCGCATAAACACAGCCGTGAAAAGCAGCTAAACCCCATTATAAAAATAAATTAGTTTTAAAAACCCATGAAACAAAGACAGTGAAAGAGACAGAAATTCTTACAAAATTCATTCAGGGGCTGTGACGCAACCTGGATTGACCATATCTAGACCCACAGCTGGATGAGACATAAGGGTGGACATTCTTGGGGCTGAGAGGTTTGGTGAGGTTGGGTGAGCCAACACAGACCCTTTAAGGCAATACTGCGTGGTACCCATCCCATGGGTCCCAAATCTCCAGGTTCAAGGGCATCTTCCTACATCGAAAACTTGCATGAGGAACCCAGAAGATGGTACACCGTGTGATTTTGAAAGGTTTCTAAAACGCACCTCATTTCTCATCTCCTTGTGCTCGGGTTCGCCATTCCAGCTACTTCACTAGCAATCTCCCTACTTGGAGAATCAGCACCTTTAACCTCCTGTTCCGTACAGGTTGCAATTTGTCCTGAGGATGAACGGGAAGAGGGGCAGCCAATGAGAGACTAGATCTAGGTGTTGGGACAGGCACAGGTCACTCTATTTTCTCATCAGGAAGAAGAAATAACCACAGGCTCAGCCTGCCACCCGGAACCAGAATAGGGCCTGAGGCAATCCCGCGCTTCTGCGGCCAGCTCCCAAAAAAGCCAGTTGAAAAACGGAGCACATGGGCACTGCAATTCACAACCCTGCAGAGTTATAAATGATAACTCTCGTCCACAAATATATTGAGGGAAGGCAACGAAGAGGATTTGAAAGCAAGGCAGAATTGCAGGAAACAGGTTTCAGGAGGTAGATTCGAATCGCTTTTAAAGCACATGAAAAGCGGCAAAACGTGGACAATGATGCCCTCGGCCAAAAAGGGCGTATGCGTTTTTTCCTGAATATATTCAGGAAAAAACGCATACGCCCTTTTTGGCCAACCAAGCAACATGGAAAAGCAAATCAGCACTACAAAGGAGTCTCGCTTCGAATCGGTCAAAAGGCCCATGCTGAAAAAAGTGTCAAAACCACAAAAGCAGGACAGGCCATGGAGAAATGGGAGCCTTGCTACACTGATGGGCGGGATGTAAATTGCCAGCAGCCACTCTGGAGAAGTGTACGGTGTGGCCTTAAACATCGAAAAAACAGAGCTTAGGGAGCATAGGGCACTTCCACTCATGGGCGTACAAATTGGGAAAACTAAAAATCAGCAAGACACAGGCACCCCAAAGTTTAGGGCTGCTCTGTTGACAAGAACCTCCACTTCATGACACCTTAAATATCCCAGGAAAGTGAAAAATGGATAAAGAAGTTGTGGTCCTTATGTACAATGGAATATCACTCAGCCATGAAATCAATGTCATAAGGCTAGTAGCAGCATGATGAGTGGATTTAGGTACGACGACTCTAAGTGAAATAAGTCACACAGAAAAAGACACTTATCATAAGCTATCACGTATAGAGGGAATGTAAAAACTGCTACACTTGAACTGAATTACAAAAGAGAACAGAGTCACACGTTTAGAAAACACACTATGGCTGCTTAACGGGAAAGATGAGGTGGTGTAATGCATAAAACAAGGATTTCAAATTAGCTCAGATACCGTTCCATACACCCAATATGTAATAGACAAGACCTACTCCTTGCTCAGTGAACTGGACTCAACACCCCCTATTCACCGTACAAGAATATATCTGACTAGTGAGAATCTTAAAACCTATGTATTGATATCTCTCTGGAAGTGAGTCAAGTGTGTGTAAAGCCGCATAAACACAACCGTGAAAAGCAGCTAAACCCCATTATAAAAATAAATTAGTTTTAAAAACCCATGAAACAAAGACAGTGAAAATGAGAGAAATTCTTACAAAATTCATTCAGTGGCTGTGACGCAACCTGGATTGACCATATCTAGAGCCACAGCTGGATGAGACATAGGGTGGACACTCTTGGGGCTGAGAGGTTTGGTGAGGTTGGGTGAGCCAACACAGACCCTTTAAGGTAATACTGCATGGTACCCATCCCATGGGTCCCAAATCTCCAGGTTCAAGGGCATCTTCCTTCATCGAAAACTTGCATGAGGAACCCAGAAGATGGTACACCGTGTGATTTTGAAAGGTTTCTAAAACGCACCTCATTTCTCATCTCCTTGTGCTCGGGTTCGCCATTCCAGCTATTTTACTAGCAATCACCCTACTTGGAGAATCAGCACCTTTAACCTCCTGTTCC
Organism: Eschrichtius robustus; assembly: GCF_028021215.1. Classification (NCBI taxonomy): domain Eukaryota; kingdom Metazoa; phylum Chordata; class Mammalia; order Artiodactyla; family Eschrichtiidae; genus Eschrichtius; species Eschrichtius robustus. The sequence continues at coordinate 168,324 of NW_027175204.1, forward strand.
GTACAGGTTGCAATTTGTCCTGAGGATGAACGGGAAGAGGGGCAGCCAATGAGAGACTAGATCTAGGTGTTGGGACAGGCACAGGTCACTCTATTTTCTCATCAGGAAGAAGAAATTACCACAGGCTCAGCCTGCCACCCGGAACCAGAATAGGGCCTGAGGCAATCCCGCACTTCTGCGGCCAGCTCCCAAAAAAGCCAGTTGAAAAACGGAGCACATGGGCACTGCAATTCACAACCCTGCAGAGTTATAAATGATAACTCTCGTCCACAAATATATTGAGGGAAGGCAACGAAGAGGATTTGAAAGCAAGGCAGAATTGCAGGAAACAGGTTTCAGGAGGTAGATTCGAATCGCCTTTAAAGCACATGAAAAGCGGCAAAACGTGGACAATGATGCCCTTGGCCAAAAAGGGCGTATGCGTTTTTTCCTGAATATATTCAGGAAAAAACGCATACGCCCTTTTTGGCCAACCAAGCAACATGGAAAGGCAAATCAGCACTACAAAGGAGTCTCCCTTCGAATCGGTCAAAAGGGCCATGCTGAAAAAAGTGTCAAAACCACAAAAGCAGGACAGGCCATGGAGAAATGGGAGCCTTGCTACACTGATGGGCGGGATGTAAATTGCCAGCAGCCACTCTGGAGAAGTGTACGGTGTGGCCTTAAACAACGAAAAAACACAGCTTAGGGAGCATAGGGCACTTCCACTCATGGGCGTATAAATTGGGAAAACTAAAAATCAGCAAGACACAGGCACCCCAAAGTTTAGGGCTGCTCTGTTGACAAGAACCTCCACTTCATGACACCTTAAATATCCCAGGAAAGAGAAAAATGGATAAAGAAGTTGCGGTCCTTATGTACAATGGAATATCACTCAGCCATGAAATCAATGTCATAAGGCTAGTAGCAGCATGATGAGTGGATTTAGGTACGACGACTCTAAGTGAAATAAGCCACACAGAAAAAGACACTTATCATAATCTATCACGTATAGAGGGAATGTAAAAACTGCTACACTTGAACTGAATTACAAAAGAGAACAGAGTCACACGTTTAGAAAACACACTATGGCTGCTTAACGGGAAAGGTGAGGTGGTGTGATGCATAAAACAAGGGTTTCAAATTAGCTCAGATACCGTTCCATACACCCAATATGTAATAGACAAGACCTACTCCTTGCTCAGTGAACTGGACTCAACACCCCCTATTCACCGCACAAGAATATATGTGACTAGTAAGAATCTTAAAACCTATGTATTGATATCTCTCTGGAAGTGTGTCAAGTGTGTGTAAAGCCGCATAAACACAGCCGTGAAAAGCAGCTAAACCCCATTATAAAAATAAATTTGTTTTAAAAACCCATGAAACAAAGACAGTGAAAGAGAAAGAAATTCTTACAAAATTCATTCAGGGGCTGTGACGCAACCTGGATTGACCATATCTAGACCCACAGCTGGATGAGACATAAGGGTGGACATTCTTGGGGCTGAGAGGTTTGGTGAGGTTGGGTGAGCCAACACAGAACCTTTAAGGTAATACTGCGTGGGACCCATCCCATGGGTCCCAAATCTCCAGGTTCAAGGGCATCTTCCTACATCGAAAACTTGCATGAGGAACCCAGAAGATGGTACACCGTGTGATTTTGAAAGGTTTCTAAAACGCACCTCATTTCTCATCTCCTTGTGCTCGGGTTCGCCATTCCAGCTACTTCACTAGCAATCTCCCTACTTGGAGAATCAGCACCTTTAACCTCCTGTTCCGTACAGGTTGCAATTTGTCCTGAGGATGAACGGGAAGAGGGGCAGCCAATGAGAGACTAGATCTAGGTGTTGGGACAGGCACAGGTCACTCTATTTTCTCATCAGGAAGAAGAAATAACCACAGGCTCAGCCTGCCACCCGGAACCAGAATAGGGCCTGAGGCAATCCCGCGCTTCTGCGGCCAGCTCCCAAAAAAGCCAGTTGAAAAATGGAGCACATGGGCACTGCAATTCACAACCCTGCAGAGTTATAAATGATAACTCTCGTCCACGAAGGCAACGAAGAGGATTTGAAAGCAAGGCAGAATTGCAGGAAACAGGTTTCAGGAGGTAGATTCGAATCGCTTTTAAAGCACATGAAAAGCGGCAAAACGTGGACAATGATGCCCTCGGCCAAAAAGGGCGTATGCGTTTTTTCCTGAATATATTCAGGAAAAAACGCATACGCCCTTTTTGGCCAACCAAGCAACATGGAAAAGCAAATCAGCACTACAAAGGAGTCTCGCTTCGAATCGGTCAAAAGGCCCATGCTGAAAAAAGTGTCAAAACCACAAAAGCAGGACAGGCCATGGAGAAATGGGAGCCTTGCTACACTGATGGGCGGGATGTAAATTGCCAGCAGCCACTCTGGAGAAGTGTACGGTGTGGCCTTAAACATCGAAAAAACAGAGCTTAGGGAGCATAGGGCACTTCCACTCATGGGCGTACAAATTGGGAAAACTAAAAATCAGCAAGACACAGGCACCCCAAAGTTTAGGGCTGCTCTGTTGACAAGAACCTCCACTTCATGACACCTTAAATATCCCAGGAAAGTGAAAAATGGATAAAGAAGTTGTGGTCCTTATGTACAATGGAATATCACTCAGCCATGAAATCAATGTCATAAGGCTAGTAGCAGCATGATGAGTGGATTTAGGTACGACGACTCTAAGTGAAATAAGTCACACAGAAAAAGACACTTATCATAAGCTATCACGTATAGAGGGAATGTAAAAACTGCTACACTTGAACTGAATTACAAAAGAGAACAGAGTCACACGTTTAGAAAACACACTATGGCTGCTTAACGGGAAAGATGAGGTGGTGTGATGCATAAAACAAGGATTTCAAATTAGCTCAGATACCGTTCCATACACCCAATATGTAATAGACAAGACCTACTCCTTGCTCAGTGAACTGGACTCAACACCCCCTATTCACCGTACAAGAATATATCTGACTAGTGAGAATCTTAAAACCTATGTATTGATATCTCTCTGGAAGTGAGTCAAGTGTGTGTAAAGCCGCATAAACACAGCCGTGAAAAGCAGCTAAACCCCATTATAAAAATAAATTAGTTTTAAAAACCCATGAAACAAAGACAGTGAAAGAGAGAGAAATTCTTACAAAATTCATTCAGGGGCTGTGACGCAACCTGGATTGACCATATGTAGAGCCACAGCTGGATGAGACATAGGGTGGACACTCTTGGGGCTGAGAGGTTTGGTGAGGTTGGGTGAGCCAACACAGACCCTTTAAGGTAATACTGCGTGGTACCCATCCCATGGGTCCCAAATCTCCAGGTTCAAGGGCATCTTCCTTCATCGAAAACTTGCATGAGGAACCCAGAAGATGGTACACCGTGTGATTTTGAAAGGTTTCTAAAACGCACCTCATTTCTCATCTCCTTGTGCTCGGGTTCGCCATTCCAGCTATTTTACTAGCAATCACCCTACTTGGAGAATCAGCACCTTTAACCTCCTGTTCCGTACAGGTTGCAATTTGTCCTGAGGATGAACGGGAAGAGGGGCAGCCAATGAGAGACTAGATCTAGGTGTTGGGACAGGCACAGGTCACTCTATTTTCTCATCAGGAATAAGAAATAACCACAGGCTCAGCCTGCCACCCGGAACCAGAATAGGGCCTGAGGCAATCCCGCGCTTCTGCGGCCAGCTCCCAAAAAAGCCAGTTGAAAAACGGAGCACATGGGCACTGCAATTCACAACCCTGCAGAGGTATAAATGATAACTCTCGTCCACAAATATATTGAGGGAAGGCAACGAAGAGGATTTGAAAGCAAGGCAGAATTGCAGGAAACAGGTTTCAGGAGGTAGATTCGAATCGCCTTTAAAGCACATGAAAAGCGGCAAAACGTGGACAATGATGCCCTTGGCCAAAAAGGGCGTATGCGTTTTTTCCTGAATATATTCAGGAAAAAACGCATACGCCCTTTTTGGCCAACCAAGCAACATGGAAAGGCAAATCAGCACTACAAAGGAGTCTCCCTTCGAATCGGTCAAAAGGGCCATGCTGAAAAAAGTGTCAAAACCACAAAAGCAGGACAGGCCATGGAGAAATGGGAGCCTTGCTACACTGATGGGCGGGAAGTAAATTGCCAGCAGCCACTCTGGAGAAGTGTACGGTGTGGCCTTAAACATCGAAAAACACAGCTTAGGGAGCATAGGGCACTTCCACTCATGGGCGTATAAATTGGGAAAACTAAAAATCAGCAAGACACAGGCACCCCAAAGTTTAGGGCTGCTCTGTTGACAAGAACCTCCACTTCATGACACCTTAAATATCCCAGGAAAGAGAAAAATGGATAAAGAAGTTGCGGTCCTTATGTACAATGGAATATCACTCAGCCATGAAATCAATGTCATAAGGCTAGTAGCAGCATGATGAGTGGATTTAGGTACGACGACTCTAAGTGAAATAAGTCACACAGAAAAAGACACTTATCATAATCTATCACGTATAGAGGGAATGTAAAAACTGCTACACTTGAACTGAATTACAAAAGAGAACAGAGTCACACGTTTAGAAAACACATTATGGCTGCTTAACGGGAAAGGTGAGGTGGTGTGATGCATAAAACAAGGGTTTCAAATTAGCTCAGATACCGTTCCATACACCCAATATGTAATAGACAAGACCTACTCCTTGCTCAGTGAACTGGACTCAACACCCCCTATTCACCGCACAAAATATATGTCACTAGTAAGAATCTTAAAACCTATGTATTGATATCTCTGTGGAAGTGTGTCAAGTGTGTGTAAAGCCGCATAAACACAGCCATGAAAAGCAGCTAAACCCCATTATAAAAATAAATTAGTTTTAAAAACCCATGAAACAAAGACAGTGAAAGAGACAGAAATTCTTACAAAATTCATTCAGGGGCTGTGACGCAACCTGGATTGACCATATCTAGACCCACATCTGGATGAGACATAAGGGTGGACATTCTTGGGGCTGAGAGGTTTGGTGAGGTTGGGTGAGCCAACACAGACCCTTCAAGGCAATACTGCGTGGTACCCATCCCATGGGTCCCAAATCTCCAGGTTCAAGGGCATCTTCCTACATCGAAAACTTGCATGAGGAACCCAGAAGATGGTACACCGTGTGATTTTGAAAGGTTTCTAAAACGCACCTCATTTCTCATCTCCTTGTGCTCGGGTTCGCCATTCCAGCTACTTCACTAGCAATCTCCCTACTTGGAGAATCAGCACCTTTAACCTCCTGTTCCGTACAGGTTGCAATTTGTCCTGAGGATGAACGGGAAGAGGGGCAGCCAATGAGAGACTAGATCTAGGTGTTGGGACAGGCACAGGTCACTCTATTTTCTCATCAGGAAGAAGAAATAACCACAGGCTCAGCCTGCCACCCGGAACCAGAATAGGGCCTGAGGCAATCACGCGCTTCTGCGGCCAGCTCCAAAAAAAGCCAGTTGAAAAACGGAGCACATGGGCACTGCAATTCACAACACTGCAGAGTTATAAATGATAACTCTCGTCCACAAATATATTGAGGTAAGGCAACGAAGAGGATTTGAAAGCAAGGCAGAATTGCAGGAAACAGGTTTCAGGAGGTAGATTCGAATCGCCTTTAAAGCACATGAAAAGCGGCAAAACGTGGACAATGATGCCCTTGGCCAAAAAGGGCGTATGCGTTTTTTCCTGAATATATTCAGGAAAAAACGCATACGCCCTTTTAGGCCAACCAAGCAACATGGAAAGGCAAATCAGCACTACAAAGGAGTCTCGCTTCGAATCGGTCAAAAGGGCCAAGCTGAAAAATGTGTCAAAACCACAAAAGCAGGACAGGCCATGGAGAAATGGGAGCCTTGCTACACTGATGGGCGGGATGTAAATTGCCAGCAGCCACTCTGGAGAAGTGTACGGTGTGGCCTTAAACATCGAAAAAACACAGCTTAGGGAGCATAGGGCACTTCCACTCATGGGCGTATAAATTGGGAAAACTAAAAATCAGCAAGACACAGGCACCCCAAAGTTTAGGGCTGCTCTGTTGACAAGAACCTCCACTTCATGACACCTTAAATATCCCAGGAAAGAGAAAAATGGATAAAGAATTTGTGATCCTTATGTACAATGGAATATCACTCAGCCATGAAATCAATGTCATAAGGCTAGTAGCAGCATGATGAGTGGATTTAGGTACGACGACTCTAAGTGAAATAAGTCACATAGAAAAAGACACTTATCATAATCTATCACGTATAGAGGGAATGTAAAAACTGCTACACTTGAACTGAATTACAAAAGAGAACAGAGTCACACGTTTAGAAAACACACTATGGCTGCTTAACGGGAAAGGTGAGGTGGTGTGATGCATAAAACAAGGGTTTCAAATTAGCTCAGATACCGTTCCATACACCCAATATGTAATAGACAAGACCTACTCCTTGCTCAGTGAACTGGACTCAACACCCCCTATTCACCGCACAAGAATATATGTGACTAGTAAGAATCTTAAAACCTATGTATTGATATCTCTCTGGAAGTGTGTCAAGTGTGTGTAAAGCCGCATAAACACAGCCGTGAAAAGCAGCTAAACCCCATTATAAAAATAAATTAGTTTTAAAAACCCATGAAACAAAGACAGTGAAAGAGACAGAAATTCTTACAAAATTCATTCAGGGGCTGTGACGCAACCTGGATTGACCATATCTAGACCCACAGCTGGATGAGACATAAGGGTGGACATTCTTGGGGCTGAGAGGTTTGGTGAGGTTGGGTGAGCCAACACAGACCCTTTAAGGCAATACTGCGTGGTACCCATCCCATGGGTCCCAAATCTCCAGGTTCAAGGGCATCTTCCTACATCGAAAACTTGCATGAGGAACCCAGAAGATGGTACACCGTGTGATTTTGAAAGGTTTCTAAAACGCACCTCATTTCTCATCTCCTTGTGCTCGGGTTCGCCATTCCAGCTACTTCACTAGCAATCTCCCTACTTGGAGAATCAGCACCTTTAACCTCCTGTTCCGTACAGGTTGCAATTTGTCCTGAGGATGAACGGGAAGAGGGGCAGCCAATGAGAGACTAGATCTAGGTGTTGGGACAGGCACAGGTCACTCTATTTTCTCATCAGGAAGAAGAAATAACCACAGGCTCAGCCTGCCACCCGGAACCAGAATAGGGCCTGAGGCAATCCCGCGCTTCTGCGGCCAGCTCCCAAAAAAGCCAGTTGAAAAACGGAGCACATGGGCACTGCAATTCACAACCCTGCAGAGTTATAAATGATAACTCTCGTCCACAAATATATTGAGGGATGGCAACGAAGAGGATTTGAAAGCAAGGCAGAATTGCAGGAAACTGGTTTCAGGAGGTAGATTCGAATCGCTTTTAAAGCACATGAAAAGCGGCAAAACGTGGACAATGATGCCCTTGGCCAAAAAGGGCGTATGCGTTTTTTCCTGAATATATTCAGGAAAAAACGCATACGCCCTTTTTGGCCAACCAAGCAACATGGAAAAGCAAATCAGCACTACAAAGGAGTCTCGCTTCGAATCGGTCAAAAGGCCCATGCTGAAAAAAGTGTCAAAACCACAAAAGCAGGACAGGCCATGGAGAAATGGGAGCCTTGCTACACTGATGGGCGGGATGTAAATTGCCAGCAGCCACTCTGGAGAAGTGTACGGTGTGGCCTTAAACATCGAAAAAACAGAGCTTAGGGAGCATAGGGCACTTCCACTCATGGGCGTACAAATTGGGAAAACTAAAAATCAGCAAGACACAGGCACCCCAAAGTTTAGGGCTGCTCTGTTGACAAGAACCTCCACTTCATGACACCTTAAATATCCCAGGAAAGTGAAAAATGGATAAAGAAGTTGTGGTCCTTATGTACAATGGAATATCACTCAGCCATGAAATCAATGTCATAAGGCTAGTAGCAGCATGATGAGTGGATTTAGGTACGACGACTCTAAGTGAAATAAGTCACACAGAAAAAGACACTTATCATAAGCTATCACGTATAGAGGGAATGTAAAAACTGCTACACTTGAACTGAATTACAAAAGAGAACAGAGTCACACGTTTAGAAAACACACTATGGCTGCTTAACGGGAAAGATGAGGTGGTGTAATGCATAAAACAAGGATTTCAAATTAGCTCAGATACCGTTCCATACACCCAATATGTAATAGACAAGACCTACTCCTTGCTCAGTGAACTGGACTCAACACCCCCTATTCACCGTACAAGAATATATCTGACTAGTGAGAATCTTAAAACCTATGTATTGATATCTCTCTGGAAGTGAGTCAAGTGTGTGTAAAGCCGCATAAACACAGCCGTGAAAAGCAGCTAAACCCCATTATAAAAATAAATTAGTTTTAAAAACCCATGAAACAAAGACAGTGAAAATGAGAGAAATTCTTACAAAATTCATTCAGTGGCTGTGACGCAACCTGGATTGACCATATCTAGAGCCACAGCTGGATGAGACATAGGGTGGACACTCTTGGGGCTGAGAGGTTTGGTGAGGTTGGGTGAGCCAACACAGACCCTTTAAGGTAATACTGCATGGTACCCATCCCATGGGTCCCAAATCTCCAGGTTCAAGGGCATCTTCCTTCATCGAAAACTTGCATGAGGAACCCAGAAGATGGTACACCGTGTGATTTTGAAAGGTTTCTAAAACGCACCTCATTTCTCATCTCCTTGTGCTCGGGTTCGCCATTCCAGCTATTTTACTAGCAATCACCCTACTTGGAGAATCAGCACCTTTAACCTCCTGTTCCGTACAGGTTGCAATTTGTCCTGAGGATGAACGGGAAGAGGGGCAGCCAATGAGAGACTAGATCTAGGTGTTGGGACAGGCACAGGTCACTCTATTTTCTCATCAGGAAGAAGAAATTACCACAGGCTCAGCCTGCCACCCGGAACCAGAATAGGGCCTGAGGCAATCCCGCACTTCTGCGGCCAGCTCCCAAAAAAGCCAGTTGAAAAACGGAGCACATGGGCACTGCAATTCACAACCCTGCAGAGTTATAAATGATAACTCTCGTCCACAAATATATTGAGGGAAGGCAACGAAGAGGATTTGAAAGCAAGGCAGAATTGCAGGAAACAGGTTTCAGGAGGTAGATTCGAATCGCCTTTAAAGCACATGAAAAGCGGCAAAACGTGGACAATGATGCCCTTGGCCAAAAAGGGCGTATGCGTTTTTTCCTGAATATATTCAGGAAAAAACGCATACGCCCTTTTTGGCCAACCAAGCAACATGGAAAGGCAAATCAGCACTACAAAGGAGTCTCCCTTCGAATCGGTCAAAAGGGCCATGCTGAAAAAAGTGTCAAAACCACAAAAGCAGGACAGGCCATGGAGAAATGGGAGCTTGCTACACTGATGGGCGGGATGTAAATTGCCAGCAGCCACTCTGGAGAAGTGTACGGTGTGGCCTTAAACAACGAAAAAACACAGCTTAGGGAGCATAGGGCACTTCCACTCATGGGCGTATAAATTGGGAAAACTAAAAATCAGCAAGACACAGGCACCCCAAAGTTTAGGGCTGCTCTGTTGACAAGAACCTCCACTTCATGACACCTTAAATATCCCAGGAAAGAGAAAAATGGATAAAGAAGTTGCGGTCCTTATGTACAATGGAATATCACTCAGCCATGAAATCAATGTCATAAGGCTAGTAGCAGCATGATGAGTGGATTTAGGTACGACGACTCTAAGTGAAATAAGCCACACAGAAAAAGACACTTATCATAATCTATCACGTATAGAGGGAATGTAAAAACTGCTACACTTGAACTGAATTACAAAAGAGAACAGAGTCACACGTTTAGAAAACACACTATGGCTGCTTAACGGGAAAGGTGAGGTGGTGTGATGCATAAAACAAGGGTTTCAAATTAGCTCAGATACCGTTCCATACACCCAATATGTAATAGACAAGACCTACTCCTTGCTCAGTGAACTGGACTCAACACCCCCTATTCACCGCACAAGAATATATGTGACTAGTAAGAATCTTAAAACCTATGTATTGATATCTCTCTGGAAGTGTGTCAAGTGTGTGTAAAGCCGCATAAACACAGCCGTGAAAAGCAGCTAAACCCCATTATAAAAATAAATTTGTTTTAAAAACCCATGAAACAAAGACAGTGAAAGAGAAAGAAATTCTTACAAAATTCATTCAGGGGCTGTGACGCAACCTGGATTGACCATATCTAGACCCACAGCTGGATGAGACATAAGGGTGGACATTCTTGGGGCTGAGAGGTTTGGTGAGGTTGGGTGAGCCAACACAGAACCTTTAAGGTAATACTGCGTGGGACCCATCCCATGGGTCCCAAATCTCCAGGTTCAAGGGCATCTTCCTACATCGAAAACTTGCATGAGGAACCCAGAAGATGGTACACCGTGTGATTTTGAAAGGTTTCTAAAACGCACCTCATTTCTCATCTCCTTGTGCTCGGGTTCGCCATTCCAGCTACTTCACTAGCAATCTCCCTACTTGGAGAATCAGCACCTTTAACCTCCTGTTCCGTACAGGTTGCAATTTGTCCTGAGGATGAACGGGAAGAGGGGCAGCCAATGAGAGACTAGATCTAGGTGTTGGGACAGGCACAGGTCACTCTATTTTCTCATCAGGAAGAAGAAATAACCACAGGCTCAGCCTGCCACCCGGAACCAGAATAGGGCCTGAGGCAATCCCGCGCTTCTGCGGCCAGCTCCCAAAAAAGCCAGTTGAAAAATGGAGCACATGGGCACTGCAATTCACAACCCTGCAGAGTTATAAATGATAACTCTCGTCCACGAAGGCAACGAAGAGGATTTGAAAGCAAGGCAGAATTGCAGGAAACAGGTTTCAGGAGGTAGATTCGAATCGCTTTTAAAGCACATGAAAAGCGGCAAAACGTGGACAATGATGCCCTCGGCCAAAAAGGGCGTATGCGTTTTTTCCTGAATATATTCAGGAAAAAACGCATACGCCCTTTTTGGCCAACCAAGCAACATGGAAAAGCAAATCAGCACTACAAAGGAGTCTCGCTTCGAATCGGTCAAAAGGCCCATGCTGAAAAAAGTGTCAAAACCACAAAAGCAGGACAGGCCATGGAGAAATGGGAGCCTTGCTACACTGATGGGCGGGATGTAAATTGCCAGCAGCCACTCTGGAGAAGTGTACGGTGTGGCCTTAAACATCGAAAAAACAGAGCTTAGGGAGCATAGGGCACTTCCACTCATGGGCGTACAAATTGGGAAAACTAAAAATCAGCAAGACACAGGCACCCCAAAGTTTAGGGCTGCTCTGTTGACAAGAACCTCCACTTCATGACACCTTAAATATCCCAGGAAAGTGAAAAATGGATAAAGAAGTTGTGGTCCTTATGTACAATGGAATATCACTCAGCCATGAAATCAATGTCATAAGGCTAGTAGCAGCATGATGAGTGGATTTAGGTACGACGACTCTAAGTGAAATAAGTCACACAGAAAAAGACACTTATCATAAGCTATCACGTATAGAGGGAATGTAAAAACTGCTACACTTGAACTGAATTACAAAAGAGAACAGAGTCACACGTTTAGAAAACACACTATGGCTGCTTAACGGGAAAGATGAGGTGGTGTGATGCATAAAACAAGGATTTCAAATTAGCTCAGATACCGTTCCATACACCCAATATGTAATAGACAAGACCTACTCCTTGCTCAGTGAACTGGACTCAACACCCCCTATTCACCGTACAAGAATATATCTGACTAGTGAGAATCTTAAAACCTATGTATTGATATCTCTCTGGAAGTGAGTCAAGTGTGTGTAAAGCCGCATAAACACAGCCGTGAAAAGCAGCTAAACCCCATTATAAAAATAAATTAGTTTTAAAAACCCATGAAACAAAGACAGTGAAAGAGAGAGAAATTCTTACAAAATTCATTCAGGGGCTGTGACGCAACCTGGATTGACCATATGTAGAGCCACAGCTGGATGAGACATAGGGTGGACACTCTTGGGGCTGAGAGGTTTGGTGAGGTTGGGTGAGCCAACACAGACCCTTTAAGGTAATACTGCGTGGTACCCATCCCATGGGTCCCAAATCTCCAGGTTCAAGGGCATCTTCCTTCATCGAAAACTTGCATGAGGAACCCAGAAGATGGTACACCGTGTGATTTTGAAAGGTTTCTAAAACGCACCTCATTTCTCATCTCCTTGTGCTCGGGTTCGCCATTCCAGCTATTTTACTAGCAATCACCCTACTTGGAGAATCAGCACCTTTAACCTCCTGTTCCGTACAGGTTGCAATTTGTCCTGAGGATGAACGGGAAGAGGGGCAGCCAATGAGAGACTAGATCTAGGTGTTGGGACAGGCACAGGTCACTCTATTTTCTCATCAGGAAGAAGAAATAACCACAGGCTCAGCCTGCCACCCGGAACCAGAATAGGGCCTGAGGCAATCCCGCGCTTCTGCGGCCAGCTCCCAAAAAAGCCAGTTGAAAAACGGAGCACATGGGCACTGCAATTCACAACCCTGCAGAGGTATAAATGATAACTCTCGTCCACAAATATATTGAGGGAAGGCAACGAAGAGGATTTGAAAGCAAGGCAGAATTGCAGGAAACAGGTTTCAGGAGGTAGATTCGAATCGCCTTTAAAGCACATGAAAAGCGGCAAAACGTGGACAATGATGCCCTTGGCCAAAAAGGGCGTATGCGTTTTTTCCTGAATATATTCAGGAAAAAACGCATACGCCCTTTTTGGCCAACCAAGCAACATGGAAAGGCAAATCAGCACTACAAAGGAGTCTCCCTTCGAATCGGTCAAAAGGGCCATGCTGAAAAAAGTGTCAAAACCACAAAAGCAGGACAGGCCATGGAGAAATGGGAGCCTTGCTACACTGATGGGCGGGATGTAAATTGCCAGCAGCCACTCTGGAGAAGTGTACGGTGTGGCCTTAAACATCGAAAAAACACAGCTTAGGGAGCATAGGGCACTTCCACTCATGGGCGTATAAATTGGGAAAACTAAAAATCAGCAAGACACAGGCACCCCAAAGTTTAGGGCTGCTCTGTTGACAAGAACCTCCACTTCATGACACCTTAAATATCCCAGGAAAGAGAAAAATGGATAAAGAAGTTGCGGTCCTTATGTACAATGGAATATCACTCAGCCATGAAATCAATGTCATAAGGCTAGTAGCAGCATGATGAGTGGATTTAGGTACGACGACTCTAAGTGAAATAAGTCACACAGAAAAAGACACTTATCATAATCTATCACGTATAGAGGGAATGTAAAAACTGCTACACTTGAACTGAATTACAAAAGAGAACAGAGTCACACGTTTAGAAAACACATTATGGCTGCTTAACGGGAAAGGTGAGGTGGTGTGATGCATAAAACAAGGGTTTCAAATTAGCTCAGATACCGTTCCATACACCCAATATGTAATAGACAAGACCTACTCCTTGCTCAGTGAACTGGACTCAACACCCCCTATTCACCGCACAAGAATATATGTGACTAGTAAGAATCTTAAAACCTATGTATTGATATCTCTCTGGAAGTGTGTCAAGTGTGTGTAAAGCCGCATAAACACAGCCGTGAAAAGCAGCTAAACCCCATTATAAAAATAAATTTGTTTTAAAAACCCATGAAACAAAGACAGTGAAAGAGAAAGAAATTCTTACAAAATTCATTCAGGGGCTGTGACGCAACCTGGATTGACCATATCTAGACCCACAGCTGGATGAGACCTAAGGGTGGACATTCTTGGGGCTGAGAGGTTTGGTGAGGTTGGGTGAGCCAACACAGAACCTTTAAGGTAATACTGCGTGGGACCCATCCCATGGGTCCCAAATCTCCAGGTTCAAGGGCATCTTCCTACATCGAAAACTTGCATGAGGAACCCAGAAGATGGTACACCGTGTGATTTTGAAAGGTTTCTAAAACGCACCTCATTTCTCATCTCCTTGTGCTCGGGTTCGCCATTCCAGCTACTTCACTAGCAATCTCCCTACTTGGAGAATCAGCACCTTTAACCTCCTGTTCCGTACAGGTTGCAATTTGTCCTGAGGATGAACGGGAAGAGGGGCAGCCAATGAGAGACTAGATCTAGGTGTTGGGACAGGCACAGGTCACTCTATTTTCTCATCAGGAAGAAGAAATAACCACAGGCTCAGCCTGCCACCCGGAACCAGAATAGGGCCTGAGGCAATCCCGCGCTTCTGCGGCCAGCTCCCAAAAAAGCCAGTTGAAAAATGGAGCACATGGGCACTGCAATTCACAACCCTGCAGAGTTATAAATGATAACTCTCGTCCACGAAGGCAACGAAGAGGATTTGAAAGCAAGGCAGAATTGCAGGAAACAGGTTTCAGGAGGTAGATTCGAATCGCCTTTAAAGCACATGAAAAGCGGCAAAACGTGGACAATGATGCCCTTGGCCAAAAAGGGCGTATGCGTTTTTTCCTGAATATATTCAGGAAAAAACGCATACGCCCTTTTTGGCCAACCAAGCAACATGGAAAGGCAAATCAGCACTACAAAGGAGTCTCCCTTCGAATCGGTCAAAAGGGCCATGCTGAAAAAAGTGTCAAAACCACAAAAGCAGGACAGGCCATGGAGAAATGGGAGCCTTGCTACACTGATGGGCGGGATGTAAATTGCCAGCAGCCACTCTGGAGAAGTGTACGGTGTGGCCTTAAACAACGAAAAAACACAGCTTAGGGAGCATAGGGCACTTCCACTCATGGGCGTATAAATTGGGAAAACTAAAAATCAGCAAGACACAGGCACCCCAAAGTTTAGGGCTGCTCTGTTGACAAGAACCTCCACTTCATGACACCTTAAATATCCCAGGAAAGAGAAAAATGGATAAAGAAGTTGCGGTCCTTATGTACAATGGAATATCACTCAGCCATGAAATCAATGTCATAAGGCTAGTAGCAGCATGATGAGTGGATTTAGGTACGACGACTCTAAGTGAAATAAGCCACACAGAAAAAGACACTTATCATAATCTATCACGTATAGAGGGAATGTAAAAACTGCTACACTTGAACTGAATTACAAAAGAGAACAGAGTCACACGTTTAGAAAACACACTATGGCTGCTTAACGGGAAAGGTGAGGTGGTGTGATGCATAAAACAAGGGTTTCAAATTAGCTCAGATACCGTTCCATACACCCAATATGTAATAGACAAGACCTACTCCTTGCTCAGTGAACTGGACTCAACACCCCCTATTCACCGCACAAGAATATATGTGACTAGTAAGAATCTTAAAACCTATGTATTGATATCTCTCTGGAAGTGTGTCAAGTGTGTGTAAAGCCGCATAAACACAGCCGTGAAAAGCAGCTAAACCCCATTATAAAAATAAATTAGTTTTAAAAACCCATGAAACAAAGACAGTGAAAGAGAAAGAAATTCTTACAAAATTCATTCAGGGGCTGTGACGCAACCTGGATTGACCATATCTAGACCCACAGCTGGATGAGACATAAGGGTGGACATTTTTGGGGCTGAGAGGTTTGGTGAGGTTGGGTGAGCCAACACAGAACCTTTAAGGTAATACTGCGTGGGACCCATCCCATGGGTCCCAAATCTCCAGGTTCAAGGGCATCTTCCTACATCGAAAACTTGCATGAGGAACCCAGAAGATGGTACACCGTGTGATTTTGAAAGGTTTCTAAAACGCACCTCATTTCTCATCTCCTTGTGCTCGGGTTCGCCATTCCAGCTACTTCACTAGCAATCTCCCTACTTGGAGAATCAGCACCTTTAACCTCCTGTTCCGTACAGGTTGCAATTTGTCCTGAGGATGAACGGGAAGAGGGGCAGCCAATGAGAGACTAGATCTAGGTGTTGGGACAGGCACAGGTCACTCTATTTTCTCATCAGGAAGAAGAAATAACCACAGGCTCAGCCTGCCACCCGGAACCAGAATAGGGCCTGAGGCAATCCCGCGCTTCTGCGG
Source organism: Eschrichtius robustus (assembly GCF_028021215.1). NCBI lineage: Eukaryota > Metazoa > Chordata > Mammalia > Artiodactyla > Eschrichtiidae > Eschrichtius > Eschrichtius robustus. The sequence continues at coordinate 184,300 of NW_027175204.1, forward strand.
CCAGCTGCCAAAAAAGCCAGTTGAAAAATGGAGCACATGGGCACTGCAATTCACAACCCTGCAGAGTTATAAATGATAACTCTCGTCCACGAAGGCAACGAAGAGGATTTGAAAGCAAGGCAGAATTGCAGGAAACAGGTTTCAGGAGGTAGATTCGAATCGCTTTTAAAGCACATGAAAAGCGGCAAAACGTGGACAATGATGCCCTCGGCCAAAAAGGGCGTATGCGTTTTTTCCTGAATATATTCAGGAAAAAACGCATACGCCCTTTTTGGCCAACCAAGCAACATGGAAAAGCAAATCAGCACTACAAAGGAGTCTCGCTTCGAATCGGTCAAAAGGCCCATGCTGAAAAAAGTGTCAAAACCACAAAAGCAGGACAGGCCATGGAGAAATGGGAGCCTTGCTACACTGATGGGCGGGATGTAAATTGCCAGCAGCCACTCTGGAGAAGTGTACCGTGTGGCCTTAAACATCGAAAAAACAGAGCTTAGGGAGCATAGGGCACTTCCACTCATGGGCGTACAAATTGGGAAAACTAAAAATCAGCAAGACACAGGCATCCCAAAGTTTAGGGCTGCTCTGTTGACAAGAACCTCCACTTCATGACACCTTAAATATCCCCGGAAAGAGAAAAATGGATAAAGAAGTTGTGGTCCTTATGTACAATGGAATATCACTCAGATATGAAATCAATGTCATAAGGCAAGTAGAAGCAAGATGAGTGAACTTAGGTACGACGATTCTAAGTGAAATAAGTCACACAGAAAAAGACACTTATCATAAGCTATCACTTATAGAGGGAATGTAAAAACCGCTACAGTTGAACTGAATTACAAAACAGAACAGACTCACACGTTTAGAAAACACACTATGGCTGCTTAACGGGAAAGGTGAGGTGGGGTGATGCATAAAACAAGGGTTTCAAATTCGCTCAGATACCGTTCCATACACCCAATATGTAATAGACAAGACCTACTCCTTGCTCAGTGAACTGGACTCAACACCCCCTATTCACCGCACAAGAATATATGTGACTAGTAAGAATCTTAAAACCTATGTATTGATATCTCTCTGGAAGTGAGTCAAGTGAGTGTAAATCCGCATAAACACAGCCGTGAAAAGCAGCTAAACCCCATTATAAAAATAAATTACTTTTAAAAACCCGTAAAACAAAGACAGTGAAAGAGAGAGAAATTCTTACAAAATTCGTTCAGAGGCTGTGATGCAACCTGGATTGACCATATCTAGACCCACAGCTGGATGAGACATAAGGGTGGACACTCTTGGGGATGAGAGGTTTGGTGAGGTTGGGTGAGCAAATGCAGACCCTTTAAAGTAATACTGTGTGGTACCCATCCCATGGGTCCCAAATGTCCAGGTTCAAGGGAATCTTCCTACATCGAAAACATGCATGAGAAACCTAGAAGATGGTACACCGTCAGAACGGGAAAGGTTTCTGAAACGCACCTCATTTCTCATCTCCTTGTGCTCGGGTTCGCCATTCCAGCTTCTTAACTAGTAATCTCCCTACTTGGAGAAACAGCACCTTTAACCTCCTGTTCCATACAGGTTGCACTTTGTCCTGAGGATGAACGGGAAGAGGGGCAACCAATGAGAGACTAGATCTAGGTGTTGGGACAGGCACAGGTCACTCTATTTTCACATCAGGAAGAAGAATTAACCACAGGCTCAGCCTGCCGCCAGGAACCAGAATAGGGCCTGAGGCAATCCCGCGCTTCTGCGGCCACCTCCCAAGAAAGCCAGTTGAAAAATGGAGCACATGGGTACTGCAATTCACAAACCTGCAGAGTTATAAATGATAACTCTCGTCCACAAATATATTGAGGGAAGGCAACGAAGAGCATTTGAAAGCAAGGCAGAATTGCAGGAAACTGGTTTCAGGAGGTAGATTCGAATCGGCTTTAAAGCACATGAAAAGCGGCAAAACATCGACAATGATGCCCTTGGCCAAAAAGGGCGTATGCGTTTTTTCCTGAATATATTCAGGAAAAAACGCATACGCCCTTTATGGCCAACCAAGCAACCTGGAAAGGCAAATCAGCGCTACAAAGAAGTCTCGCTTCCCATCGGTCAAAAGGGCCATGCTGAAAAATGTGTCAAAACCACAAAAGCAGGACGGGCCATGGAGAAATGGGAGCCTTGCTACGCTGATGGGCGGGACGTAAATTGCCAGCAACCACTCTGGAGAAGTGTACGGTGTGGCCTTAAACATCGAAAAAACACAGCTTATGGAGCATAGGGCACTTCCACTCATGGGCGTATAAATTGGGAAAATTAAAAATCAGCAAGACACAGGCAAACCAAAGTTTAGGGCTGCTCTGTTGACAAGAACCTCCACTTCATGACACCTTAAATATCCCAGGAAAGAGAAAAATGGATAAAGAAGTTGTGGTCCTTATGTACAATGGAATATCACTCAGCCATGAAATCAATGTTATAAGGCTAGAAGCAGCATGATGAGTGTATTTAGGTACGATGACTCTAAGTGAAATAAGTCACACCGAAATAGACACTTATCATAAGCTATCACTTATAGAGGGAATGTAAAAACTGCTACACATGAACTGAATTACAAAAGAGAAAAGAGTCACAGGTTTAGAAAACACACTATGGCTGCTTAACGGGAAAGGTGAGGTGGTGTGATGCATAAAACAAGGGTTTCAAATTAGCTCAGATACCGTTCCATACACCGAATATGTAATAGACAAGACCTACTCCTTGCTCAGTGAACTGGACTCAACACCCCCTATTCACCACACAAGTATATATCTGACTAGTAAGAATCTTAAAACCTATGTATTGATATCTGTCTGGAAGTGAGTCAAGTGGGTGTAAAGCCGCATAAACACAGCCGTGAAAAGCAGCTAAACCCCATTATAAAAATAAATTACTTGTAAAAACCCGTAAAACAAAGACAGTGAAAGAAGAGAAATTCTTACACAATTCGTTCAGGGGTTGTGATGCAACCTGGATTGACCATATCTAGACCCACAGCTGGATGAGACCTAAGGGTGGACACTCTTGGGGCTGACAGGTTTGGTGAGGTTGGGTGAGCAAACGCAGACCCTTTAAAATAATACTGTGTGGTACCCATCCCATGGGTCCCAAATCTCCAGTTTCAAGGGCATCTTCCTGCATCGAAAACATGCATGAGAAACCCAGAAGATGGTACACCGTGTGATCGGGAAAGGTTTCTAAAACGCACCTCATTTCTCATCTCCTTGTGCTCGGGTTCGCCATTCCAGATACTTTACTAGCAATCTCCCTTCTTGGAGAAAAATCACCTTTAACCTCCTGATCTGTACAGGTTGCAATTTGTCCTGAGGAAGAACGGGAAGAGGGGCAACCAATGAGAGACTAGATCTAGGTGTTGGGACAGGCACAGGTCACTCTATTTTCCCGTCAGGAAGAAGAATTAACCACAGGCTCAGCCTGCCGCCGGGAACCAGAATAGGGCCTGAGGCAATCCCGCGCTTCTGCGGCCAGCTCCCAAAAAAGCCAGTTGAAAAATGGAGCACATGGGCACTGCAATTCACAAACCTGCAGAGTTATAAATGATAACTCTCGTCCACAAATATATTGAGGGAAGGCAACGAAGAGGATTTGAAAGCAAGGCAGAATTGCAGGAAACAGGTTTCAGGAGGTAGATTCGAATCGGCTTTAAAGCACATGAAAAGCGGCAAAACGTCGACAATGATGCCCTTGGCCAAAAAGGGCGTATGCGTTTTTTCCTGAATATATTCAGGAAAAAACGCATACGCCCTCTTTGGCCAAACAAGCAACCTGGAAAGGCAAATCAGCGCTGCAAAGAAGTCTCGCTTCCCATCGGTCAAAAGGGTCATGCTGCAAAAAGTGTCAAAACCAGAAATGCAGAACAGGCCATGGAGAAATGGCAGCCTTGCTACGCTGATGGGTGCGATGTAAATTGTCAGCAGCCACTCTGGAGAAGTGTACGGTGTGTCCTGAAACATCGAAAAAACACAGCTTAGGGAGCATAGGGCACGTCCACTCATGGGCATATAAATTGGGAAAACTAAAAATCAGCAAGACAGAGGCACCCCAAAGTTTAGGGCTGCTCTGTTGACAAGGACCTCCACTTCATGACACCTTAAATATCCCAGGAAAGAGAAAAATGGATAAAGAAATTGTGGTCCTTATGTACAATGGAATATCACTCAGACATGAAATCAATGTCATAAGGCAAGTAGAAGCAACATGAGTGGACATAGGTACGACGATTCTAAGTGAAATAAGTCACACAGAAAAAGACACTTATCATAAGCTATCACTTATAGAGGGAATGTAAAAACCGCTACACTTGAACTGAATTACAAAACAGAACAGACTCACACGTTCAGAAAACACACTATGGCTGCTTAACAGGAAAGGCCAGGTGGGGTGATGCATAAAACAAGGGTTTTAAATTCGCTCAGATACCGTTCCATACACCCAATATGTAATAGACAAGACCTACTCCTTGCTCAGTGAACTGGACTCAACACCCCCTATTCACCGCACAAGAATATATGTGACTAGTAAGAATCTTAAAACCTATGTATTGATATCTCTCTGGAAGTGAGTCAAGTGAGTGTAAATCCGCATAAACACAGCCGTGAAAAGCAGCTAAACCCCATTATAAAAATAAATTACTTTTAAAAACCCGTAAAACAAAGACAGTGAAAGAGAGAGAAATTCTTACAAAATTCGTTCAGAGGCTGTGATGCAACCTGGATTGACCATATCGAGACCCACAGCTGGATGAGACATAAGGGTGGACACTCTTGGGGATGAGAGGTTTGGTGAGGTTGGGTGAGCAAACGCAGACCCTTTAAAGTAATACTGTGTGGTACCCATCCCAAGGTCCCAAATGTCCAGGTTCAAGGGAATCTTCCTACATCGAAAACATGCATGAGAATCCTAGAAGATGGTACACCGTCTGAACGGGAAAGGTTTCTGAAACGCACCTCATTTCTCATCTCCTTGTGCTCGGGTTCCCCATTCCAGCTTCTTAACTAGTAATCTCCCTACTTGGAGAAACAGCAACTTTAACCTCCTGTTCCATACAGGTTGCACTTTGTCCTGAGGATGAACGGGAAGAGGGGCAACCAATGAGAGACTAGATCTAGGTGTTGGGACAGGCACAGGTCACTCTATTTTCACATCAGGAAGAAGAATTAAGCACAGGCTCACCCTGCCGCCAGGAACCAGAATAGGGCCTGAGGCAAGCCCGCGCTTCTGCGGCCAGCTCCCAAAAAAGCCAGTTGAAAAATGGAGCACATGGGTACTGCAATTCACACACCTGCAGAGTTATAAATGATAACTCTCGTCCACAAATATATTGAGGGAAGGCAACGAAGAGCATTTGAAAGCTAGGCAGAATTGCAGGAAACTGGTTTCAGGAGGTAGATTCGAATCGGCTTTAAAGCACATGAAAAGCGGCAAAACGTTGACAATGATGCCCTTGGCCAAAAAGGGCGTATGCGTTTTTTCCTGAATATATTCAGGAAAAAACGCATACGCCCTTTTAGGCCAACCAAGCAACATGGAAAGGCAAATCAGCACTACAAAGGAGTCTCGCTTCGAATCGGTCAAAAGGGCCAAGCTGAAAAATGTGTCAAAACCACAAAAGCAGGACAGGCCATGGAGAAATGGGAGCCTTGCTACACTGATGGGCGGGATGTAAATTGCCAGCAGCCACTCTGGAGAAGTGTACTGTGTGTCCTGAAACATCGAAAAAACACAGCTTAGGGAGCATAGGGCACTTCCACTCATGGGCGTATAAATTGGGAAAACTAAAAATCAGCAAGACAAAGGCACCCCAACGTTTAGGGCTGCTCTGTTGACAAGAACCTCCACTTCATGACACCTTAAATATCCCAGGAAAGAGAAAAATGGATAAAGAAGTTGCGGTCCTTATGTACAATGGAATATCACTCAGCCATGAAATCAATGTCATAAGGCTAGTAGCAGCATGATGAGTGGATTTAGGTACGACGACTCTAAGTGAAATAAGTCACACAGAAAAAGACACTTATCATAAGCTATCACGTATAGAGGGAATGTAAAAACTGCTACACTTGAACTGAATTACAAAAGAGAAGAGTCACACGTTTAGAAAACACACTATGGCTGCTTAACGGGAAAGGTGAGGTGGTGTGATGCATAAAACAAGGGTTTCAAATTAGCTCAGATACCGTTCCATACACCCAATATGTAATAGACAAGACCTACTCCTTGCTCAGTGAACTGGACTCAACACCCCCTATGCACCGCACAAGAATATATGTGACTAGTAAGAATCTTAAAACCTATGTATTGATATCTCTCTGGAAGTGTGTCAAGTGTGTGTAAAGCCGCATAAACACAGCCGTGAAAAGCAGCTAAACCCCATTATAAAAATAAATTAGTTTTAAAAACCCATGAAACAAAGACAGTGAAAGAGACAGAAATTCTTACAAAATTCATTCAGGGGCTGTGACGCAACCTGGATTGACCATATCTAGACCCACAGCTGGATGAGACATAAGGGTGGACATTCTTGGGGCTGAGAGGTTTGGTGAGGTTGGGTGAGCCAACACAGACCCTTTAAGGTAATACTGCGTGGTACCCATCCCATGGGTCCCAAATCTCCAGGTTCAAGGGCATCTTCCTACATCGAAAACTTGCATGAGGAACCCAGAAGATGGTACACCGTGTGATTTTGAAAGGTTTCTAAAACGCACCTCATTTCTCATCTCCTTGTGCTCAGGTTCGCCATTCCAGGTACTTCACTAGCAATCTCCCTACTTGGAGAATCAGCACCTTTAACCTCCTGTTCCGTACAGGTTTCAATTTGTCTTGAGGATGAACGGGAAGAGGGACAGCCAATGAGAGACTAGATCTAGGTGTTGGAACAGGCACAGGTCACTCTATTTTCTCATCAGGAAGAAGAAATAACCACAGGCTCAGCCTGCCACCCGGAACCAGAATAGGGCCTGAGGCAATCCCGCGCTTCTGCGGCCAGCTCCCAAAAAAGCCAGTTGAAAAACGGAGCACATGGGCACTGCAATTCACAACCCTGCAGAGTTATAAATGATAACTCTCATCCACAAATATATTGAGGGAAGGCAACGAAGAGGATTTGAAAGCAAGGCAGAATTGCAGGAAACAGGTTTCAGGAGGTAGATTCGAATCGCCTTTAAAGCACATGAAAAGCGGCAAAACGTGGACAATGATGCCCTTGGCCAAAAAGGGCGTATGCGTTTTTTCCTGAATATATTCAGGAAAAAACGCATACGCCCTTTTTGGCCAACCAAGCAACATGGAAAGGCAAATCAGCACTACAAAGGAGTCTCGCTTCGAATCGGTCAAAAGGGCCATGCTGAATAAAGTGTCAAAATCACAAAAGCAGGACAGGCCATGGAGAAATGGGAGCCTTGCTACACTGATGGGCGGGATGTAAATTGCCAGCAGCCACTCTGGAGAAGTGTACGGTGTGGCCTTAAACATCAAAAAAACACAGCTTAAGGAGCATAGGGCACTTCCACTCATGGGCGTATAAATTGGGAAAACTAAAAATCAGCAAGACACAGGCACCCCAAAGTTTAGGGCTGCTCTGTTGACAAGAACCTCCACTTCATGACACCTTAAATATCCCAGGAAAGAGAAAAATGGATAAAGAATTTGTGGTCTTTATGTACAATGGAATATCACTCAGCCATGAAATCAATGTCATAAGGCTAGTAGCAGCATGATGAGTGGATTTAGGTACGACGACTCTAAGTGAAATAAGTCACATAGAAAAAGACACTTACCATAATCTATCACGTATAGAGGGAATGTAAAAACTGCCACACTTGTACTGAATTACAAATGAGAACAGAGTCACACGTTTAGAAAACACACTATGGCAGCTTAACGGGAAAGGTGAGGTGGTGTGATGCATAAAACAAGGGTTTCAAATTAGCTCAGATACCGTTCCATACACCCAATATGTAATAGACAAGACCTACTCCTTGCTCAGTGAACTGGACTCAACACCCCCTATTCACCGCACAAGAATATATGTGACTAGTAAGAATCTTAAAACCTATGTATTGATATCTCTCTGGAAGTGTGTCAAGTGTGTGTAAAGCCGCATAAACACAGCCGTGAAAAGCAGCTAAACCCCATTATAAAAATAAATTAGTTTTAAAAACCCATGAAACAAAGACAGTGAAAGAGACAGAAATTCTTACAAAATTCATTCAGGGGCTGTGACGCAACCAGGATTGACCATATCTAGACCCACAGCTGGATGAGACATAAGGGTGGACATTCTTGGGGCTGAGAGGTTTGGTGAGGTTGGGTGAGCCAACACAGACCCTTTAAGGCAATACTGCGTGGTACCCATCCCATGGGTCCCAAATCTCCAGGTTCAAGGGCATCTTCCTACATCGAAAACTTGCATGAGGAACCCAGAAGATGGTACACCGTGTGATTTTGAAAGGTTTCTAAAACGCACCTCATTTCTCATCTCCTTGTGCTCGGGTTCGCCATTCCAGCTACTTCACTAGCAATCTCCCTACTTGGAGAATCAGCACCTTTAACCTCCTGTTCCGTACAGGTTGCAATTTGTCCTGAGGATGAACGGGAAGAGGGGCAGCCAATGAGAGACTAGATCTAGGTGTTGGGACAGGCACAGGTCACTCTATTTTCTCATCAGGAAGAAGAAATAACCACAGGCTCAGCCTGCCACCCGGAACCAGAATAGGGCCTGAGGCAATCCCGCGCTTCTGCGGCCAGCTCCCAAAAAAGCCAGTTGAAAAACGGAGCACATGGGCACTGCAATTCACAACCCTGCAGAGTTATAAATGATAACTCTCGTCCACAAATATATTGAGGGAAGGCAACGAAGAGGATTTGAAAGCAAGGCAGAATTGCAGGAAACAGGTTTCAGGAGGTAGATTCGAATCGCCTTTAAAGCACATGAAAAGCGGCAAAACGTGGACAATGATGCCCTTGGCCAAAAAGGGCGTATGCGTTTTTTCCTGAATATATTTAGGAAAAAACGCATACGCCCTTTTTGGCCAACCAAGCAACATGGAAAAGCAAATCAGCACTACAAATGAGTCTCGCTTCGAATCGGTCAAAAGGCCCATGCTGAAAAAAGTGTCAAAACCACAAAAGCAGGACAGGCCATGGAGAAATGGGAGCCTTGCTACACTGATGGGCGGGATGTAAATTGCCAGCAGCCACTCTGGAGAAGTGTACGGTGTGGCCTTAAACATCGAAAAAACACAGCTTAGGGAGCATAGGGCACTTCCACTCATGGGCGTACAAATTGGGAAAACTAAAAATCAGCAAGACACAGGCACCCCAAAGTTTAGGGCTGCTCTGTTGACAAGAACCTCCACTTCATGACACCTTAAATATCCCAGGAAAGTGAAAAATGGATAAAGAAGTTGTGGTCCTTATGTACAATGGAATATCACTCAGCCATGAAATCAATGTCATAAGGCTAGTAGCAGCATGATGAGTGGATTTAGGTACGACGACTCTAAGTGAAATAAGTCACACAGAAAAAGACACTTATCATAAGCTATCACGTATAGAGGGACTGTAAAAACTGCTACACTTGAACTGAATTACAAAAGAGAACAGAGTCACACGTGTAGAAAACACACTATGGCTGCTTAACGGGAAAGATGAGGTGGTGTGATGCATAAAACAAGGATTTCAAATTAGCTCAGATACCGTTCCATACACCCAATATGTAATAGACAAGACCTACTCCTTGCTCAGTGAACTGGACTCAACACCCCCTATTCACCGCACAAGAATATATCTGACTAGTGAGAATCTTAAAACCTATGTATTGATATCTCTCCGGAAGTGAGTCAAGTGTGTGTAAAGCTGCAAAAACACAGCTGTGAAAACAGCTAAACCCCATTATAAAAATAAATTAGTTTTAAAAACCCATGAAACAAAGACAGTGAAAGAGAGAGAAATTCTTACAAAATTCTTTCAGGGGTGTGACGCAACCTGGATTGAGCATATCTAGAGCCACAGCTGGATGAGACATAGGGTGGACACTCTTGGGGCTGAGAGGTTTGGTGAGGTTGGGTGAGCCAACACAGACCCTTTAAGGTAATACTGCGTGGTACCCATCCCATGGGTCCCAAATCTCCAGGTTCAAGGGCATCTTCCTACATCGAAAACTTGCATGAGGAACCCAGAAGATGGTACACCGTGTGATTTTGAAAGGTTTCTAAAACGCACCTCATTTCTCATCTCCTTGTGCTCGGGTTCGCCATTCCAGCTATTTTAGTAGCAATCACCCTACTTGGAGAATCAGCACCTTTAACCTCCTGTTCCGTACAGGTTGCAATTTGTCCTGAGGATGAACGCGAAGAGGGGCAACCAATGAGAGACTAGATCTAGGTGTTGGGACAGGCACAGGTCACTCTATTTTCCCATCAGGAAAAAGAAATAACCACAGGCTCAGCCTGCCACCCAGAACCAGCATAGGGCCTGAGGCATACCCGCGCTTTTGCGGCCAGCTCCCAAAAAAGCGAGTTGAAAAATGGAGCTCAGGGGCACTGCAATTCACAAACCTGCAGAGTTATAAATGATAAGTCTCGTCCAAAAATATATTGAGGGAAGGCAACGAAGAGGATTTGAAAGCAAGGCAGAATTGCAGGAAACAGATTTCAGGAGGAAGATTCGAATCGCCTTTAAAGCACATGAAAATCGGCCAAAAGTGAACAATGATGCCCTTGGGCAAAAAGGGCGTATGCGTTTTTTCCTGAATATATTCAGGAAAAAACGCATACGCCCTTTTTGGCCAACCAAGCAACCTGGAAAGGCAAATCAGCGCTACAAAGAAGTCTCGCTTCCCATCCATCAAAAGGGCCATGCTAATTAAAGTGTCAAAACCACAAATGCAGGACAGGCCATGGAGAAATTGGAGCCTTGCTACGCTGATGGGCGGGATATAAATTGCGAACAGCCACTCTGGAGAAGTGTACGGTGTGCCCTGAAACATCGAAAAAACACAGTTTAGGGAGCATATGGCACTTCCACTCATGGGCGTATAAACTGGGAAAACTAAAAATCAGCAAGACACAGGCACCCCAAAGTTTCGGGCTGCTCTGTTGACAAGAACCTCCACTTCATGACACCTTAAATATCCCAGGAAAGAGAAAAATGGATAAAGAAGTTGTGGTCCTTATGTACAATGGAATATCACTCAGACATGAAATCAATGTCATAAGGCTAGTAGCAGCATGATGGGTGGATTTAGGTATGACGACTCTAAGGGAAATAAGTCACACAGAAAAAGAGACTTATCGTAAGCTATCACTTATAGAGGGAATGTAAAAACCGCTACACTTGAACTGAATTACAAAACAGAACATAGTCACACGTTTAGAAAACACACTATGGCTGCTTAACGGGAAAGGTGAGGTGGGGTGATGCATAAAACAAGGGTTTCAAAATCGCTCAGACACCGTTCCATACACCCAATATGTAATAGACAAGACCTACTCCTTGCTCAGTGAACTGGACTCAACACCCCCTATTCACCGCACAAGAATATATGTGACTAGTAATAATCGTAAAACCTATGTATTGATATCTCTCTGGAAGTGTGTCAATTGGGTGTAAAGCCGCATAAACACAGCCGTGAAAAGCAGCTAAACCCCATTATAAAAATAAATTAGTTTTAAAAACCCATGAAACAAAGACAGTGAAAGAGAGAGAAATTCTTACAAAATTCATTCAGTGGCTGTGACGCAACCTGGATTGACCATATCTAGAGCCACAGCTGGATGAGACATAAGGGTGGACACTCTTGGGGCTGAGAGGTTTGGTGAGGTTGGGTGAGCAAACGCAGACCCTTTAAAGTAATACTGTGTGGTACCCATCCCATGGGTCCCAAATCTCCAGTTTCAAGGGCGTCTTCCTGCATCGAAAACATGCATGAGAAACCCAGAAGATGGTACACCGTGTGATCGGGAAAGGTTTCTAAAACGCACCTCGTTTCTCATCTCCTTGTGCTCGGGTTCGCCATTCCAGATACTTTACTAGCAATCTCCCTTCTTGGAGAATCAGCACCTTTAACCTCCTGTTCTGTACAGGTTGCAATGTGTCCTGAGGATGAACGGGAAGAGGGGCAACCAATGAGAGACTAGATCTAGGTGTTGGGACAGGCACAGGTCACTCTATTTTCCCATCAGGAAGAAGAATTAAGCACAGGCTCAGCCTGCCGCCCGGAATCAGAATAGTGCCTGAGGCAATCCCGCGATTTGAGGCCAGCTCCCAAAATAGCGAGTTGAAAAATGGAGCTGAGGGGCACTGCAATTCACAAACCTGCAGAATTATAAATGATAACTCTCGTCCACAAATATATTGAGGGAAGGCAACGAAGAGGATTTGAAAGCAAGGCAGAACTGCAGGAAACAGATTTCAGGAGGTAGATTCAATTCGCCTTTAAAGCACATGAAAAGCGGCAAAACGTCGACAATGATGCCCTTGGCCAAAAAGGGCGTATGCGTTTTTTCCTGAATATATTCAGGAAAAAACGCATACGCCCTTTTTGGCCAACCAAGCAACCTGGAAAGGCAAATCAGCGCTACAAAGAAGTCTCGCTTCCCATCGGTCTAAAGGGCCATGCTGATAAAAGTGTCAAAACCACAAATGCAGGACAGGCCATGGAGAAATTGGAGCCTTGCTACGCTGATGGGCGGGATGTAAATTGCCAGCAGCCACTCTGGAGAAGTGTACGGTGTGTCCTGAAACATCGAAAAAACACAGCTTAGGGAGCATAGGGAACGTCCACTCATGGGCGTATAAATTGGGAAAAATAAAAATCAGCAAGACACAGGCACCCCAAAGTTTAGGGCTGCTCTGTTGACAAGAACCTCCACTTCATGACACCTTAAATATCCCCGGAAAGAGAAAAATGGATAAAGAAGTTGTGGTCCTTATGTACAATGGAATATCACTCAGATATGAAATCAATGTCATAAGGCAAGTAGAAGCAAGATGAGTGAACTTAGGTACGACGATTCTAAGTGAAATAAGTCACACAGAAAAAGACACTTATCATAAGCTATCACTTATAGAGGGAATGTAAAAACCGCTACAGTTGAACTGAATTACAAAACAGAACAGACTCACACGTTTAGAAAACACACTATGGCTGCTTAACGGGAAAGGTGAGGTGGGGTGATGCATAAAACAAGGGTTTCAAATTCGCTCAGATACCGTTCCATACACCCAATATGTAATAGACAAGACCTACTCCTTGCTCAGTGAACTGGACTCAACACCCCCTATTCACCGCACAAGAATATATGTGACTAGTAAGAATCTTAAAACCTATGTATTGATATCTCTCTGGAAGTGAGTCAAGTGAGTGTAAATCCGCATAAACACAGCCGTGAAAAGCAGCTAAACCCCATTATAAAAATAAATTACTTTTAAAAACCCGTAAAACAAAGACAGTGAAAGAGAGAGAAATTCTTACAAAATTCGTTCAGAGGCTGTGATGCAACCTGGATTGACCATATCTAGACCCACAGCTGGATGAGACATAAGGGTGGACACTCTTGGGGATGAGAGGTTTGGTGAGGTTGGGTGAGCAAACGCAGACCCTTTAAAGTAATACTGTGTGGTACCCATCCCATGGGTCCCAAATGTCCAGGTTCAAGGGAATCTTCCTACATCGAAAACATGCATGAGAAACCTAGAAGATGGTACACCGTCTGAACGGGAAAGGTTTCTGAAACGCACCTCATTTCTCATCTCCTTGTGCTCGGGTTCGCCATTCCAGCTTCTTAACTAGTAATCTCCCTAGTTGGAGAAACAGCACCTTTAACCTCCTGTTCCATACAGGTTGCACTTTGTCCTGAGGATGAACGGGAAGAGGGGCAACCAATGAGAGACTAGATCTAGGTGTTGGGACAGGCACAGGTCACTCTATTTTCACATCAGGAAGAAGAATTAACCACAGGCTCAGCCTGCCGCCAGGAACCAGAATAGGGCCTGAGGCAATCCCGCGCTTCTGCGGCCACGTCCCAAAAAAGCCAGTTGAAAAATGGAGCACATGGGTACTGCAATTCACAAACCTGCAGAGTTATAAATGATAACTCTCGTCCACAAATATATTGAGGGAAGGCAACGAAGAGCATTTGAAAGCTAGGCAGAATTGCAGGAAACTGGTTTCAGGAGGTAGATTCGAATCGGCTTTAAAGCACATGAAAAGCGGCAAAACGTTGACAATGATGCCCTTGGCCAAAAAGGGCGTATGCGTTTTTTCCTGAATATATTCAGGAAAAAACGCATACGCCCTTTTAGGCCAACCAAGCAACATGGAAAGGCAAATCAGCACTACAAAGGAGTCTCGCTTCGAATCGGTCAAAAGGGCCAAGCTGAAAAATGTGTCAAAACCACAAAAGCAGGACAGGCCATGGAGAAATGGGAGCCTTGCTACACTGATGGGCGGGATGTAAATTGCCAGCAGCCACTCTGGAGAAGTGTACGGTGTGGCCTTAAACATCGAAAAAACACAGCTTAGGGAGCATAGGGCACTTCCACTCATGGGCGTATAAATTGGGAAAACTAAAAATCAGCAAGACACAGGCACCCCAACGTTTAGGGCTGCTCTGTTGACAAGAACCTCCACTTCATGACACCTTAAATATCCCAGGAAAGTGAAAAATGGATAAAGAAGTTGTGGTCCTTATGTACAATGGAATATCACTCAGCCATGAAATCAATGTCATAAGGCTAGTAGCAGCATGATGAGTGGATTTAGGTACGACGACTCTAAGTGAAATAAGTCACACAGAAAAAGACACTTATCATAAGCTATCACGTATAGAGGGAATGTAAAAACTGCTACACTTGAACTGAATTACAAAAGAGAACAGAGTCACACGTGTAGAAAACACACTATGGCTGCTTAACGGGAAAGATGAGGTGGTGTGATGCATAAAACAAGGATTTCAAATTAGCTCAGATACCGTTCCATACACCCAATATGTAATAGACAAGACCTACTCCTTGCTCAGTGAACTGGACTCAACACCCCCTATTCACCGCACAAGAATATATCTGACTAGTGAGAATCTTAAAACCTATGTATTGATATCTCTCCGGAAGTGAGTCAAGTGTGTGTAAAGCCGCAAAAACACAGCTGTGAAAAGCAGCTAAACCCCATTATAAAAATAAATTAGTTTTAAAAACCCATGAAACAAAGACAGTGAAAGAGAGAGAAATTCTTACAAAATTCTTTCAGGGGTGTGACGCAACCTGGATTGACCATATCTAGAGCCACAGCTGGATGAGACATAGGGTGGACACTCTTGGGGCTGAGAGGTTTGGTGAGGTTGGGTGAGCCAACACAGACCCTTTAAGGTAATACTGCGTGGTACCCATCCCATGGGTCCCAAATCTCCAGGTTCAAGGGCATCTTCCTACATCGAAAACTTGCATGAGGAACCCAGAAGATGGTACACCGTGTGATTTTGAAAGGTTTCTAAAACGCACCTCATTTCTCATCTCCTTGTGCTCGGGTTCGCCATTCCAGCTATTTTAGTAGCAATCACCCTACTTGGAGAATCAGCACCTTTAACCTCCTGTTCCGTACAGGTTGCAATTTGTCCTGAGGATGAACGCGAAGAGGGGCAACCAATGAGAGACTAGATCTAGGTGTTGGGACAGGCACAGGTCACTCTATTTTCCCATCAGGAAAAAGAAATAACCACAGGCTCAGCCTGCCACCCAGAACCAGCATAGGGCCTGAGGCATACCCGCGCTTTTGCGGCCAGCTCCCAAAAAAGCGAGTTGAAAAATGGAGCTCAGGGGCACTGCAATTCACAAACCTGCAGAGTTATAAATGATAAGTCTCGTCCAAAAATATATTGAGGGAAGGCAACGAAGAGGATTTGAAAGCAAGGCAGAATTGCAGGAAACAGATTTCAGGAGGTAGATTCGAATCGCCTTTAAAGCACATGAAAATCGGCCAAACGTGGACAATGATGCCCTTGGGCAAAAAGGGCGTATGCGTTTTTTCCTGAATATATTCAGGAAAAAACGCATACGCCCTTTTTGGCCAACCAAGCAACCTGGAAAGGCAAATCAGCGCTACAAAGAAGTCTCGCTTCCCATCCATCAAAAGGGCCATGCTAATTAAAGTGTCAAAACCACAAATGCAGGACAGGCCATGGAGAAATTGGAGCCTTGCTACGCTGATGGGCGGGATATAAATTGCGAACAGCCACTCTGGAGAAGTGTACGGTGTGCCCTGAAACATCGAAAAAACACAGTTTAGGGAGCATATGGCACTTCCACTCATGGGCGTATAAACTGGGAAAACTAAAAATCAGCAAGACACAGGCACCCCAAAGTTTCGGGCTGCTCTGTTGACAAGAACCTCCACTTCATGACACCTTAAATATCCCAGGAAAGAGAAAAATGGATAAAGAAGTTGTGGTCCTTATGTACAATGGAATATCACTCAGACATGAAATCAATGTCATAAGGCTAGTAGCAGCATGATGGGTGGATTTAGGTATGACGACTCTAAGGGAAATAAGTCACACAGAAAAAGAGACTTATCGTAAGCTATCACTTATAGAGGGAATGTAAAAACCGCTACACTTGAACTGAATTACAAAACAGAACATAGTCACACGTTTAGAAAACACACTATGGCTGCTTAACGGGAAAGGTGAGGTGGGGTGATGCATAAAACAAGGGTTTCAAATTCGCTCAGACACCGTTCCATACACCCAATATGTAATAGACAAGACCTACTCCTTGCTCAGTGAACTGGACTCAACACCCCCTATTCACCGCACAAGAATATATGTGACTAGTAATAATCGTAAAACCTATGTATTGATATCTCTCTGGAAGTGTGTCAATTGGGTGTAAAGCCGCATAAACACAGCCGTGAAAAGCAGCTAAACCCCATTATAAAAATAAATTAGTTTTAAAAACCCATGAAACAAAGACAGTGAAAGAGAGAGAAATTCTTACAAAATTCATTCAGTGGCTGTGACGCAACCTGGATTGACCATATCTAGAGCCACAGCTGGATGAGACATAAGGGTGGACACTCTTGGGGCTGAGAGGTTTGGTGAGGTTGGGTGAGCAAACGCAGACCCTTTAAAGTAATACTGTGTGGTACCCATCCCATGGGTCCCAAATCTCCAGTTTCAAGGGCGTCTTCCTGCATCGAAAACATGCATGAGAAACCCAGAAGATGGTACACCGTGTGATCGGGAAAGGTTTCTAAAACGCACCTCGTTTCTCATCTCCTTGTGCTCGGGTTCGCCATTCCAGATACTTTACTAGCAATCTCCCTTCTTGGAGAATCAGCACCTTTAACCTCCTGTTCTGTACAGGTTGCAATTTGTCCTGAGGATGAACGGGAAGAGGGGCAACCAATGAGAGACTAGATCTAGGTGTTGGGACAGGCACAGGTCACTCTATTTTCCCATCAGGAAGAAGAATTAAGCACAGGCTCAGCCTGCCGCCCGGAATCAGAATAGTGCCTGAGGCAATCCCGCGATTTGAGGCCAGCTCCCAAAAAAGACAGTTGAAAAATGGAGCTGAGGGGCACTGCAATTCACAAACCTGCAGAATTATAAATGATAACTCTCGTCCACAAATATATTGAGGGAAGGCAACGAAGAGGATTTGAAAGCAAGGCAGAACTGCAGGAAACAGATTTCAGGAGGTAGATTCAATTCGCCTTTAAAGCACATGAAAAGCGGCAAAACGTCGACAATGATGCCCTTGGCCAAAAAGGGCGTATGCGTTTTTTCCTGAATATATTCAGGAAAAAACGCATACGCCCTTTTTGGCCAACCAAGCAACCTGGAAAGGCAAATCAGCGCTACAAAGAAGTCTCGCTTCCCATCGGTCTAAAGGGCCATGCTGATAAAAGTGTCAAAACCACAAATGCAGGACAGGCCATGGAGAAATTGGAGCCTTGCTACGCTGATGGGCGGGATGTAAATTGCCAGCAGCCACTCTGGAGAAGTGTACGGTGTGTCCTGAAACATCGAAAAAACACAGCTTAGGGAGCATAGGGAACGTCCACTCATGGGCGTATAAATTGGGAAAAATAAAAATCAGCAAGACACAGGCACCCCAAAGTTTAGGGCTGCTCTGTTGACAAGAACCTCCACTTCATGACACCTTAAATATCCCCGGAAAGAGAAAAATGGATAAAGAAGTTGTGGTCCTTATGTACAATGGAATATCACTCAGATATGAAATCAATGTCATAAGGCAAGTAGAAGCAAGATGAGTGAACTTAGGTACGACGATTCTAAGTGAAATAAGTCACACAGAAAAAAGACACTTATCATAAGCTATCACTTATAGAGGGAATGTAAAAACCGCTACAGTTGAACTGAATTACAAAACAGAACAGACTCACACGTTTAGAAAACACACTATGGCTGCTTAACGGGAAAGGTGAGGTGGGGTGATGCATAAAACAAGGGTTTCAAATTCGCTCAGATACCGTTCCATACACCCAATATGTAATAGACAAGACCTACTCCTTGCTCAGTGAACTGGACTCAACACCCCCTATTCACCGCACAAGAATATATGTGACTAGTAAGAATCTTAAAACCTATGTATTGATATCTCTCTGGAAGTGAGTCAAGTGAGTGTAAATCCGCATAAACACAGCCGTGAAAAGCAGCTAAACCCCATTATAAAAATAAATTACTTTTAAAAACCCGTAAAACAAAGACAGTGAAAGAGAGAGAAATTCTTACAAAATTCGTTCAGAGGCTGTGATGCAACCTGGATTGACCATATCTAGACCCACAGCTGGATGAGACATAAGGGTGGACACTCTTGGGGATGAGAGGTTTGGTGAGGTTGGGTGAGCAAACGCAGACCCTTTAAAGTAATACTGTGTGGTACCCATCCCATGGGTCCCAAATGTCCAGGTTCAAGGGAATCTTCCTACATCGAAAACATGCATGAGAAACCTAGAAGATGGTACACCGTCTGAACGGGAAAGGTTTCTGAAACGCACCTCATTTCTCATCTCCTTGTGCTCGGGTTCGCCATTCCAGCTTCTTAACTAGTAATCTCCCTAGTTGGAGAAACAGCACCTTTAACCTCCTGTTCCATACAGGTTGCACTTTGTCCTGAGGATGAACGGGAAGAGGGGCAACCAATGAGAGACTAGATCTAGGTGTTGGGACAGGCACAGGTCACTCTATTTTCACATCAGGAAGAAGAATTAACCACAGGCTCAGCCTGCCGCCAGGAACCAGAATAGGGCCTGAGGCAATCCCGCGCTTCTGCGGCCACCTCCCAAGAAAGCCAGTTGAAAAATGGAGCACATGGGTACTGCAATTCACAAACCTGCAGAGTTATAAATGATAACTCTCGTCCACAAATATATTGAGGGAAGGCAACGAAGAGCATTTGAAAGCAAGGCAGAATTGCAGGAAACTGGTTTCAGGAGGTAGATTCGAATCGGCTTTAAAGCACATGAAAAGCGTCAAAACATCGACAATGATGCCCTTGGCCAAAAAGGGCGTATGCGTTTTTTCCTGAATATATTCAGGAAAAAACGCATTCGCCCTTTTTGGCCAACCAAGCAACCTGGAAAGGCAAATCAGCGCTACAAAGAAGTCTCGCTTCCCATCGGTCAAAAGGGCCATGCTGAAAAATGTGTCAAAACCACAAAAGCAGGACGGGCCATGGAGAAATGGGAGCCTTGCTACGCTGATGGGCGGGACGTAAATTGCCAGCAACCACTCTGGAGAAGTGTACGGTGTGGCCTTAAACATCGAAAAAACACAGCTTATGGAGCATAGGGCACTTCCACTCATGGGCGTATAAATTGGGAAAATTAAAAATCAGCAAGACACAGGCAAACCAAAGTTTAGGGCTGCTCTGTTGACAGGAACCTCCACTTCATGACACCTTAAATATCCCAGGAAAGAGAAAAATGGATAAAGAAGTTGTGGTCCTTATGTACAATGGAATATCACTCAGCCATGAAATCAATGTTATAAGGCTAGAAGCAGCATGATGAGTGTATTTAGGTACGATGACTCTAAGTGAAATAAGTCACACCGAAATAGACACTTATCATAAGCTATCACTTATAGAGGGAATGTAAAAACTGCTACACATGAACTGAATTACAAAAGAGAAAAGAGTCACAGGTTTAGAAAACACACTATGGCTGCTTAACGGGAAAGGTGAGGTGGTGTGATGCATAAAACAAGGGTTTCAAATTAGCTCAGATACCGTTCCATACACCGAATATGTAATAGACAAGACCTACTCCTTGCTCAGTGAACTGGACTCAACACCCCCTATTCACCACACAAGTATATATCTGACTAGTAAGAATCTTAAAACCTATGTATTGATATCTGTCTGGAAGTGAGTCAAGTGGGTGTAAAGCCGCATAAACACAGCCGTGAAAAGCAGCTAAACCCCATTATAAAAATAAATTACTTGTAAAAACCCGTAAAACAAAGACAGTGAAAGAAGAGAAATTCTTACACAATTCGTTCAGGGGTTGTGATGCAACCTGGATTGACCATATCTAGACCCACAGCTGGATGAGACCTAAGGGTGGACACTCTTGGGGCTGACAGGTTTGGTGAGGTTGGGTGAGCAAACGCAGACCCTTTAAAATAATACTGTGTGGTACCCATCCCATGGGTCCCAAATCTCCAGTTTCAAGGGCATCTTCCTGCATCGAAAACATGCATGAGAAACCCAGAAGATGGTACACCGTGTGATCGGGAAAGGTTTCTAAAACGCACCTCATTTCTCATCTCCTTGTGCTCGGGTTCGCCATTCCAGATACTTTACTAGCAATCTCCCTTCTTGGAGAAAAAGCACCTTTAACCTCCTGATCTGTACAGGTTGCAATTTGTCCTGAGGAAGAACGGGAAGAGGGGCAACCAATGAGAGACTAGATCTAGGTGTTGGGACAGGCACAGGTCACTCTATTTTCCCGTCAGGAAGAAGAATTAACCACAGGCTCAGCCTGCCGCCGGGAACCAGAATAGGGCCTGAGGCAATCCCGCGCTTCTGCGGCCAGCTCCCAAAAAAGCCAGTTGAAAAATGGAGCACATGGGCACTGCAATTCACAAACCTGCAGAGTTATAAATGATAACTCTCGTCCACAAATATATTGAGGGAAGGCAACGAAGAGGATTTGAAAGCAAGGCAGAATTGCAGGAAACAGGTTTCAGGAGGTAGATTCGAATCGGCTTTAAAGCACATGAAAAGCGGCAAAACGTCGACAATGATGCCCTTGGCCAAAAAGGGCGTATGCGTTTTTTCCTGAATATATTCAGGAAAAAACGCATACGCCCTCTTTGGCCAAACAAGCAACCTGGAAAGGCAAATCAGCGCTACAAAGAAGTCTCGCTTCCCATCGGTCAAAAGGGTCATGCTGCAAAAAGTGTCAAAACCAGAAATGCAGAACAGGCCATGGAGAAATGGCAGCCTTGCTACGCTGATGGGTGCGATGTAAATTGTCAGCAGCCACTCTGGAGAAGTGTACGGTGTGTCCTGAAACATCGAAAAAACACAGCTTAGGGAGCATAGGGCACGTCCACTCATGGGCATATAAATTGGGAAAACTAAAAATCAGCAAGACAGAGGCACCCCAAAGTTTAGGGCTGCTCTGTTGACAAGGACCTCCACTTCATGACACCTTAAATATCCCAGGAAAGAGAAAAATGGATAAAGAAGTTGTGGTCCTTATGTACAATGGAATATCACTCAGACATGAAATCAATGTCATAAGGCAAGTAGAAGCAAGATGAGTGGACATAGGTACGACGATTCTAAGTGAAATAAGTCACACAGAAAAAGACACTTATCATAAGCTATCACTTATAGAGGGAATGTAAAAACCGCTACACTTGAACTGAATTACAAAACAGAACAGACTCACACGTTCAGAAAACACACTATGGCTGCTTAACAGGAAAGGCCAGGTGGGGTGATGCATAAAACAAGGGTTTTAAATTCGCTCAGATACCGTTCCATACACCCAATATGTAATAGACAAGACCTACTCCTTGCTCAGTGAACTGGACTCAACACCCCCTATTCACCGCACAAGAATATATGTGACTAGTAAGAATCTTAAAACCTATGTATTGATATCTCTCTGGAAGTGAGTCAAGTGAGTGTAAATCCGCATAAACACAGCCGTGAAAAGCAGCTAAACCCCATTATAAAAATAAATTACTTTTAAAAACCCGTAAAACAAAGACAGTGAAAGAGAGAGAAATTCTTACAAAATTCGTTCAGAGGCTGTGATGCAACCTGGATTGACCATATCGAGACCCACAGCTGGATGAGACATAAGGGTGGACACTCTTGGGGATGAGAGGTTTGGTGAGGTTGGGTGAGCAAACGCAGACCCTTTAAAGTAATACTGTGTGGTACCCATCCCAAGGTCCCAAATGTCCAGGTTCAAGGGAATCTTCCTACATCGAAAACATGCATGAGAATCCTAGAAGATGGTACACTGTCTGAACGGGAAAGGTTTCTGAAACGCACCTCATTTCTCATCTCCTTGTGCTCGGGTTCCCCATTCCAGCTTCTTAACTAGTAATCTCCCTACTTGGAGAAACAGCAACTTTAACCTCCTGTTCCATACAGGTTGCACTTTGTCCTGAGGATGAACGGGACGAGGGGCAACCAATGAGAGACTAGATCTAGGTGTTGGGACAGGCACAGGTCACTCTATTTTCACATCAGGAAGAAGAATTAACCACAGGCTCAGCCTGCCGCCAGGAACCAGAATAGGGCCTGAGGCAATCCCGCGCTTCTGCGGCCACCTCCCAAAAAAGCCAGTTGAAAAATGGAGCACATGGGTACTGCAATTCACACACCTGCAGAGTTATAAATGATAACTCTCGTCCACAAATATATTGAGGGAAGGCAACGAAGAGCATTTGAAAGCTAGGCAGAATTGCAGGAAACTGGTTTCAGGAGGTAGATTCGAATCGGCTTTAAAGCACATGAAAAGCGGCAAAACGTTGACAATGATGCCCTTGGCCAAAAAGGGCGTATGCGTTTTTTCCTGAATATATTCAGGAAAAAACGCATACGCCCTTTTAGGCCAACCAAGCAACATGGAAAGGCAAATCAGCACTACAAAGGAGTCTCGCTTCGAATCGGTCAAAAGGGCCAAGCTGAAAAATGTGTCAAAACCACAAAAGCAGGACAGGCCATGGAGAAATGGGAGCCTTGCTACACTGATGGGCGGGATGTAAATTGCCAGCAGCCACTCTGGAGAAGTGTACGGTGTGTCCTGAAACATCGAAAAAAGACAGCTTAGGGAGCATAGGGCACTTCCACTCATGGGCGTATAAATTGGGAAAACTAAAAATCAGCAAGACACAGGCACCCCAACGTTTAGGGCTGCTCTGTTGACAAGAACCTCCACTTCATGACACCTTAAATATCCCAGGAAAGAGAAAAATGGATAAAGAAGTTGCGGTCCTTATGTACAATGGAATATCACTCAGCCATGAAATCAATGTCATAAGGCTAGTAGCAGCATGATGAGTGGATTTAGGTACGACGACTCTAAGTGAAATAAGTCACACAGAAAAAGACACTTATCATAAGCTATCACGTATAGAGGGAATGTAAAAACTGCTACACTTGAACTGAATTACAAAAGAGAAGAGTCACACGTTTAGAAAACACACTATGGCTGCTTAACGGGAAAGGTGAGGTGGTGTGATGCATAAAACAAGGGTTTCAAATTAGCTCAGATACCGTTCCATACACCCAATATGTAATAGACAAGACCTACTCCTTGCTCAGTGAACTGGACTCAACACCCCCTATGCACCGCACAAGAATATATGTGACTAGTAAGAATCTTAAAACCTATGTATTGATATCTCTCTGGAAGTGTGTCAAGTGTGTGTAAAGCCGCATAAACACAGCCGTGAAAAGCAGCTAAACCCCATTATAAAAATAAATTAGTTTTAAAAACCCATGAAACAAAGACAGTGAAAGAGACAGAAATTCTTACAAAATTCATTCAGGGGCTGTGACGCAACCTGGATTGACCATATCTAGACCCACAGCTGGATGAGACATAAGGGTGGACATTCTTGGGGCTGAGAGGTTTGGTGAGGTTGGGTGAGCCAACACAGACCCTTTAAGGTAATACTGCGTGGTACCCATCCCATGGGTCCCAAATCTCCAGGTTCAAGGGCATCTTCCTACATCGAAAACTTGCATGAGGAACCCAGAAGATGGTACACCGTTTGATTTTGAAAGGTTTCTAAAACGCACCTCATTTCTCATCTCCTTGTGCTCAGGTTCGCCATTCCAGGTACTTCACTAGCAATCTCCCTACTTGGAGAATCAGCACCTTTAACCTCCTGTTCCGTACAGGTTTCAATTTGTCTTGAGGATGAACGGGAAGAGGGACAGCCAATGAGAGACTAGATCTAGGTGTTGGAACAGGCACAGGTCACTCTATTTTCTCATCAGGAAGAAGAAATAACCACAGGCTCAGCCTGCCACCCGGAACCAGAATAGGGCCTGAGGCAATCCCGCGCTTCTGCGGCCAGCTCCCAAAAAAGCCAGTTGAAAAACGGAGCACATGGGCACTGCAATTCACAACCCTGCAGAGTTATAAATGATAACTCTCGTCCACAAATATATTGAGGGAAGGCAACGAAGAGGATTTGAAAGCAAGGCAGAATTGCAGGAAACAGGTTTCAGGAGGTAGATTCGAATCGCCTTTAAAGCACATGAAAAGCGGCAAAACGTGGACAATGATGCCCTTGGCCAAAAAGGGCGTATGCGTTTTTTCCTGAATATATTCAGGAAAAAACGCATACGCCCTTTTTGGCCAACCAAGCAACATGGAAAGGCAAATCAGCACTACAAAGGAGTCTCGCTTCGAATCGGTCAAAAGGGCCATGCTGAATAAAGTGTCAAAATCACAAAAGCAGGACAGGCCATGGAGAAATGGGAGCCTTGCTACACTGATGGGCGGGATGTAAATTGCCAGCAGCCACTCTGGAGAAGTGTACGGTGTGGCCTTAAACATCGAAAAAACACAGCTTAGGGAGCATAGGGCACTTCCACTCATGGGCGTATAAATTGGGAAAACTAAAAATCAGCAAGACACAGGCACCCCAACGTTTAGGGCTGCTCTGTTGACAAGAACCTCCACTTCATGACACCTTAAATATCCCAGGAAAGTGAAAAATGGATAAAGAAGTTGTGGTCCTTATGTACAATGGAATATCACTCAGACATGAAATCAATGTCATAAGGCTAGTAGCAGCATGATGAGTGGATTTAGGTACGACGACTCTAAGTGAAATAAGTCACACAGAAAAAGACACTTATCGTAAGCTATCACTTATAGAGGGAATGTAAAAACTGCTACACTTGAACTGAATTACAAAAGAGAACAGAGTCACACGTTTAGAAAACACGCTATGGCTGCTTAACGGGAAAGGTGAGGTGGGGTGATGCATAAAACAAGGGTTTCAAATTAGCACAGATACCGTTCCATACACCCAATATGTAATAGACAAGACCTACTCCTTGCTCAGTGAACTGGACTCAACATCCCCTATTCACCACACAAGTATATATCTGACTAGTAAGAATCTTCAAACCTATGTATTGATATTTCTCTGGAAGTGTGTCAAGTGGGTGTAAAGCCGCATAAACACAGCCGTGAAAAGCAGCTAAACCCCATTATAAAAATAAATTACTTGTAAAAACCCGTAAAACAAAGACAGTGAAAGAGAGAGAAGTTCTTACACAGTTCGTTCAGGGGCCGTGATGCAACCTGGATTGACCAATTCTAGACCAACAGGTGGATGAGACCTAAGGGTGGACACTCTTGGGGCTGAAAGGTTGGGTGAGGTTGGGTGAGCAAACGCAGACCCTTTAAAGTAATACTGCGTGGTACCCATCCCATGGGTCCCAAATCTCCAGGTTCAAGGGCATCTTCCTGCATCGAAAACATGCATGAGAAACCCAGAAGATGGTACACCGTGTGATCGGGAAAGGTTTCTAAAACGCACCTCATTTCTCACCTCCTTGTGCTCGGGTTCGCCATTCCAGCTACTTTACTAGCAATCTCCCTTTTTGGAGAATCAGCACCTTTAACCTCCTGTTCTGTACAGGTTGCAATTTGTCCTGAGGATGAACGGGAAGAGGAGCAACCAATGAGAGACTAGATCTAGGTGTTGGGACAGGCACAGGTCACTCTATTTTCCCATTAGGAAGAAGAATTAACCACAGGCTCAGTCTGCCGCCCGGAACCAGAATAGGGCCTGAGGCAATCCCGCGCTTTTGCGGCCAGCTACCAAAAAAGCGAGTTGAAAAATGGAGCTCAGGGGCACTGCAATTCACAAACCTGCGGAGTTATAAATGATAACTCTCGTCCACAAATATATTGAGGGAAAGCAACGAAGAGGATTTGAAAGCAAGGCAGTATTGCAGGAAACAGATTTCAGGAGGTAGATTCGAATCGCCTTTAAAGCTCAAGAAAAGCGGCAAAACGTCGACAATGATGCCCTTGGCCAAAAAGGGCGTATGCGTTTTTTCCTGAATATATTCAGGAAAAAACGCATACGCCCTTTTTGGCCAACCAAGCAACCTGGAAAGGCAAATCAGCACTACAAAGAAGTCTCGCTTCCCATCGGTCAAAAGGGCAATGTTGAAAAATGTGTCAAAACCACAAATGCAGGACAGGCCATGGAGAAAAGGGAGCCTTGCTACGCTGATGGGCAGGATGTAAATTGCCAACAGTCACTCTGGAGAAGTGTACGGTGTGTCCTGAAACATCGAAAAAACACAGCTTAGGTAGCATAGGACACTTCCACTCATGGGCGTATAAATTGGGAAAACTAAAAATCAGCAAGACACAGGCACCCCAAAGTTTAGGGCTACTCTGTTGACAAGAACCTCCACTTCATGACACCTTAAATATCCCAGGAAAGAGAAAAATGGATAAAGAAATTGTGGTTCTTATGTAAAATGGAATATCACTCTGCCATGAAATCAATGTCATAAGGCCAGTAGACGCAAGATGCGTGTACTTAGGTACGACGATTCTAAGGGAAATAAGTCACACAGAAAAAGACACTTATCAAAAGCTATCACTTATAGAGGGAATGTAAAAACCGCTACACTTGAATTGAATTACAAATTAGAACATAGTCACACATTTAAAACACACTATGGCTGCTTAACGGGAAAGGTGACGTGGGGTGATGCATAAAACAAGGGTTTCAAATTAGCTCAGATACCGTTCCATACACCCAATATGTAATAGAAAAGACCTACTCCTTGCTCAGTGAACTGGACTCAACACCCCCTATTCACCGCACAAGAATATATCTGACTAGTGAGAATCTTAAAACTTATGTATTGATATCTCTCTGGAAGTGAGTCAAGTGGGTGTAAAGCCGCATAAACACAGCTGTGAAAAGCAGCTAAACCCCATTATAAAAATAAATTAGTTTTAAAAACCCATGAAACAAAGACAGTGAAAGACAGAGAAATTCTTACAAAATTCATTCAGGGGTTGTGATGCAACCTGGATTGAAAATATCTAGACCCACAGTTGGATGAGACCTAAGGGTGGACACTCTTGGGGCTGACAGGTTTGGTGAGGTTGGGTGAGCAAACACAGACCCTTTAAGGTAATACTGCGTGGTACCCATCCCATGGGTCACAAATCTCCAGGTTCAAGGGCATCTTCCTACATCGAAAACTTGCATGAGGAACCCAGAAGATGGTACACCGTGTGATTTTGAAAGGTTTCTAAAACGCACCTCATTTCTCATCTCCTTGTGCTCGGGTTCGCCATTCCAGCTACTTTACTAGCAATCTCCCTACTTGGAGAATCAACACCTTTAACCTCCTGTTCTGTACAGGTTGCAATTTGTCCTGAGGATGAACGGGAAGAGGGGCAACCAATGAGAGACTAGATCTAGGTGTTGGGACAGGCACAGGTCACTCTATTTTCCCATCAGGAAGAAGAATTAAGCACAGGCTCAGCCTGCCGCCAGGAACCAGATTAGTGCCTGGGGCAATCCCGCGCTTCTGCGGCCAGCTCCGAAAAAAGCCAGTTGAAAAATGGAGCACATGGGCACTGCAATTCACAAACCTGCAGAGTTATAAATGATAACTCTCGTCCACAAATATATTGAGGGAAGGCAACGAAGAGGATTTGAAAGCAAGGCAGAGTTGCATGAAACAGGTTTCAGGAGGTAGATTCGAATCGCCTTTCAAGCACATGAAAAGCGGCAAAACGTGGAAAATGATGCCCTTGGCCAAAAAGGGCGTATGCGTTTTTTCCTGAATATATTCAGGAAAAAACGCATACGCCCTTTTTGGTCAACCAAGCAACCTGGAAAGGAAAATCAGCGCTACAAAGAAGTCTCGCTTCCCATGGGTCAAAAGGGCCATGCTGAAAAAAGTGTCAAAACCACAAATGCAGGACAGGCCATGGAGAAATGGGAGCCTTGCCACGCTGATGGGCGGGATGTAAATTGCCAACAGCCACTCTGGAGAAGTATACGGTGTGGCCTGAAACATCGAAAAAACAAAGTTTATGGAGCATAGGGCACTTCCACTCATGGGCGTATAAATTGGGAAAACTAAAAATCAGCA
Organism: Eschrichtius robustus; assembly: GCF_028021215.1. Taxonomy (NCBI): domain Eukaryota; kingdom Metazoa; phylum Chordata; class Mammalia; order Artiodactyla; family Eschrichtiidae; genus Eschrichtius; species Eschrichtius robustus. The sequence continues at coordinate 212,995 of NW_027175204.1, forward strand.
AGACTCAGGCACCCCAAAGTTTAGGGCTGCTCTGTTGACAAGAACCTCCACTTCACGAAACCTTAAATATCCCAGGAAGGAGAAAAATGGATAAAGAAGTCGTGGTCCTTATGTACAATGGAATATCACTCAGCCATGAAATCAATGTCATAAGGCTAGTAGCAGCATGATGAGTGGATTTAGGTACGACGACTCTAAGTGAAATAAGTCACACAGAAAAATACACTTATCAAAAGCTATGACTTATAAAGGGAATGTAAAAACCGCTACAATTGAACTGAATTAAAATCACAACAGAGTCACACATTTAGAAAACACACTATGGCTGCTTAACGGGAAAGGTGACGTGGGGTGATGCATAAAACAAGGGTTTCAAATTAGCTCAGATACCGTTCCATACACCCAATATGTAATAGACAAGACCTACTCCTTGCTCAGTGAACTGGACTCAACACCCCCTATTCACCACACAAGAATATATCTGACTAGTGAGAATCGTAAAACTTATGTATTGATATCTCTCTGGAAGTGAGTCAAGTGGGTGTAAAGCCGCATAAACACAGCCGTGAAAAGCAGCTAAACCCCATTATAAAAATAAATTAGTTTTAAAAACCCATGAAACAAAGACAGTGAAAGAGAGAGAAATTCTTACAAAATTCATTCAGGGGCTGTGACGCAACCTGGATTGACCATATCTAGACCCACAGCTGGATGAGACATAAGGGTGGACACTCTTGGGGCTGAGAGGTTTGGTGTGGTTGGGTGAGCAAATGCAGACCCTTTAAAGTAATACTGTGTGGTACCCATCCCATGGGTCCCAAATCTCCAGGTTCAAAGGCATCTTCCTACATCGAAAACATGCATGAGAAACCCAGAAGATGGTACACCGTGAGATTGGGAAAGTTTCTAAAACGCACCTCATTTCTCAACTCCGTGTGCTCGGGTTCCCCATTCCAGCTACTTTACTAGCAATCTCCCTACTTGGAGAATCAGCACCTTTAACCTCCTGTTCCATACAGGTTGCAATTTGTCCTAAGGATGAATGGGAAAAGGGGCAACCAATGAGAGACTAGATCTAGGTGTTGGGACAGGCACAGGTCACTCTATTTTCCCATCAGGAAGAAGAATTAACCACAGGCTCAGCCTGCCGCCCGGAACCAGAATAGGGCCTGAGGCAAACCCGCGCTTCTGCGGCCAGCTCCCAAAAAAGCCAGTTGAAAAATGGAGCACATGGGCACTGCAATTCACAAACCTGCAGAGTTATAAATGATAACTCTCGTCCACAAATATATTGAGGGAAGGCAACGAAGAGGATTTGAAAGCAAGGCAGTATTGCAGGAAACAGATTTCAGGAGGTAGATTCGAATCGCCTTTAAAGCTCAAGAAAAGGGGCAAAACGTTGACAGTGATGCCCTTGGCCAAAAAAGGCGTATGCGATTTTTCCTGAATATATTCAGGAAAAAACGCATACGCCCTTTTTGGCCAACCAAGCAACCTGGAAAGGCAAATCAGCACTACAAAGAAGTCTCGCTTCCCATCGGTCAAAAGGGCAATGCTGAAAAATGTGTCAAAACCACAAATGCAGGACAGGCCATGGAGAAATGGCAGCCTTGCTACTCTGATGGGCAGGATGTAAATTGCCAACAGCCACTCTGGAGAAGTGTACGGTGTGTCCTGAAACATCGAAAAAACACAGCTTAGGTAGCATAGGACACTTCCACTCATGGGCGTATAAATTGGGAAAACTAAAAATCAGCAAGACACAGGCACCCCAAAGTTTAGGGCTACTCTGTTGACAAGAACCTCCACTTCATGACACCTTAAATATCCCAGGAAAGAGAAAAATGGATAAAGAAGTCGTGGTCCTTATGTACAATGGAATATCACTCAGACATGAAATCAATGTCATAAGGCTAGTAGAAGCAAGATGAGTGGAGTTAGGTACGACGATTCTAAGTGAAATAAGTCACACAGAAAAAGACACTTATCAAAAGCTATCACTTATAGAGGGAATGTAAAAACAGCTACACTTGAATTGAATTACAAATTAGAACATAGTCACACATTTAAAACACACTATGGCTGCTTAACGGGAAAGGTGACGTGGGGTGATGCATAAAACAAGGGTTTCAAATTAGCTCAGATACCGTTCCATACACCCAATATGTAATAGAAAAGACCTACTCCTTGCTCAGTGAACTGGACTCAACACCCACTATTCACCGCACAAGAATATATCTGACTAGTGAGAATCTTAAAACTTATGTATTGATATCTCTCTGGAAGTGATACAAGTGGGTGTAAAGCCGCATAAACACAGCTGTGAAAAGCAGCTAAATCCCATTATAAAAATAAATTAGTTTTAAAAACCCATGAAACAAAGACAGTGAAAGACAGAGAAATTCTTACAAAATTCATTCAGGGGCTGTGATGCAACCTGGATTGAAAATATCTAGACACACAGTTGGATGAGACCTAAGGGTGGACACTCTTGGGGCTGACAGGTTTGGTGAGGTTGGGTGAGCAAACACAGACCCTTTAAGGTAATACTGCGTGGTACCCATCCCATGGGTCACAAATCTCCAGTTTTAAGGGCATCTTCCTGCATTGAAAACATGCATGAGAAACCCAGAAGATGGTACATCATGTGATCGGGAAAGGTTTCTAAAACGCACCTCATTTCTCATCTCCTTGTGCTCGGGTTCGCCATTCCAGCTACTTTACTAGCAATCTCCCTACTTGGAGAATCAACACCTTTAACCTCCGGTTCTGTACAGGTTGCAATTTGTCCTGAGGATGAACGGGAAGAGGGGCAACCAATGAGAGACTAGATGTAGGTGTTGGGACAGGCACAGGTCACTCTATTTTCCCATCAGGAAGAAGAATTAAGCACAGGCTCAGCCTGCCGCCGGGAACCAGATTAGTGCCTGAGGCAATCCCGCGCTTCTGCGGCCAGCTCCGAAAAAAGCCAGTTGAAAAATGGAGTACATGGGCACTGCAATTCACAAACATGCAGAGTTATAAATGATAACTCTCGTCCACAAATATATTGAGGGAAGGCAACGAAGAGGATTTGAAAGCAAGGCAGAGTTGCAGGAAACAGGTTTCAGGAGGTAGATTCGAATCACCTTTCAAGCACATGAAAAGCGGCAAAACGTGGAAAATGATGCCCTTGGCCAAAAAGGGCGTATGCGTTTTTTCCTGAATATATTCAGCAAAAAACGCATATGCCCTTTTTGGCCAACCAAGCAACCTGGAAAGGCAAATCAGCGCTACAAAGAAGTCTCGCTTCCCATCGGTCAAAAGGGCCATGCTGCAAAAAGTGTCAAAACCAGAAATGCAGGACAGGCCATGGAGAAATGGCAGCCTTGCTACGCTGATGGGCGGGATGTAAATTGCCAACAGCCACTCTGGAGAAGTGTACGGTGTGTCCTGAAACATCGAAAAAACACAGCTTAGGGAGCATAGGGCACCTCCACTCATGGGTGTATAAATTGGGAAAACTAAAAATCAGGAAGACACAGGCACCCAAAAGTTTAGGGCTGCTCTGTTGACAAGAACCTCCACTTCATGACAACTTAAATATCCCAGGAAAGAGAAAAATGGATAAAGAAGTCGTGGTCCTTATGTACAATGGAATATCACTCAGACATGTAATCAATGTCATAAGGCTAGTCGAAGCAAGATGAGTGGAGTTAGGTACGACGATTCTAAGTGAAATAAGTCACACAGAAAAAGACACTTATCATAAGCTATCACTTATAGAGGGAATGTAAAAACCACTACACTTGAACTGAATTACAAAACAGAACAGAGTCACACGTTTAGAAAACACACTATGGCTGCTTAACGGGAAAGGTGAGGTGGGGTGATGCATAAAACAAGGGGTTCAAATTCGCTCAGATACCGTTCCATACACCCAATATGTAATAGACAAGACCTACTCCTTGCTCAGTGAACTGGACTCAACACACACTATTCACCGCACAAGAATATAGGTGACTAGTAAGAATCTTAAAACCTATGTATTGATATATGTCTGGAAGTGAGTCAAGTGGGTGTAAAGCCGCATAAACACAGCCATGAAAAGCAGCTAAACCCCATTATAAAAATAAATTACTTTTAAAAACCCGTAAAACAAAGACAGTGAAAGAGAGAGAAATTCTTACAAAATTCGTTCAGAGGCTGTGATGCAACCTGGATTGACCATATCTACACGCACAGCTGGATGAGACATAAGGGTGGACACTCTTGGGGCTGAAAGGTTGGGTTAGGTTGGGTGAGCAAACGCAGACCCTTTAAAGTAATACTGCGTGGTACACATCCCATGGGTCCCATGTCTCCAGGTTCAAGGGCATCTTCCTCCATCGAAAACATGCATGAGAAACTCAGAAGATGGTACACCGTGTGATTTTGAAAGGTTTCTAAAACGCACCTCATTTCTCATCTCCTTGTGCTCGGGTTCGCCATTCCAGCTACTTTACTAGCAATCTCCCTACTTGGAGAATCAGCACCTTTAACCTCCTGTTCTGTACAGGTTGCAATTTGTCCTGGGGATGAACGGGAAGAGGGGCAACCAATGAGAGACTAGATCTAGGTGTTGGGACAGGCACAGGTCACTCTAACTTCCCATCAGGAAGAAGAATTAATCACAGGCTCAGCCTGCCGCCCAGAAGCACAATAGGGCCTGAGGCAATCCCGCGCTTTTGCGGCCAGCTCCCAAAAAAGCGAGTTGAAAAATGGAGCTCAGGGACACTGCAATTCAGAAACCCGCAGAGTTATAAATGATAACTCTCATCCACAGATATATTGAGGGAAGGCAACGAAGAGGATTTGAAAGCAAGGCAGAATTGCAGAAAACAGATTTCAGGAGGTAGATTCGAATCGCCTTTAAAGCACATGAAAAGCGGCAAAACGTCGACAATGATGCCCTTGGCCAAAAAGGGCGTATGCGTTTTTTCCTGAATATATTCAGGAAAAAACGCATACGCCCTTTTTGGCCAACCAAGCAACCTGAAAAGGCAAATCAGCGCTACAAAGAAGTCTCGCTTCCCATCGGTCAAAAGGGCCATGCTGCAAAAAGTGTCAAAACCAGAAATGCAGGACAGGCCATGGAGAAATGGCAGCCTTGCTACGCTGATGAGAGGGATGTAAATTGCCAACAGCCACTCTGGAGAAGTGTACGGTGTGTCCTGAAACATCGAAAAAACACAGCTTAGGGAGCATAGGGCACGTCCACTCATGGGCGTATAAATTGGGAAAACTAAAAATCAGCAAGACACAGGCACCCCAAAGTTTAGGGCTGCTCTGTTGACAAGAACCTCCACTTCATGACACCTTAAATATCCCAGGAAAGAAAAAAATGGATAAAGAAGTTGTGGTCCTTATGTACAATGCAATATCACTCAGACATGAAATCAATGTCATAAGGCTAGTAGAAGCAAGATGAGTGGACTTAGGTACGACGATTCTAAGTGAAATAAGTCACACAGAAAAAGACACTTATCATAAGCTATCACTTATAGAGGGAATGTAAAAACCTGCTACACTTGAACTGAATTACAGAACAGAACAGAATCACACGTTTAGAAAACACACTATGGCTGCTTAACGGGAAAGGTGAGGTGGGGTGATGCATAAAACAAGGGGTTCAAATTCGCTCAGATACCGTTCCATACACCCAATATGTAATAGACAAGACCTACTCCTTGCTCAGTGAACTGGACTCAACACCCCCTATTCACCGCACAAGAATATATGTGACTAGTAACAATCTTAAAACCTATGTATTGATATCTGTCTGGAAGTGAGTCAAGTGGGTGTAAATCCGCATAAACACAGCCGTGAAAAGCAGCTAAACCCCATTATAAAAATAAATTACTTTTAAAAACCCGTAAAACAACGACAGTGAAAGAGAGACAAATTCTTACAAAATTCGTTCAGGGGCTGTGATGCAACCTGGATTGACCATATCTAGACCCACAGCTGGATGAGACATAAGGGTGGACACTCTTGGGGCTGAGAGGTTGGGTGAGGTTGGGTGAGCAAACGCAGACCCTTTAAAGTAATACTGCATGGTACCCATCCCAAGGGTCCCAAATCTCCAGGTTCAAGGGCATCTTCCTACATCGAAATCTTGCATGAGGAACCCAGAAGAAGGTACACCGTGTGATTTTGAAAGGTTTCTAAAACGGACCTCATTTCTCATCTCCTTGTGCTCGGGTTCGCCATTCCAGCTACTTTACTAGCAATCTCCCTACTTGGAGGATCAGCACCTTTAACCTCCTGTTCTGTACAGGTTGCAATTTGTCCTGAGGATGAACGGGAAGAGGGGCAACCAATGAGAGACTAGATCTAGGTGTTGGGACAGGCACAGGTCACTCTATTTTCCCATCAGGAAGAAGAATTAACCACAGGCTCAGCCTGCTGCCAGGAACCAGAATAGGGCCTGAGGCAATCCCGTGCTTTTGCGGCCAGCTCTCAAAAAAGACAGTTGGAAAATGGAGCTCAGGGACACTGCAATTCACAAACCCGCAGAGTTATAAGTGATAACTCTCATCCACAGATATATTGAGGGAAGGCAACGAAGAGGATTTGAAAGCAAGGCAGAATTGCAGGAAACAGATTTCAGGAGGTAGATTCGAATCGCCTTTAAGGCACATGAAAAGCGGCAAAAGGTCGACAATGATGCCCTTGGCTAAAAAGGGCATATGCGTTTTTTCCTGAATATATTCAGGAAAAAACGCATACGCCCTTTTTGGCCAACGAAGCAACCTGGAAAGGCAAATCAGCGCTACAAAGAAGTCTCGCTTCCCATCGGCCAAAAGGGCCATGCTGCAAAAAGTGTCAAAACCAGAAATGCAGGACAGGCCATGGAGAAATGGCAGCCTTGCTACGCTGATGGGCGGGATGTTAATTGCCAGCAGCCACTCTGGAGAAGTGTATGGTGTGTCCTGAAACATCGAAAAAACACAGCTTAGGGAGCGTACGGCACGTCCACTCATGGGCGTATAAATTGGGAAAAAGAAAAATCAGCAAGACACAGGCACCCCAATGTTTAGGGCTGCTCTGTTGACAAGAACCTCCACTTCATGACAACTTAAATATCCCAGGAAAGAGAAAAATGGATAAAGAAGTCGTGGTCCTTATGTACAATGGAATATCACTCAGACATGAAATCAATGTCATAAGGCTAGTAGAAGCAAGATGAGTGGAGTTAGGTACGACGATTCTAAGTGAAATAAGTCACACAGAAAAAGACACTTATCATAAGCTATCACTTATAGAGGGAATGTAAAAACCGCTACACTTGAACTGAATTACAAAACAGAACAGAGTCACACGTTTAGAAAACACACTATGGCTGCTTAACGGGAAAGGTGAGGTGGGGTGATGCATAAAACAAGGGGTTCAAATTCGCTCAGATACCGTTCCATACACCCAATATGTAATAGACAAGACCTACTCCTTGCTCAGTGAACTGGACTCAACACCCCCTATTCACCGCACAAGAATATAGGTGACTAGTAAGAATCTTAAAACCTATGTATTGATATATGTCTGGAAGTGAGTCAAGTGGGTGTAAAGCCGCATAAACACAGCCGTGAAAAGCAACTAAACCCCATTATAAAAATAAATTACTTTTAAAAACCCATAAAACAAAGACAGTGAAAGAGAGAGAAATTCTTACAAAATTCGTTCAGAGGCTGTGATGCAACCTGGATTGACCATATCTACACGCACATGTGGATGAGACATAAGGGTGGACACTCTTGGGGCTGAAAGGTTGCGTTAGGTTGGGTGAGCAAACGCAGACCCTTTAAAGTAATACTGCGTGGTACCCATCCCATGGGTCCCAAGTCTCCAGGTTCAAGGGCATCTTCCTACATCGAAAACATGCATGAGAAACTCAGAAGATGGTACACCGTGTGATTTTGAAAGGTTTCTAAAACGCACCTCATTTCTCATCTCCTTGTGCTCGGGTTCGCCATTCCAGCTACTTTACTAGCAATCTCCCTACTTGGAGAATCAGCACCTTTAACCTCCTGTTCTGTACATGTTGCAATTTGTCCTGGGGATGAACGGGAAGAGGGGCAACCAATGAGAGACTAGATCTAGGTGTTGGGACAGGCACAGGTCACTCTAATTTCCCATCAGGAAGAAGAATTAATCACAGGCTCAGCCTGCCGCCCAGAAGCACAATAGGGCCTGAGGCAATCCCGCGCTTTTGCGGCCAGCTCCCAAAAAAGCGAGTTGAAAAATGGAGCTCAGGGACACTGCAATTCACAAACCCACAGAGTTATAAATGATAACTCTCATCCACAGATATATTGAGGGAAGGCAACGAAGAGGATTTGAAAGCAAGGCAGAATTGCAGAAAACAGATTTCAGGAGGTAGATTCGAATCGCCTTTAAAGCACATTAAAAGCGGCAAAAGGTCGACAATGATGCCCTTGGCCAAAAAGGGCGTATGCGTTTTTTCCTGAATATATTCAGGAAAAAACGCATACGCCCTTTTTGGCCAACCAAGCAACCTGGAAAGGCAAATCAGCGCTACAAAGAAGTCTCGCTTCCCATCGGTCAAAAGGGCCATGCTGCAAAAAGTGTCAAAACCAGAAATGCAGGACAGGCCATGGAGAAATGGCAGCCTTGCTACGCTGATGAGCGGGATGTAAATTGCCAACAGCCACTCTGGAGAAGTGTACAGTGTGTCCTGAAACATCGAAAAAACACAGCTTAGGGAGCATAGGGCACGTCCACTCATGGGCGTATAAATTGGGAAAACTAAAAATCAGCAAGACACAGGCACCCCAAAGTTTAGGGCTGCTCTGTTGACAAGAACCTCCACTTCATGACACCTTAAATATCCCAGGAAAGAGAAAAATGGATAAAGAAGTTGTGGTCCTTATGTACAATGCAATATCACTCAGACATGAAATCAATGTCATAAGGCTAGTAGAAGCAAGATGAGTGGACTTAGGTACGACGATTCTAAGTGAAATAAGTCACACAGAAAAAGACACTTATCATAAGCTATCACTTATAGAGGGAATGTAAAAACCGCTACACTTGAACTGAATTACAAAACAGAACAGAGTCACACGTTTAGATAACACACTATGGCTGCTTAACGGGAAAGGTGACGTGGGGTGATGCATAAAACAAGGGGTCAAATTCGCTCAGATACCGTTCCATACACCCAATATGTAATAGAAAAGACCTACTCCTTGCTCAGTGAACTGGACTCAACACCCCCTATTCACAGCACAAGAATATATGTGACTAGTAAGAATCTTAAAACCTATGTATTGATATATGTCTGGAAGTGAGTCAAGTGGGTGTAAAGCCGCATAAACACAGCCGTGAAAAGCAGCTAATCCCCATTATAAAAATAAATTACTTTTAAAAACCCGTAAAACAAAGACAGTGAAAGAGAGAGAAATTCTTACAAAATTCGTTCAGGGGCTGTGATGCAACCTGGATTGACCATATCTAGACCCACAGCTGGATGAGACATAAGGGTGGACACTCTTGGGGCTGAGAGGTTGGGTGAGGTTGGGTGAGCAAACGCAGACCCTTTAAAGTAATACTGCATGGTACCCATCCCATGGGTCCCAAATCTCCAGGTTCAAGGGCATCTTCCTACATCGAAATCTTGCATGAGGAACCCAGAAGAAGGTACACCGTGTGATTTTGAAAGGTTTCTAAAACGCACCTCATTTCTCATCTCCTTGTGCTCGGGTTCGCCATTCCAGCTTCTTCACTAGCAATCTCCCTACTTGGAGAATCAGCACCTTTAACCTCCTGTTCTGTACAGGTTGCAATTTGTCCTGAGGATGAACGGGAAGAGGGGCAACCAATGAGAGACTAGATCTAGGTGTTGGGACAGGCACAGGTCACTCTATTTTCCCATCAGGAAGAAGAATTAACCACAGGCTCAGCCTGCTGCCAGGAACCAGAATAGGGCCTGAGGCAATCCCGTGCTTTTGCGGCCAGCTCTCAAAAAAGACAGTTGAAAAATGGAGCTCAGGGACACTGCAATTCACAAACCCGCAGAGTTATAAGTGATAACTCTCATCCACAGATATATTGAGGGAAGGCAACGAAGAGGATTTGAAAGCAAGGCAGAATTGCAGGAAACAGATTTCAGGAGGTAGATTCGAATCGCCTTTAAGGCACATGAAAAGCGGCAAAACGTCGACAATGATGCCCTTGGCCAAAAAGGGCGTATGCGTTTTTTCCTGAATATATTCAGGAAAAAACGCATACGCCCTTTTTGGCCAACCAAGCAACCTGGAAAGGCAAATCAGCGCTACAAAGAAGTCTCGCTTCCCATCGGCCAAAAGGGCCATGCTGCAAAAAGTGTCAAAACCAGAAATGCAGGACAGGCCATGGAGAAATGGCAGCCTTGCTACGCTGATGGGCGGGATGTTAATTGCCAGCAGCCACTCTGGAGAAGTGTATGGTGTGTCCTGAAACATCGAAAAAACACAGCTTAGGGAGCGTACGGCACGTCCACTCATGGGCGTATAAATTGGGAAAAAGAAAAATCAGCAAGACACAGGCACCCCAATGTTTAGGGCTGCTCTGTTGACAAGAACCTCCACTTCATGACAACTTAAATATCCCAGGAAAGAGAAAAATGGATAAAGAAGTCGTGGTCCTTATGTACAATGGAATATCACTCAGACATGAAATCAATGTCATAAGGCTAGTAGAAGCAAGATGAGTGGAGTTAGGTACGACGATTCTAAGTGAAATAAGTCACACAGAAAAAGACACTTATCATAAGCTATCACTTATAGAGGGAATGTAAAAACCGCTACACTTGAACTGAATTACAAAACAGAACAGAGTCACACGTTTAGAAAACACACTATGGCTGCTTAACGGGAAAGGTGAGGTGGGGTGATGCATAAAACAAGGGGTTCAAATTCGCTCAGATACCGTTCCATACACCCAATATGTAATAGACAAGACCTACTCCTTGCTCAGTGAACTGGACTCAACACCCCCTATTCACCGCACAAGAATATAGGTGACTAGTAAGAATCTTAAAACCTATGTATTGATATATGTCTGGAAGTGAGTCAAGTGGGTGTAAAGCCGCATAAACACAGCCGTGAAAAGCAACTAAACCCCATTATAAAAATAAATTACTTTTAAAAACCCATAAAACAAAGACAGTGAAAGAGAGAGAAATTCTTACAAAATTCGTTCAGAGGCTGTGATGCAACCTGGATTGACCATATCTACACGCACAGGTGGATGAGACATAAGGGTGGACACTCTTGGGGCTGAAAGGTTGCGTTAGGTTGGGTGAGCAAACGCAGACCCTTTAAAGTAATACTGCGTGGTACCCATCCCATGGGTCCCAAGTCTCCAGGTTCAAGGGCATCTTCCTACATCGAAAACATGCATGAGAAACTCAGAAGATGGTACACCGTGTGATTTTGAAAGGTTTCTAAAACGCACCTCATTTCTCATCTCCTTGTGCTCGGGTTCGCCATTCCAGCTACTTTACTAGCAATCTCCCTACTTGGAGAATCAGCACCTTTAACCTCCTGTTCTGTACAGGTTGCAATTTGTCCTGGGGATGAACGGGAAGAGGGGCAACCAATGAGAGACTAGATCTAGGTGTTGGGACAGGCACAGGTCACTCTAATTTCCCATCAGGAAGAAGAATTAATCACAGGCTCAGCCTGCCGCCCAGAAGCACAATAGGGCCTGAGGCAATCCCGCGCTTTTGCGGCCAGCTCCCAAAAAAGCGAGTTGAAAAATGGAGCTCAGGGACACTGCAATTCACAAACCCGCAGAGTTATAAATGATAACTCTCATCCACAGATATATTGAGGGAAGGCAACGAAGAGGATTTGAAAGCAAGGCAGAATTGCAGAAAACAGATTTCAGGAGGTAGATTCGAATCGCCTTTAAAGCACATGAAAAGCGGCAAAAGGTCGACAATGATGCCCTTGGCCAAAAAGGGCGTATGCGTTTTTTCCTGAATATATTCAGGAAAAAACGCATACGCCCTTTTTGGCCAACCAAGCAACCTGGAAAGGCAAATCAGCGCTACAAAGAAGTCTCGCTTCCCATCGGTCAAAAGGGCCATGCTGCAAAAAGTGTCAAAACCAGAAATGCAGGACAGGCCATGGAGAAATGGCAGCCTTGCTACGCTGATGAGCGGGATGTAAATTGCCAACAGCCACTCTGGAGAAGTGTACAGTGTGTCCTGAAACATCGAAAAAACACAGCTTAGGGAGCATAGGGCACGTCCACTCATGGGCGTATAAATTGGGAAAACTAACAATCAGCAAGACACAGGCACCCCAAAGTTTAGGGCTGCTCTGTTGACAAGAACCTCCACTTCATGACACCTTAAATATCCCAGGAAAGAGAAAAATGGATAAAGAAGTTGTGGTCCTTATGTACAATGCAATATCACTCAGACATGAAATCAATGTCATAAGGCTAGTAGAAGCAAGATGAGTGGACTTAGGTACGACGATTCTAAGTGAAATAAGTCACACAGAAAAAGACACTTATCATAAGCTATCACTTATAGAGGGAATGTAAAAACCGCTACACTTGAACTGAATTACAAAACAGAACAGAGTCACACGTTTAGATAACACACTATGGCTGCTTAACGGGAAAGGTGACGTGGGGTGATGCATAAAACAAGGGGTTCAAATTCGCTCAGATACCGTTCCATACACCCAATATGTAATAGAAAAGACCAACTCCTTGCTCAGTGAACTGGACTCAACACCCCCTATTCACCGCACAAGAATATATGTGACTAGTAAGAATCTTAAAACCTATGTATTGATATATGTCTGGAAGTGAGTCAAGTGGGTGTAAAGCCGCATAAACACAGCCGTGAAAAGCAGCTAATCCCCATTATAAAAATAAATTACTTTTAAAAACCCGTAAAACAAAGACAGTGAAAGAGAGAGAAATTCTTACAAAATTCGTTCAGAGGCTGTGATGCAACCTGGATTGACCATATCTACACGCACAGCTGGATGAGACATAAGGGTGGACACTCTTGGGGCTGAAAGGTTGCGTTAGGTTGGGTGAGCAAACGCAGACCCTTTAAAGTAATACTGCGTGGTACCCATCCCATGGGTCCCAAGTCTCCAGGTTCAAGGGCATCTTCCTACATCGAAAACATGCATGAGAAACTCAGAAGATGGTACACCGTGTGATTTTGAAAGGTTTCTAAAACGCACCTCATTTCTCATCTCCTTGTGCTCGGGTTCGCCATTCCAGCTACTTTACTAGCAATCTCCCTACTTGGAGAATCAGCACCTTTAACCTCCTGTTCTGTACAGGTTGCAATTTGTCCTGGGGATGAACGGGAAGAGGGGCAACCAATGAGAGACTAGATCTAGGTGTTGGGACAGGCACAGGTCACTCTAATTTCCCATCAGGAAGAAGAATTAATCACAGGCTCAGCCTGCCGCCCAGAAGCACAATAGGGCCTGAGGCAATCCCGCGCTTTTGCGGCCAGCTCCCAAAAAAGCGAGTTGAAAAATGGAGCTCAGGGACACTGCAATTCACAAACCCGCAGAGTTATAAATGATAACTCTCATCCACAGATATATTGAGGGAAGGCAACGAAGAGGATTTGAAAGCAAGGCAGAATTGCAGAAAACAGATTTCAGGAGGTAGATTCGAATCGCCTTTAAATCACATGAAAAGCGGCAAAAGGTCGACAATGATGCCCTTGGCCAAAAAGGGCGTATGCGTTTTTTCCTGAATATATTCAGGAAAAAACGCATACGCCCTTTTTGGCCAACCAAGCAACCTGGAAAGGCAAATCAGCGCTACAAAGAAGTCTCGCTTCCCATCGGTCAAAAGGGCCATGCTGCAAAAAGTGTCAAAACCAGAAATGCAGGACAGGCCATGGAGAAATGGCAGCCTTGCTACGCTGATGAGCGGGATGTAAATTGCCAACAGCCACTCTGGAGAAGTGTACAGTGTGTCCTGAAACATCGAAAAAACACAGCTTAGGGAGCATAGGGCACGTCCACTCATGGGCGTATAAATTGGGAAAACTAACAATCAGCAAGACACAGGCACCCCAAAGTTTAGGGCTGCTCTGTTGACAAGAACCTCCACTTCATGACACCTTAAATATCCCAGGAAAGAGAAAAATGGATAAAGAAGTTGTGGTCCTTATGTACAATGCAATATCACTCAGACATGAAATCAATGTCATAAGGCTAGTAGAAGCAAGATGAGTGGACTTAGGTACGACGATTCTAAGTGAAATAAGTCACACAGAAAAAGACACTTATCATAAGCTATCACTTATAGAGGGAATGTAAAAACCGCTACACTTGAACTGAATTACAAAACAGAACAGAGTCACACGTTTAGATAACACACTATGGCTGCTTAACGGGAAAGGTGACGTGGGGTGATGCATAAAACAAGGGGTTCAAATTCGCTCAGATACCGTTCCATACACCCAATATGTAATAGAAAAGACCAACTCCTTGCTCAGTGAACTGGACTCAACACCCCCTATTCACCGCACAAGAATATATGTGACTAGTAAGAATCTTAAAACCTATGTATTGATATATGTCTGGAAGTGAGTCAAGTGGGTGTAAAGCCGCATAAACACAGCCGTGAAAAGCAGCTAATCCCCATTATAAAAATAAATTACTTTTAAAAACCCGTAAAACAAAGACAGTGAAAGAGAGAGAAATTCTTACAAAATTCGTTCAGAGGCTGTGATGCAACCTGGATTGACCATATCTACACGCACAGCTGGATGAGACATAAGGGTGGACACTCTTGGGGCTGAAAGGTTGGGTTAGGTTGGGTGAGCAAACGCAGACCCTTTATAGTAATACTGCGTGGTACCCATCCCATGTGTCCCAAGTCTCCAGGTTCAAGGGCATCTTCCTACATCGAAAACATGCATGAGAAACACAGAAGATGGTACACCGTGTGATTTTGAAAGGTTTCTAAAACGCACCTCATTTCTCATCTCCTTGTGCTCGGGTTCGCCATTCCAGCTACTTTACTAGCAATCTCCCTACTTGGAGAATCAGCACCTTTAACCTCCTGTTCTGTACAGGTTGCAATTTGTCCTGGGGATGAACGGGAAGAGGGGCAACCAATGAGAGACTAGATCTAGGTGTTGGGACAGGCACAGGTCACTCTAATTTCCCATCAGGAAGAAGAATTAATCACAGGCTCAGCCTGCCGCCCAGAAGCACAATAGGGCCTGAGGCAATCCCGTGCTTTTGCGGCCAGCTCCCAAAAAAGCGAGTTGAAAAATGGAGCTCAGGGACACTGCAATTCACAAACCCGCAGAGTTATAAATGATAACTCTCATCCACAGATATATTGAGGGAAGGCAACGAAGAGGATTTGAAAGCAAGGCAGAATTGCAGAAAACAGATTTCAGGAGGTAGATTCGAATCGCCTTTAAAGCACATGAAAAGCGGCAAAACGTCGACAATGATGCCCTTGGCCAAAAAGGGCGTATGCGTTTTTTCCTGAATATATTCAGGAAAAAACGCATACGCCCTTTTTGGCCAACCAAGCAACCAGAAAACGCAAATCAGCGCTACAAAGAAGTCTCGCTTCCCATCGGTCAAAAGGGCCATGCTGCAAAAAGTGTCAAAACCAGAAATGCAGGACAGGCCATGGAGAAATGGCAGCCTTGCTACGCTGATGGGCAGGATGTAAATTGCCAACAGTCACTCTGGAGAAGTGTACGGTGTGTCCTGAAACATCGAAAAAACACAGCTTAGGGAGCATAGGGCACGTCCACTCATGGGCGTATAAATTGGGAAAACTAAAAATCAGCAAGACACAGGCACCCCAAAGTTTAGGGCTGCTCTGTTGACAAGAACCTCCACTTCATGACACCTTAAATATCCCAGGAAAGAGAAAAATGGATAAAGAAGTTGTGGTCCTTATGTACAATGCAATATCACTCAGACATGAAATCAATGTCATAAGGCTAGTAGAAGCAAGATGAGTGGACTTAGGTACGACGATTCTAAGTGAAATAAGTCACACAGAAAAAGACACTTATCATAAGCTATCACTTATAGAGGGAATGTAAAAACCTGCTACACTTGAACTGAATTACAGAACAGAACAGAATCACACGTTTAGAAAACACACTATGGCTGCTTAACGGGAAAGGTGAGGTGGGGTGATGCATAAAACAAGGGGTTCAAATTCGCTCAGATACCGTTCCATACACCCAATATGTAATAGACAAGACCTACTCCTTGCTCAGTGAACTGGACTCAACACCCCCTATTCACAGCACAAGAATATATGTGACTAGTAACAATCTTAAAACCTATGTATTGATATCTGTCTGAAAGTGAGTCAAGTGGGTGTAAATCCGCATAAACACAGCCGTGAAAAGCAGCTAAACCCCATTATAAAAATAAATTACTTTTAAAAACCCGTAAAACAAAGACAGTGAAAGAGAGAGAAATTCTTACAAAATTCGTTCAGGGGCTGTGATGCAACCTGGATTGACCATATCTAGACCCACAGCTGGATGAGACATAAGGGTGGACACTCTTGGGGCTGAGAGGTTGGGTGAGGTTGGGTGAGCAAACGCAGACCCTTTAAAGTAATACTGCATGGTACCCATCCCATGGGTCCCAAATCTCCAGGTTCAAGGGCATCTTCCTACATCGAAATCTTGCATGAGGAACCCAGAAGAAGGTACACCGTGTGATTTTGAAAGGTTTCTAAAACGCACCTCATTTCTCATCTCCTTGTGCTCGGGTTCGCCATTCCAGCTACTTCACTAGCAATCTCCCTACTTGGAGAATCAGCACCTTTAACCTCCTGTTCTGTACAGGTTGCAATTTGTCCTGAGGATGAACGGGAAGAGGGGCAACCAATGAGAGACTAGATCTAGGTGTTGGGACAGGCACAGGTCACTCTATTTTCCCATCAGGAAGAAGAATTAACCACAGGCTCAGCCTGCTGCCAGGAACCAGAATAGGGCCTGAGGCAATCCCGTGCTTTTGCGGCCAGCTCTCAAAAAAGACAGTTGAAAAATGGAGCTCAGGGACACTGCAATTCACAAACCCGCAGAGTTATAAATGATAACTCTCATCCACAGATATATTGAGGGAAGGCAACGAAGAGGATTTGAAAGCAAGGCAGAATTGCAGAAAACAGATTTCAGGAGGTAGATTCGAATCGCCTTTAAAGCACATGAAAAGCGGCAAAATGTCGACAATGATGCCCTTGGCCAAAAAGGGCGTATGCGTTTTTTCCTGAATATATTCAGGAAAAAACGCATACGCCCTTTTTGGCCAACCAAGCAACCTGAAAAGGCAAATCAGCGCTACAAAGAAGTCTCGCTTCCCATCGGTCAAAAGGGCCATGCTGCAAAAAGTGTCAAAACCAGAAATGCAGGACAGGCCATGGAGAAATGGCAGCCTTGCTACGCTGATGAGCGGGATGTAAATTGCCAACAGCCACTCTGGAGAAGTGTACGGTGTGTCCTGAAACATCGAAAAAACACAGCTTAGGGAGCATAGGGCACGTCCACTCATGGGCGTATAAATTGGGAAAACTAAAAATCAGCAAGACACAGGCACCCCAAAGTTTAGGGCTGCTCTGTTGACAAGAACCTCCACTTCATGACACCTTAAATATCCCAGGAAAGAGAAAAATGGATAAAGAAGTTGTGGTCCTTATGTACAATGCAATATCACTCAGACATGAAATCAATGTCATAAGGCTAGTAGAAGCAAGATGAGTGGACTTAGGTACGACGATTCTAAGTGAAATAAGTCACACAGAAAAAGACACTTATCATAAGCTATCACTTATAGAGGGAATGTAAAAACCTGCTACACTTGAACTGAATTACAGAACAGAACAGAATCACACGTTTAGAAAACACACTATGGCTACTTAACGGGAAAGGTGAGGTGGGGTGATGCATAAAACAAGGGGTTCAAATTCGCTCAGATACCGTTCCATACACCCAATATGTAATAGACAAGACCTACTCCTTGCTCAGTGAACTGGACTCAACACCCCGTATTCACCGCACAAGAATATATGTGACTAGTAACAATCTTAAAACCTATGTATTGATATCTGTCTGGAAGTGAGTCAAGTGGGTGTAAATCCGCATAAACACAGCCGTGAAAAGCAGATAAACCCCATTATAAAAATAAATTACTTTTAAAAACCCGTAAAACAAAGACAGTGAAAGAGAGACAAATTCTTACAAAATTCGTTCAGGGGCTGTGATGCAACCTGGATTGACCATATCTAGACCCACAGCTGGATGAGACATAAGGGTGGACACTCTTGGGGCTGAGAGGTTGGGTGAGGTTGGGTGAGCAAACGCAGACCCTTTAAAGTAATACTGCATGGTACCCATCCCATGGGTCCCAAATCTCCAGGTTCAAGGGCATCTTCCTACATCGAAATCTTGCATGAGGAACCCAGAAGAAGGTACACCGTGTGATTTTGAAAGGTTTCTAAAACGCACCTCATTTCTCATCTCCTTGTGCTCGGGTTCGCCATTCCAGCTACTTTACTAGCAATCTCCCTACTTGGAGGATCAGCACCTTTAACCTCCTGTTCTGTACAGGTTGCAATTTGTCCTGAGGATGAACGGGAAGAGGGTCAACCAATGAGAGACTAGATCTAGGGGTTGGGACAGGCACAGGTCACTCTATTTTCCCATCAGGAAGAAGAATTAACCACAGGCTCAGCCTGTTGCCAGGAACCAGAATAGGGCCTGAGGCAATCCCGTGCTTTTGCGGCCAGCTCTCAAAAAAGACAGTTGAAAAATGGAGCTCAGGGACACTGCAATTCACAAACCCGCAGAGTTATAAGTGATAACTCTCATCCACAGATATATTGAGGGAAGGCAACGAAGAGGATTTGAAAGCAAGGCAGAATTGCAGGAAACAGATTTCAGGAGGTAGATTCGAATCGCCTTTAAGGCACATGAAAAGCGGCAAAAGGTCGACAATGATGCCCTTGGCTAAAAAGGGCATATGCGTTTTTTCCTGAATATATTCAGGAAAAAACGCATACGCCCTTTTTGGCCAACGAAGCAACCTGGAAAGGCAAATCAGCGCTACAAAGAAGTCTCGCTTCCCATCGGCCAAAAGGGCCATGCTGCAAAAAGTGTCAAAACCAGAAATGCAGGACAGGCCATGGAGAAATGGCAGCCTTGCTACGCTGATGGGCGGGATGTTAATTGCCAGCAGCCACTCTGGAGAAGTGTATGGTGTGTCCTGAAACATCGAAAAAACACAGCTTAGGGAGCGTACGGCACGTCCACTCATGGGCGTATAAATTGGGAAAAAGAAAAATCAGCAAGACACAGGCACCCCAAAGTTTAGGGCTGCTCTGTTGACAAGAACCTCCACTTCATGACACCTTAAATATCCCAGGAAAGAGAAAAATGGATAAAGAAGTTGTGGTCCTTATGTACAAAGGAATATCACTCAGACATGAAATCAATGTCATAAGGCTAGTAGAAGCAAGATGAGTGGATTTAGGTATGACGATTCTAAGTGAAATAAGTCACACAGAAAAAGACACTTATCATAAGATATCACTTATAGAGGGAATGTAAAAACCGCTACACTTGAACTGAATTACAAAACAGAACAGAGTCACACGTTTAGAAAACACACTATGGCTGCTTAACGGGAAAGGTGAGGTGGGGTGATGCATAAAACAAGGGGTTCAAATTCACTCAGATACCGTTCCATACACCCAATATGTAATAGACAAGACCTACTCCTTGCTCAGTGAACTTGACTCAACACCCCCTATTCACAGCACAAGAATATATGTGACTAGTAACAATCTTAAAACCTATGTATTGATATCTGTCTGAAAGTGAGTCAAGTGGGTGTAAATCCGCATAAACACAGCCGTGAAAAGCAGCTAAACCCCATTATAAAAATAAATTACTTTTAAAAACCCGTAAAACAAAGACAGTGAAAGAGAGACAAATTCTTACAAAATTCGTTCAGGGGCTGTGATGCAACCTGGATTGACCATATCTAGACCCACAGCTGGATGAGACATAAGGGTGGACACTCTTGGGGCTGAGAGGTTGGGTGAGGTTGGGTGAGCAAACGCAGACCCTTTAAAGTAATACTGCATGGTACCCATCCCATGGGTCCCAAATCTCCAGGTTCAAGGGCATCTTCCTACATCGAAATCTTGCATGAGGAACCCAGAAGAAGGTACACCGTGTGATTTTGAAAGGTTTCTAAAACGCACCTCATTTCTCATCTCCTTGTGCTCGGGTTCGCCATTCCAGCTACTTTACTAGCAATCTCCCTAATTGGAGGATCAGCACCTTTAACCTCCTGTTCTGTACAGGTTGCAATTTGTCCTGAGGATGAACGGGAAGAGGGTCAACCAATGAGAGAATAGATCTAGGGGTTGGGACAGGCACAGGTCACTCTATTTTCCCATCAGGAAGAAGAATTAACCACAGGCTCAGCCTGTTGCCAGGAACCAGAATAGGGCCTGAGGCAATCCCGTGCTTTTGCGGCCAGCTCTCAAAAAAGACAGTTGAAAAATGGAGCTCAGGGACACTGCAATTCACAAACCCGCAGAGTTATAAGTGATAACTCTCATCCACAGATATATTGAGGGAAGGCAACGAAGAGGATTTGAAAGCAAGGCAGAATTGCAGGAAACAGATTTCAGGAGGTAGATTCGAATCGCCTTTAAGGCACATGAAAAGCGGCAAAAGGTCGACAATGATGCCCTTGGCTAAAAAGGGCATATGCGTTTTTTCCTGAATATATTCAGGAAAAAACGCATACGCCCTTTTTGGCCAACGAAGCAACCTGGAAAGGCAAATCAGCGCTACAAAGAAGTCTCGCTTCCCATCGGCCAAAAGGGCCATGCTGCAAAAAGTGTCAAAACCAGAAATGCAGGACAGGCCATGGAGAAATGGCAGCCTTGCTACGCTGATGGGCGGGATGTTAATTGCCAGCAGCCACTCTGGAGAAGTGTATGGTGTGTCCTGAAACATCGAAAAAACACAGCTTAGGGAGCGTACGGCACGTCCACTCATGGGCGTATAAATTGGGAAAAAGAAAAATCAGCAAGACACAGGCACCCCAAAGTTTAGGGCTGCTCTGTTGACAAGAACCTCCACTTCATGACACCTTAAATATCCCAGGAAAGAGAAAAATGGATAAAGAAGTTGTGGTCCTTATGTACAAAGGAATATCACTCAGACATGAAATCAATGTCATAAGGCTAGTAGAAGCAAGATGAGTGGATTTAGGTATGACGATTCTAAGTGAAATAAGTCACACAGAAAAAGACACTTATCATAAGATATCACTTATAGAGGGAATGTAAAAACCGCTACACTTGAACTGAATTACAAAACAGAACAGAGTCACACGTTTAGAAAACACACTATGGCTGCTTAACGGGAAAGGTGAGGTGGGGTGATGCATAAAACAAGGGGTTCAAATTCACTCAGATACCGTTCCATACACCCAATATGTAATAGACAAGACCTACTCCTTGCTCAGTGAACTGGACTCAACACCCCCTATTCACAGCACAAGAATATATGTGACTAGTAACAATCTTAAAACCTATGTATTGATATCTGTCTGAAAGTGAGTCAAGTGGGTGTAAATCCGCATCAACACAGCCGTGAAAAGCAGCTAAACCCCATTATAAAAATAAATTACTTTTAAAAACCCGTAAAACAAAGACAGTGAAAGAGAGAGAAATTCTTACAAAATTCGTTCAGGGGCTGTGATGCAACCTGGATTGACCATATCTAGACCCACACCTGGATGAGACATAAGGGTGGACACTCTTGGGGCTGAGAGGTTGGGTGAGGTTGGGTGAGCAAACGCAGACCCTTTAAAGTAATACTGCATGGTACCCATCCCATGGGTCCCAAATCTCCAGGTTCAAGGGCATCTTCCTACATCGAAATCTTGCATGAGGAACCCAGAAGAAGGTACACCGTGTGATTTTGAAAGGTTTCTAAAACGCACCTCATTTCTCATCTCCTTGTGCTCGGGTTCGCCATTCCAGCTACTTTACTAGCAATCTCCCTACTTGGAGGATCAGCACCTTTAACCTCCTGTTCTGTACAGGTTGCAATTTGTCCTGAGGATGAACGGGAAGAGGGTCAACCAATGAGAGACTAGATCTAGGGGTTGGGACAGGCACAGGTCACTCTATTTTCCCATCAGGAAGAAGAATTAACCACAGGCTCAGCCTGTTGCCAGGAACCAGAATAGGGCCTGAGGCAATCCCGTGCTTTTGCGGCCAGCTCTCAAAAAAGACAGTTGAAAAATGGAGCTCAGGGACACTGCAATTCACAAACCCGCAGAGTTATAAGTGATAACTCTCATCCACAGATATATTGAGGGAAGGCAACGAAGAGGATTTGAAAGCAAGGCAGAATTGCAGGAAACAGATTTCAGGAGGTAGATTCGAATCGCCTTTAAGGCACATGAAAAGCGGCAAAAGGTCGACAATGATGCCCTTGGCTAAAAAGGGCATATGCGTTTTTTCCTGAATATATTCAGGAAAAAACGCATACGCCCTTTTTGGCCAACGAAGCAACCTGGAAAGGCAAATCAGCGCTACAAAGAAGTCTCGCTTCCCATCGGCCAAAAGGGCCATGCTGCAAAAAGTGTCAAAACCAGAAATGCAGGACAGGCCATGGAGAAATGGCAGCCTTGCTACGCTGATGGGCGGGATGTTAATTGCCAGCAGCCACTCTGGAGAAGTGTATGGTGTGTCCTGAAACATCGAAAAAACACAGCTTAGGGAGCGTACGGCACGTCCACTCATGGGCGTATAAATTGGGAAAAAGAAAAATCAGCAAGACACAGGCACCCCAAAGTTTAGGGCTGCTCTGTTGACAAGAACCTCCACTTCATGACACCTTAAATATCCCAGGAAAGAGAAAAATGGATAAAGAAGTTGTGGTCCTTATGTACAAAGGAATATCACTCAGACATGAAATCAATGTCATAAGGCTAGTAGAAGCAAGATGAGTGGATTTAGGTATGACGATTCTAAGTGAAATAAGTCACACAGAAAAAGACACTTATCATAAGATATCACTTATAGAGGGAATGTAAAAACCGCTACACTTGAACTGAATTACAAAACAGAACAGAGTCACACGTTTAGAAAACACACTATGGCTGCTTAACGGGAAAGGTGAGGTGGGGTGATGCATAAAACAAGGGGTTCAAATTCGCTCAGATACCGTTCCATACACCCAATATGTAATAGACAAGACCTACTCCTTGCTCAGTGAACTGGACTCAACACCCCCTATTCACAGCACAAGAATATATGTGACTAGTAACAATCTTAAAACCTATGTATTGATATCTGTCTGAAAGTGAGTCAAGTGGGTGTAAATCCGCATAAACACAGCCGTGAAAAGCAGCTAAACCCCATTATAAAAATAAATTACTTTTAAAAACCCGTAAAACAAAGACAGTGAAAGAGAGAGAAATTCTTACAAAATTCGTTCAGGGGCTGTGATGCAACCTGGATTGACCATATCTAGACCCACAGCTGGATGAGACATAAGGGTGGACACTCTTGGGGCTGAGAGGTTGGGTGAGGTTGGGTGAGCAAACGCAGACCCTTTAAAGTAATACTGCATGGTACCCATCCCATGGGTCCCAAATCTCCAGGTTCAAGGGCATCTTCCTACATCGAAATCTTGCATGAGGAACCCAGAAGAAGGTACACCGTGTGATTTTGAAAGGTTTCTAAAACGCACCTCATTTCTCATCTCCTTGTGCTCGGGTTCGCCATTCCAGCTACTTCACTAGCAATCTCCCTACTTGGAGAATCAGCACCTTTAACCTCCTGTTCTGTACAGGTTGCAATTTGTCCTGAGGATGAACGGGAAGAGGGGCAACCAATGAGAGACTAGATCTAGGTGTTGGGACAGGCACAGGTCACTCTATTTTCCCATCAGGAAGAAGAATTAACCACAGGCTCAGCCTGCTGCCAGGAACCAGAATAGGGCCTGAGGCAATCCCGTGCTTTTGCGGCCAGCTCTCAAAAAAGACAGTTGAAAAATGGAGCTCAGGGACACTGCAATTCACAAACCCGCAGAGTTATAAGTGATAACTCTCATCCACAGATATATTGAGGGAAGGCAACGAAGAGGATTTGAAAGCAAGGCAGAATTGCAGGAAACAGATTTCAGGAGGTAGATTCGAATCGCCTTTAAGGCACATGAAAAGCGGCAAAACGTCGACAATGATGCCCTTGGCCAAAAAGGGCGTATGCGTTTTTTCCTGAATATATTCAGGAAAAAACGCATACGCCCTTTTTGGCCAACCAAGCAACCTGGAAAGGCAAATCAGCGCTACAAAGAAGTCTCGCTTCCCATCGGCCAAAAGGGCCATGCTGCAAAAAGTGTCAAAACCAGAAATGCAGGACAGGCCATGGAGAAATGGCAGCCTTGCTATGCTGATGGGCGGGATGTTAATTGCCAGCAGCCACTCTGGAGAAGTGTATGGTGTGTCCTGAAACATCGAAAAAACACAGCTTAGGGAGCGTACGGCACGTCCACTCATGGGCGTATAAATTGGGAAAAAGAAAAATCAGCAAGACACAGGCACCCCAAAGTTTAGGGCTGCTCTGTTGACAAGAACCTCCACTTCATGACAACTTAAATATCCCAGGAAAGAGAAAAATGGATAAAGAAGTCGTGGTCCTTATGTACAATGGAATATCACTCAGACATGAAATCAATGTCATAAGGCTAGTAGAAGCAAGATGAGTGGAGTTAGGTACGACGATTCTAAGTGAAATAAGTCACACAGAAAAAGACACTTATCATAAGCTATCACTTATAGAGGGAATGTAAAAACCGCTACACTTGAACTGAATTACAAAACAGAACAGAGTCACACGTTTAGAAAACACACTATGGCTGCTTAACGGGAAAGGTGAGGTGGGGTGATGCATAAAACAAGGGGTTCAAATTCGCTCAGATACCGTTCCATACACCCAATATGTAATAGACAAGACCTACTCCTTGCTCAGTGAACTGGACTCAACACCCCCTATTCACCGCACAAGAATATAGGTGACTAGTAAGAATCTTAAAACCTATGTATTGATATATGTCTGGAAGTGAGTCAAGTGGGTGTAAAGCCGCATAAACACAGCCGTGAAAAGCAACTAAACCCCATTATAAAAATAAATTACTTTTAAAAACCCGTAAAACAAAGACAGTGAAAGAGAGAGAAATTCTTACAAAATTCGTTCAGAGGCTGTGATGCAACCTGGATTGACCATATCTACACGCACAGGTGGATGAGACATAAGGGTGGACACTCTTGGGGCTGAAAGGTTGGGTTAGGTTGGGTGAGCAAACGCAGACCCTTTAAAGTAATACTGCGTGGTACCCATCCCATGGGTCCCAAGTCTCCAGGTTCAAGGGCATCTTCCTACATCGAAAACATGCATGAGAAACTCAGAAGATGGTACACCGTGTGATTTTGAAAGGTTTCTAAAACGCACCTCATTTCTCATCTCCTTGTGCTCGGGTTCGCCATTCCAGCTACTTTACTAGCAATCTCCCTACTTGGAGAATCAGCACCTTTAACCTCCTGTTCTGTAAAGGTTGCAATTTGTCCTGAGGATGAACGGGAAGAGGGGCAACCAATGAGAGACTAGATCTAGGTGTTGGGACAGGCACAGGTCACTCTAATTTCCCATCAGGAAGAAGAATTAATCACAGGCTCAGCCTGCCGCCCAGAAGCACAATAGGCCCTGAGGCAATCCCGTGCTTTTTCGGCCAGCTCCCAAAAAAGCGAGTTGAAAAATGGAGCTCAGGGACACTGCAATTCACAAACCCGCAGAGTTATAAATGATAACTCTCATCCACAGATATATTGAGGGAAGGCAACGAAGAGGATTTGAAAGCAAGGCAGAATTGCAGAAAACAGATTTCAGGAGGTAGATTCGAATCGCCTTTAATGCACATGAAAAGCGGCAAAACGTCGACAATGATGCCCTTGGCCAAAAAGGGCGTATGCGTTTTTTCCTGAATATATTCAGGAAAAAACGCATACGCCCTTTTTGGCCAACCAAGCAACCTGAAAAGGCAAATCAGCGCTACAAAGAAGTCTCGCTTCCCATCGGTCAAAAGGGCCATGCTGCAAAAAGTGTCAAAACCAGAAATGCAGGACAGGCCATGGAGAAATGGCAGCCTTGCTACGCTGATGGGCGGGATGTTAATTGCCAGCAGCCACTCTGGAGAAGTGTATGGTGTGTCCTGAAACATCGAAAAAACACAGCTTAGGGAGCATAGGGCACGTCCACTCATGGGCGTATAAATTGGGAAAACTAAAAATCAGCAAGACACAGGCACCCCAAAGTTTAGGGCTGCTCTGTTGACAAGAACCTCCACTTCATGACACCTTAAATATCCCAGGAAAGAGAAAAATGGATAAAGAAGTTGTGGTCCTTATGTACAATGCAATATCACTCAGACATGAAATCAATGTCATAAGGCTAGTAGAAGCAAGATGAGTGGACTTAGGTACGACGATTCTAAGTGAAATAAGTCACACAGAAAAAGACACTTATCATAAGCTATCACTTATAGAGGGAATGTAAAAACCTGCTACACTTGAACTGAATTACAGAACAGAACAGAATCACACGTTTAGAAAACACACTATGGCTGCTTAACGGGAAAGGTGAGGTGGGGTGATGCATAAAACAAGGGGTTCAAATTCTCTCAGATACCGTTCCATACACCCAATATGTAATAGACAAGACCTACTCCTTGCTCAGTGAACTGGACTCAACACCCCCTATTCACCGCACAAGAATATATGTGACTAGTAACAATCTTAATACCTATGTATTGATATCTGTCTGGAAGTGAGTCAAGTGGGTGTAAATCCGCATAAACACAGCCGTGAAAAGCAGATAAACCCCATTATAAAAATAAATTACTTTTAAAAACCCGTAAAACAAAGACAGTGAAAGAGAGACAAATTCTTACAAAATTCGTTCAGGGGCTGTGATGCAACCTGGATTGACCATATCTAGACCCACAGCTGGATGAGACATAAGGGTGGACACTCTTGGGGCTGAGAGGTTGGGTGAGGTTGGGTGAGCAAACGCAGACCCTTTAAAGTAATACTGCATGGTACCCATCCCATGGGTCCCAAATCTCCAGGTTCAAGGGCATCTTCCTACATCGAAATCTTGCATGAGGAACCCAGAAGAAGGTACACCGTGTGATTTTGAAAGGTTTCTAAAACGCACCTCATTTCTCATCTCCTTGTGCTCGGGTTCGCCATTCCAGCTACTTTACTAGCAATCTCCCTACTTGGAGGATCAGCACCTTTAACCTCCTGTTCTGTACAGGTTGCAATTTGTCCTGAGGATGAACGGGAAGAGGGGCAACCAATGAGAGACTAGATCTAGGGGTTGGGACAGGCACAGGTCACTCTATTTTCCCATCAGGAAGAAGAATTAACCACAGGCTCAGCCTGTTGCCAGGAACCAGAATAGGGCCTGAGGCAATCCCGTGCTTTTGCGGCCAGCTCTCAAAAAAGACAGTTGAAAAATGGAGCTCAGGGACACTGCAATTCACAAACCCGCAGAGTTATAAGTGATAACTCTCATCCACAGATATATTGAGGGAAGGCAACGAAGAGGATTTGAAAGCAAGGCAGAATTGCAGGAAACAGATTTCAGGAGGTAGATTCGAATCGCCTTTAAGGCACATGAAAAGCGGCAAAAGGTCGACAATGATGCCCTTGGCTAAAAAGGGCATATGCGTTTTTTCCTGAATATATTCAGGAAAAAACGCATACGCCCTTTTTGGCCAACCAAGCAACCTGGAAAGGCAAATCAGCGCTACAAAGAAGTCTCGCTTCCCATCGGCCAAAAGGGCCATGCTGCAAAAAGTGTCAAAACCAGAAATGCAGGACAGGCCATGGAGAAATGGCAGCCTTGCTACGCTGATGGGCGGGATGTTAATTGCCAGCAGCCACTCTGGAGAAGTGTATGGTGTGTCCTGAAACATCGAAAAAACACAGCTTAGGGAGCGTACGGCACGTCCACTCATGGGCGTATAAATTGGGAAAAAGAAAAATCAGCAAGACACAGGCACCCCAAAGTTTAGGGCTGCTCTGTTGACAAGAACCTCCACTTCATGACAACTTAAATATCCCAGGAAAGAGAAAAATGGATAAAGAAGTCGTGGTCCTTATGTACAATGGAATATCACTCAGACATGAAATCAATGTCATAAGGCTAGTAGAAGCAAGATGAGTGGAGTTAGGTACGACGATTCTAAGTGAAATAAGTCACACAGAAAAAGACACATATCATAAGCTATCACTTATAGAGGGAATGTAAAAACCGCTACACTTGAACTGAATTACAAAACAGAACAGAGTCACACGTTTAGAAAACACACTATGGCTGCTTAACGGGAAAGGTGAGGTGGGGTGATGCATAAAACAAGGGTTTCAAATTCGCTCAGATACTGTTCCATACACCCAATATGTAATAGACAAGACCTACTCCTTGCTCAGTGAACTGGACTCAACACCCCCTATTCACCGCACAAGAATATATGTGACTAGTAAGAATCTTAAAACCTATGTATTGATATCTCTCTGGAAGTGAGTCAAGTGGGTGTAAAGCCGCATAAACACAGCCGTGAAAAGCAGCTAAACCCCATTATAAAAATAAATTACTTTTAAAAACCCGTAAAACAAAGACAGTGAAAGAGAGAGAAATTCTTACAAAATTCGTTCAGAGGCTGTGATGCAACCTGGATTGACCATATCTAGACCCACAGCTGGATGAGACATAAGGGTGGACACTCTTGGGGCTTAGAGGTTGGGTGAGGTTGGGTGTGCAAACGCACACCCTTTAAAGTAATACTGTGTGGTACCCATCCCATGGGTCCCAAATCTCCAGGTTCAAGGGCATCTTCCTACATCGAAAACATGCATGAGAAACCCAGAAGATGGTACACCGTGTGATTTTGAAAGGTTTCTAAAACGCACCCAATTTCTCATCTCCTTGTACTCCGGTTCGCCTTTCCAGCTACTTTACTAGCAATCTCTCTACTTGGGGAATCAGCACCTTTAAGCTCCTGTTCCCTACAGGTTGCAATTTCTCCTGAGGATGAACGGGAAGAGGGGCAACCAATGAGAGACTAGATCTAGGTGTTGGGACAGGCCCAGGTCACTCTATTTTCCCATCAGGAAGAAGAATTAACCACAGGCTCAGCCTGCCGCCAGGAACCAGAATAGGGCCTGAGGCAATCCCGCGCTTTTGCGGCCAGCTCCCAAAAAAGCGAGTTGAAAAATGGAACTCAGGCACACTGCAGTTCACAAACCCGCAGAGTTATAAATGATAACTCTCATCCACAAATGTATTGAGGGAAGGCAACGAAGAGTATTTGAAAGCAAGGCAGAATTGCAGGAAACAGGTTTCAGGAGGTAGATTCGAATCGCCTTTAAAGCACATGAAAAGTGGCAAATCTTCGACAATGATGCCCTTGGCCAAAAAGGGCGTATGTGTTTTTTTCCTGAATATATTCAGGAAAAAACGCATACACCCTTTTTTGCCAACCAAGCAACCTGGAAAGGCAAATCAGCGCTACAATGAAGTCTCGCTTCCCATCGGTCAAAAGGGCCATGCTGCATAAAGTGTCAAAACCAGAAATGCAGGACAGGCCATGGAGAAATGGCAGCCTTGCTACGCTGATGGGCGGGATGTAAATTGCCAACAGCCACTCTGAAGAAGTGTACGGTGTGTCCTGAAACATCGAAAAAACACAGCTTAGGGAGCATAGGGCACGTCCACTCATGGGCGTATAAATTGGGAAAACTAAAAATCAGCAAGACACAGGCACCCCAATGTTTAGGGCTGCTCTGTTGACAAGAACCTCCACTTCATGACACCTTAAATATCCCAGGAAAGAGAAAAATGGATAAAGAAGTTGTGTTCTTTATGTACAAAGGAATATCACTCAGACATGAAATCAATGTCATAAGGCTAGTAGAAGCAAGATGAGTGGATTTAGGTATGACAATTCTAAGTGAAATAAGTCACACAGAAAAAGACACTTATCATAAGCTATCACTTATAGAGGGAATGTAAAAACCGCTACACTTGAACTGAATTACAAAACAGAACAGAGTCACACGTTTAGAAAACACACTATGGCTGCTTAACGGGAAAGGTGAGGTGGGGTGATGCATAAAACAAGGGTTTCAAATTCGCTCAGATACCGTTCCATACACCCAATATGTAATAGACAAGACCTACTCCTTGCTCAGTGAACTGGACTCAACACCCCCTATTCACCGCACAAGAATATATGTGACTAGTAAGAATCTTAAAACCTATGTATTGATATCTGTCTGGAAGTGAGTCAAGTGGGTGTAAAGCGGCATAAACACAGCAGTGAAAAGTAGCGAATCCCCATTTTAAATTAAATAACTTTAAAAAACCCAAAAAAATAAGACAGTGATAGAGAGAGGAAATTTTACATAATTCGTTCCTGGGCTGTGATGCAACCTTGTTTGATCATATCTAGACCCACAGCTGGATGAGAAATAAAGCTGGACACTCTTGCAGCTGAAGGACTCTTTCCCTAGTTACCAGATTGGGGAACGTAAAAAGGCTGCCGCCCTCTGGCCGTTACCTGCAAATGCAGCTTTAAAATCTGTGTTAATGGTCACTTCATATGAACAAGTACTTCAGGGCTGTAAATGAAACCTGCCCTCAAAATGTCTTGAGGGAGGTAGTGGCCAAAACTTTTCAAAATGTGACACTTACTTTAAGAAAACAATTTGAAGAACTAAGCTGTAATCACAGTTTGATAAATAAAAAGAGCATGCTTTAAAGATCAATTTCAACAGATTATGGGACACATGCAAATTCAGCCACACAGAGGTATCAGCTCGCACCTGTTAGAATAACCAGCAGCAAGCAAACTACAAACAATAAATATTGAAGGTGTTTTGGAGAAATGCATACCCTCAATTTTAAGTGGGACATAACCTGGAAAGAGCCACTAATGAGAACTGAATGGTGGTGCCTTTAAAACGTACACACTGAGCTACCATATGATACAGCAAGCCCACTCCTTGGCCTATAACATAAGGAGATAGAACTGGAAAGACACAGGCAAGCAAATGTGCATTGCAGCAGTATTACAATAACCAAGACATGGAGGCAACCAAAAAGTCCATCAAGAGGTGCGTGGCCAAAGAATAACTGGTACACGTACAGGTGGAATATTAGCCAGGGCAAAAACCAAAACAATGCCATTTGCAGCACTGTGTATGATTCTTGAGTTAATCAGGCAAATTGTACTAAGTCAGAAAGCAAAAGACACATATCCTATAATATCACTTATAGGTCTTAGCTAAAAATTGATACCAATGAAGATATTTCCACAGAGAAATGCAATCACAGATTCATTAAACAAACTTAGGGTTCACCAAATGGAAAGGTGTGAGGATTGGATACATTAGGATATTGGGGTTAAGATAGATATAGAAACACATGTGAAATATGTAATCACCAAAGACCTACGTAATACCAAGACAAGACTACTCAACATGGTGTCATAACCTACATGGGAAAATGATCCAAAGAAGAATAGATATATGTATATGTTTAAAAGAACCACATCTTGCACACCTAGAAGAAACAAAACATTTTAATCAAATTTGCTCTGACAAAAAATAAAAATTAAATTAAAAAAAGAACAAGAAGTAATGAGACATAAACTTAAGGGGCTTTGTGCTGGCACATTGCATTCTAATTTACAACCAGAACATGACTTCCATTAAGGCTCTGTCATCACTAATAAAGCAGCTTTATAAGCAATGTTGAAGGTAGCTTAAAAGAAGTCTCACTAATTATTGATAGTAACAAGGAAACAAAGAAAAGTAAAAATCTCACTGCAAAAAGTATACATAGGGTAAGGATAGTAGATCAAACACTGATTAAACTTCTGTAAAGAATAAAAGACAACAGTAGTATGTTTTGTTAAAAAAGAGAGGGCCCAAATAAATCTGAAATGAAAGAGATGATGTTACAACAGACACCACAGAAATACAAAGTATCCTAAGATACACACAGGGTAACTCAGGGCTCAGACTGGACAGAGCCCACTCTCCAGTCCCCTGTACATGACTTACAGGAGCCTCAGGAACTGAGGAGGAGGTCCCTGAGGAGAGGCTCAAGATAGAATATGGTAGGCATTAACATGACTGCATTCATCTTAAACATGCCTGAACTACATTCACACGAGATGATTTTGTCCTGTATGTACATCGGCACCTATAGCCGGAACTGCAGATCTTTGGCTTCAACACCTCTACTGACAACATTAGCTTCACCTGCTGTGGACCGTCTCCTATAGGATTTCTAGAATCACAAAACATCGAAGCTTCACAGGACCCAGAGTCTGTGCGACTCCACACAGAGTCTCAGAGTCTCAACTCCACTCAGATACTCCACTCTTGGAGGGCACACACAAAGTAGTGTGCACATCAGGACCCAGGGGAAGGAGCAGTGACCCCGTAGGGGAATGACCAGAACTACCTGCTACTTTTAGAGGGTCTCCTGCAGAGGCAGCTGGTGGCTGTGGCTGTGGCTCACCGTGAGGACAACAACACTGGCAGCAGAAGTTCTGGGAAATACTCCTTGGTGTGAGCCCTCCCAGAGTCCGCCATTAGCCCCACCAAGAGCAAGGTAGGCTCCAGTGCTGGGTCGCCTCAGGCCAAACAACCAACAGGGAGGGAACCCAGCCCCATGCATCAGCAGACAAGCAGATTCAACTTTTTATTAAAGTTTTATTTAATCCGTAGACAAGCGGATTAAAGCTCTGCCCACCAAAGCAACACCCAGCTCTACCCACCACCAGTCCCTCCCATCAGGAAGCTTGCACAAGCCTCTAAGATAGACTCATCCACCAGAGAGCAGACAGCAGAAGCAAGAAGAACTACAATTCTGCAGCCTGTGGAAGGAAAACCACATTCACAGAAAGATAGACAAAATGAAAAGGCAGAGGACTTTATACCAGATCAAGGAACAAGATAAAACCCCAGAAAAAAAACGGAATGAGGTGGAGATAGGGAACCTTCCAGAAAAAGAATTCAGAATAATGATAGTGAAGTTGAGCCAAGACCTTAGAAAAAGAAAGGAGGCAAAGATCGAGAAGACACAAGAAATGCTTAACAAAGACCTAGAAGAATTAAGGAACAAACACCTAGAAGAGTTAAAGAACAAACAAACAGAGGTGAACAATGTAATAACTGAAATGAAAAATACACTAGAAGGAATCAGTAGCAGAATAACTGTGGCAGAAGAACGGATAAGTGGCCTGGAAGACAGAAAGGTGGAAATCACTGCCATGGAACAGAATAAAGAAAAAGAATGAAAATAAATGAAGACACCCCAAGAGTCCTCTGGGACAACATTAAACGCAACAACATTCGCATTATAGGGGTCCCAGAAGGAGAAGAGAGAGAGAAAGGACCCGAGAATATATTTGAAGAGATTATGGTCAAAAACTTCCCTAGCATGGGAAAAGAAATAGCCACCCAAGTCCAGAAGCACAGAGTGTCCCAGGCAGGAGAAACCAAAGGAGAAAAATGACAAGACACATAGTAATCAAATTGACAAAAATTAACGACAAAGAAAAATTATTGAAAGCAGCAAGGGAAAAATGACAAATAACATACAAGGGAAATCCCATAAGGATAACAGCTGATTTCTCAGCAGAAAATCTACAAGCCAGAAGGAAGTGGCATGATAAATTTAAAGTGATGAAAGGGAAGAACCTACAACCAAGGGTACTGCACCCTGCAAAGAGCTCATTCAGATTTGATGGAGAAATCAAAAGCCTTACAGACAAGCAAAAGCTAAGAGAATTCAGCACCATGCAACCAGCTCTACACCAAATGCTAAAAGAACTTCTCTAAGTGGGAAACACAAGAGACGAAAAGGACCCACCAAGACAAACCCATAACAATTAAGAAAATAGTAGTAGGAACATACATATCGATAATTACCTTAAACGTGAATGCACTAAATGTTCCAACCAAAAGACATAGACTGGCTGAATGGATACAAAAACAAGACCCATATATATGCTGTCTACAAGAGACCCATTTCAGACCTAGGGACACATACAGACTGAAAGTGAGGCGATGGAAAAATATATTCTATGCTAATGAAAATCAAAAGAAAGCTGGAGTAGCAATACTCATATCAGATAAAATAGACTTTAAAATAAAGAATGTTACAAGAGACAAGGAAAGACACTACATAATGGTCAAGGGATCAATCCAAGAAGAAGATATAACAATTATAAATATATATGTACCCAACATAGGAGCACCTCAATGTATAAGGCAACTGCTAACAGCTATAAAAGAGGAAATCGACAGTAACACAATAATAGCGGGGGACTTTAACAGCTCACTTACACCAGTGGAGATCAGCCAGACAGAAAATTAATAAGGAAACACAAGCTTTAAATGACACAATAGACCAGATAGAGTTCATTGATATTTATAGGACATTCCATCCAAAAACAGCAGATTACACGTTCTTCTCAACTGCACACGGAACATTCTCCAGGATAGATCACATCTTGGGTCACAGATAAAGCCTCAGTAAATTTAAGAAAACTGAAATCATATCAAGCAGCTGTTCCGACCACAATGCTATGAGATTAGAAATCAATTACACGGAAAAAACTGTAAAAAACACAAACACATGGAGGCTAAACAATACGTTACTAAATAACCAAGAGATCACTGAAGAAATCAAAGGGGAAATCAAAAACTACCTAGAGACAAATGACAACCAAAACACGATGATCCAAAACCTATGGGATGCAGCAAAAGGAGTTCTAAGAGGGAAGTTTATAGCAATACAAGCCTACCTCAAGAAACAAGAAAAATCTCAAATAAACAATCTAACCTTACACCTAGAGGAACTAGAGAAAGAAGAACAAAACCCAAAGTTAGTAGAAGGAAAGAAATCCTAAAGATCAGAGCAGAAATAAATGAAATAGAAACAAAGAAAACGGAAGCAAAGATCATCAAAACTAAAAGCTGGTTCTTTGAGAAGATAAGCAAAAATGATCAACCTTTAGCCACACTCAAGAAAAAGAGGGAGAGGACGCAAATCAACAAAATTAGAAGTGAAAAAGGAGAAGTTACAACAGACACCACAGGAATACAAAGCATCCTAAGAGACTACTACAAGCAACTCTGTGCCAATAAAATGGACAATCTGGAAGAAATGGACAAATTCTTAGAAAGGTATAACCTTCTAAGACTGAACCAGGAAGAAATAGAAAATATGAACAAACCTATCACAAGCAATGAAATTGAAACTGTGATTAAAAATCTTCCAACAAACAAAAGTCCAGAACCAGATGGCATTACAGGTGAATTCTATCAAACATTTAGAGAAGAGCTAACACCCAACCTTCTCAAATTCTTCAAAACAATTGCAGGGGAAGGAACACTCCCAAACTCATTCTATGAGACCACCATCACCCTGATACCAAAATCAGACAGAGATACTACAAGGAAAGAAAATTATAGACCAATATCCCTGATGAATATAGATGCAAAAATCCTCAACAAAATACTAGCAAACAGAATCGAACAACACATTAAAAGGATCATACACCATGATCAAGTGGGGTTTATCCCAGGGATGCAAGGATTCTTCAATATACACAAATCAATGTGATACACCATATTAACAAATTGTAGAATAAAACCATATGGTCATCTCAATAGATGAAGGAAAAGATTTTGAGAAAATTCAACACTCATTTACGATAAAAACTCTGCAGAGTGTGGGCATAGACGGAAACTACCTCAACATAATAAAGGCCATATATGACAAACCCACAGCAAACAGCATTCTCAATGGTGAAAAACTGAAAGCGTTTCCTCTAAGATCAGGAACAAGACGAGGATGTCCACTCTCACCACTGCTATTCAACATAGTTTTGGAAGTCCTAGCCATGGCAATCAGAGAAGAAAAAGAAATAAAAGGAATACAAAACGGAAAAGAAGAAGTAAAATTGTCACTGTTTGCAGATGACATGATATCATAGATAGAGAATCTTAAAGATGCCACCAGAAAACCACTGGAGCTAATCAATGAATTTGGTAAAGTTGCAGGATACAAAATTAATGCACAGAAATTGCTTGCATTCCTATACACTAACAATGAAAGATCAGAAAGAGAAATTAAGGAAACAATCCCATTACCACTGCAACAAAAAGAATAAAATACCTAGGAATAAACCTACCTAAGGAAGTAAAAGACCTGTACTCAGAAAACTATAAGACACTGATGAAAGAAATCAAAGATGATATAAACAGATGGAGACATATACCATGTCCTTGGATTAGAAGAATCAATATTGTGAAAATGACTATACTACCCAAAGCAATCTACAGATTCAATGCAATCCCGATCAAAATACCTTTGGCATTTTCTACAGAACAAGAAAAAAAATCTTAAAATTTGTAGGGAGACACAAAAGACCCTGGATAGCCAAAGCAGTCTTGAGGGGGAAAAAAAAGAGCTGGAGGAATCAGACTTCCAGACTTCAGACTATATTACAAAGCTACAGTAATCAAGATAATATGGTACTGACACAAACACAGAAATATAGGTCAATAGAAAAGGATAGAAAGCACAGAGATAAACCCACGTACCTATGGTTAACTAATCTATGACAAAGGAGGCAAGGGTATACAATGGAGAAAAGACAGTGTCTTCAGTAAGTGGTGCTGGGAAAACTGGACAGCTACATGTAAAAGAATGAAATTAGTACACTCCCTAACACCATACACAAAAGTAACTCAAAATGGATTAGAGACCTAAATATAAGACCAGCCACTATAAAACTCTTAGAAGAAAACATAAGCAGAACAGTCTATGACATAAATCACAGCAAGATCCTTTTTGACCCACCTCCTAGAGAAATGGAAATAAAAACAAAAATTAAAAAATGGGACCGAATGAAACATAAATTCTTTTGCACAGCAAAGGAAAACTTAAGCAAGATGAAAAGACAACCATCAGAATGGGAGAAAATATTTTCAAATGAAGCAAATGGCAAAGGATTAATCTACAAAAAGCAGCTCATGTAGCTCAATATCACAAAACCAAACAACCCAATCCAAAAATGGGCAGAAGACCTAAATAGAAATTTCTCCAAAGAAGATATACAGGTTGCCAACAAACACATGAAAGGATGCTGAGCATCACTAATCATTAGAGAAATGCAAATCAAAACTACAGTGAGGTATCACCTCACACCAGTCAGAATGGCCATCATCAAAAAATCTACCAACAGTAAATGCTGGAGAGGCATTTATTGGAGAAAAGGGAACCCTCTTGCACTGTTGGTGGGAATGTAAATTGATATAGCCACTAGGTAGAACGGTATGGGGCTTCCTTAAAAACTAAAAATAGAACTACCATACAACCCAGCAAACCCACTCCTGGACATTTACCCTGAGAAAACCATAATTCAAAAAGAGTCATGTACCACAATGTTCACTGTAGCTCTATTTACAATAGCCAGGACATGGAAGCAACCTAAGTGTCCATCAACAGATAAATGGATAAAGAAGATGTGGCACATATATACGATGGAACATTATTCTGCCATAAAAAGAAGCGAAATTGAGTTATTTTTAGTGAGGTGGATGGATCTAGAGTCTGTCCTACAGAGTGAAGTAAGTCAGAAAGAGAAAAACAAATACCGTATGCTAACACATATATATGGAATCTAAAAAAAAAAAGTTTATGAAGAACGTAGGGGCAGGAAAGGATTAAGGACACAGACGTAGAGAAAGGACTTGAGGACATGGGGAGAGGGAAGGGTAAGCTGGGACAAAGTGAGAGAGTGGTATGGACATATATACACTACCAAATGTAAAATTGAAATTGATAGCTACTGGGAAGCAGCCACATAGCACAGGGAGATCAGCTCTGTGCTTTGTGACCACCTAAAAGGGTGGGATAAGGGAGTGAGAGGGAGGTGCAAGAGGGAGGGGATATGGTGTTATATGTATACGCATAGCTGATTCACTTTTTTATACAGCAGAAACTAACACACAATTGTAAAGCAATTATACTCCAATAAAGATGTAAAAAAAAAAAAAAAAAAAGAAAGCCCAGAGATAAACCTACACACCTATGGCACACTAATCTATGACAAAGGAGGCAAGGGTATACAATGGAGAAAAGACAGTCTCTTCAATAAGTGGTGCTGGGAAAAATGGACAGCTACATGTAAAAGAATGAAATTAGAACACTCCCTAACACCATACACAAAAAATAAACTCCAAATGGATTAGAGACCGAAATGTAAGACCGGACACTATAAAACTCTTAGAGGAAAACATAGGAAGAATACTCTTTGACATAAATCACAGCAAGATATTTTTTGATCCACCTCCTAGAGTAATGGAATAAAAAAAAAAAACAAAAACAAATGGGAGCAAATGAAACCTAAAAGCTTTTGCAAAGCAAAGGAAACTACAAACAAGACGAAAAGACAACCCTCAGAATGGGAGAAAATATTTGCAAACGAATCAATGGACAAAGGATTAATCTCCAATGTATATAAACAGCTCATGCAGCTCAACAGTAAAAAAACAAACAAACCAATCCAAAAATGGGCAGATGACGTAAATAGACATTTGTCCCAAGAAGACATACAGATGACCAAGAAACACATGAAAAGCTACTCAACATCACTAATTATTAGAGAAATATAAACCAAAACTACAATGAGGTATCACCTCACACGAGTTAGAATGGGCATCATCAGAAAATCTACAAACAACAAATGCTGGAGAGGGTGTGGAGAAAAGGGAACCCTCTTACACTATTTGTGGGAATGTAAATTGATACAGTCACTATGGAGAACAGTATGGAGGTTCCTTAAAAAACTAAAAATAGAATTACCATATGACCCAGCAATCCCACTACTGGCCATATACCCAGAGAAAACCATAATTCAAAAAGACATATTCACCACAATATTCATTGCAGCACTATTTACAATAGCCAGGTCATGGAAGCAACCTAAATGCCCATAGACAGACGAACGGAAAAGATGTGCTACATATATAAAATGGAATATTACTCAGCCATAAAAAGGAATGAAATTGGGTCATTTGTAGAGACGTGGATAGATCTAGAGACTGTCATACAGAGTGAAGTAAGTCAGAAAGAGAAAAACAAATATCGTATATTAACGCATACATGTAGAACCTAGAAAAATGGTAAAGATGAACTGGTTTGCAAGGCAGAAATAGAGACACAGATGTAGAGAACAAATGTATGGACACCAAGGGGGGAAAGTGGCAGGGTGGTGGTGGTGGGATGAATTGCGACCCTGGGATTGACATATATACACTTATATGTATAAAATAGATAACCAATAAGAGCCTGCTGTATAAAAAAATGAATAAAATAAATTCAAAAATTAAAAAATAAATAATACTTAAGAAAATAAAACAGAAAAAAAAGTTCTGTCCTTCCCATAGACGTATTTATATGAATGAATGATTTCCATGCTTATATCCATAAATACAAAAAGAGGAATAAAACTTACCTTGAACCAAAAAAGAAAAAAAAAAAAACTGAACCCACTGGTCATACAGAGGAAAACCCTATCAGCGCACTTGCTCCAG
The DNA here is from genome assembly GCF_028021215.1 of Eschrichtius robustus. Taxonomy (NCBI): domain Eukaryota; kingdom Metazoa; phylum Chordata; class Mammalia; order Artiodactyla; family Eschrichtiidae; genus Eschrichtius; species Eschrichtius robustus. Next base: position 252,786 of record NW_027175204.1, read on the forward strand.
TGGTAAACAATTCTTAAGTTGGTCACAGGTGGGGAATCATCTCCCATGCAGCCAGCAGCCCCCACACAAGGAGCGTCCTCATTGCAAAGCTGGGGGACCGTGAGGAGGCGTCTCTGACTAAACGTGAGCTGAGCCCCAGGCCAGCTGCTGCTGAACTTTTCCCACCGTTCCCAGGTAAAACACCTGAATGTGTGCAAAGACTAAAAACTAGAGGAAGGGGCTTGGAGTCACACCAGCGACAGCACGCAGGCCGACTTGGTGCCTGCAGGCCAGCCAGGATGGTCCTGGCCCCGGGCGCTCGTCTGGAAACTTTCCATTTCCCTGCCTGAGGTACCCCTCCTGTCCCGGCCCCCACTGCTTTTTTCCTTCCTTACCTCTGCCCGGGGAGAAATTCCAGCAGCAAGTATGGGTGACACATCCTCTTCTTTAGCAGGTGGCAGCCCGGCAACTCCTGCAGAAAGTCCAGTAGAGCCCCAGTCACAACGGGCCACTCATAGAGCCGTGGGCCCTACTGCCTCCCACCAGCCCAACCCCGAGACTGCTGACGGGGCAGAGAATATGGCGTCAGGCACAGCTGCAGAGGCTTTTGCTGCCTGGAGGGGTGTTTATATTGACCTCAACCCAGGCACACCTGGGAAGGGCTGGCCGGCCGGGTCAGGCTGCCCAGGTCAGCCAATCCTCGCCCCTCAGGGGCTCAGATTTGCAGAAAATGGGCCTTGCTGCACCGGCCAGATCCAAGGAACAGGTGTAGGGTCCCGAGAGTCAGGATAGATAAGGGGCGGCAGCCCTGGCTTGTTTTCTAATCATTTTATCTGGTCCAGGAGTGGGAGACAACTTCAAGAAGACCCTCTGCTAATGAGAGGAACCCAGGAGTCAGGGAGAGGAGGGGTGGTGGGTGGAGACAGAGGCCTGGTGCCCCGGCTGCTGTGGAAGCCCCTAGAAGACCAGGCAGAGGGAGGCCGCACAGAGTGAAGCCTAGGGTCACAGACCTGTTGGAGCTGCTGTTTATTAGTTCAAGCTCTGCTCTGAGGTGCTCTGTGTCAGCTCTGAGTGACAGGTGTGCTGGGGGTGCTCTGCAATGAGGGCTATGTGCACAGTTCCTGTGTGCCCAGCCCTGTCGGGGTACCTGTCCACGGGAGCTCCATATCCAGGGAGGGGCATGCCCACGAGAGCCCCGTGGGCTGCTGCGTACCTGCCCAGGTGAGCTCCATATCCTGGGAGGGGCCTGACCATGATGGCCCCATGGGCTGCTGGGTACCTGCCCAGGTGAGCTCCATATCCTGGGAGGGGCCTAACCACCACAGCCCCGTGGGCTGCTGGGTACCTGCCCAGGTGAGCTCCATATCCTGGGAGGGACCTGACCACAAGAGCCCCGTGAGCTGCTGGGGACCTGGTAGAGGACGCCAGGACAGTCAGTGAAGCCACAGAGGATATACATCTAGTAGTTCCTAATTCCTACACCCTGCTGGTCATTCTACCATCCACCAGGACATGGTATTCTGTATTAGACTTCAATGATGCCTTCTTCTGTATTCCATTCGTCCCAGAGTCACAAGAAATTTTGGCTGTGAGTGGCAGGACTCAACATACAACAAAAACAATACTGCTGGGCCGTCCTGCCCCAGGGGTTCAAAAATTCCCACACCATCTTTGGGGAAACGTTAGCTAAAGACCTAAAAAATCTACCTCTGGAGAAGGGAACCCTCCTTCAATATGCAGATGACATTCTGATCACCAGCCCGACTAAGGAGGCCTCTGAACTACCTAGCCAATAAAAGATAGAAGGTGTCCAAGAAAAAGGCTCAAATATCACAAACTAAGGTGACCTTCCTGGGCTTCATTCGCACAGAAGGTCGGAAAAGCCCACCCCAGGAAAGGGAAGAAGCCATTTGCAGCCTCACCCTTCCTGAAACTAGAAGACAGCTTAGGGGTTCCTGGGGAGACCGGGGTTTGCTGCATCTGGATCCCTAACTACAGTCTAATAGCTGGGCCTCTATATGAAACACTGAAAGGAAAAGATGATGATCCTTTTGAATAGAATCCAGAAGCGGCCTTTCAAGAATGGAAAGAGCAGTCAGTTCAGATCCTTGCCCTGGACCTCCCTAAGTTAGCTAAACCCTTTGACCTTTACATTCCTGGTCCAAGGCGAATCGCCCTTGGAGTATTAGTGCAAAAACTGGGACCACTTGAAATGGAACAATGCAAGAATGCCCTCCAGGCATTGGCCAGCCACCCCATCCGACCAGGATACTGGGGGTATCTAAAAACCTGGAAATCAGCAGCCCGCAAGGCCAGCTCCCTCCTAAGGGAAAAGGACGCCACTTGGTGATCCTAACCACCCACCATGCCCTGAAGTTGCAGGGATTGCTCCGTGGGCACAATGACCTCGAGTGAGGAGGCCCTCCAACACCAACCTCCAGAGAGAAAACCTGGAGCAATGGGCCCCCATGACGACTCGTTTGACCATCACTTGACCTGGAGCTTCTCTCAGAAAACAACAAGAGTGTGTCCCAAAAGAGCAGACTATTGCTTACAGGACTTACTGCACCCAGAGCGGAGCTAATAAACTTGGCAGGGGAACCGTAAATAACGCTGCCACCATAGAAAAGCCTACAGACACCGCGGTGACGGCGGCCAATGAGACCGGCTGTACTCCTGGCTACTTCAAAAGGCCGTTGACTGAGTGGCCGTCAAGGTCCTGGATCACCACCAGCCCTGGACTGTCTGGGAGTTGAGCAAGCAGGGCTCTGACACCTGGTGTTGTTTGTACGTTAATTAGGTGGCCTAACTGAAGAAAGCGCAGAGTACTGGTCAGAGCATCTAGGCTAGCAGGAACTGTCAGCCTAAGGGGGCCGAACCAATGTGGAGCAGGGTAAAACGGCCCACCCCCACCCCAGCGTCTCTGCACATCTCTTTCCTGGACCCTTAAAGGTCATTAGAATCTATAAAACTTCCAATGCTGGTGCTCAGGCAGACGAGCAGTGAGGGAGGAGGCCTGGGGACAATCAACCTCACCTGGAGGCTGCTTGGGAGAAGTCCTCCCCCTCGCCCCGGGTATGAGGACACCCAACTCAGCACGAAGCATTTACAGAAGAGGTGTCTGCACCCTCAGCACCCCAAGAATGAGGAATGGGACAAAAGGCAGAGGAGGGCTTTGTCACTGGCAAAGCCCATGAAAAATTCCTGGGAGATGAAAATAGAATCTGGGCAATAAAATAAAGTCTAACCATTTTTTTCCTTTGTGCTTTGTCTAATTTCACTTGCTCCTAGGTTTCCACATGCAGAGGTCCCACACCCGACACTTCAGACCCGATTTCCTAGTGCAAAATGGCTGGGCCGACACCTCAGCTCGTGGGGCCCCGTGCAGACTCTGCGACATAGAGCCTGAGCTCCAGCCAACCCGGCCCTCGAGAGCTCCGCCCCCTCCCTCCCGCTGACGCTGCCAGGATCTCTACACAGCAGCCCGGCCCACAACCCGCAGGGGAGCACACACTCTCACCTCTCCATTCTCTGATCATAATATAAAGTTTTCCTTTGCTTCTGAACCAAAGTCAGTCTCGATCTGTTGGCTCCAATGACACTAGGCAGGGAGACCCTTGTTGGGGCCCACTCTGCAGGATCAGTAACAGAATTTGAGAACATTGTAACTTCAAAGAACAGATGTGCGAGCCAAACTGTAATTAACATAGAGCAGTGTATAAGGCTCGTGTAAAATAAGATGTTTCTAACACTTCCATTTGATATTTCCATCACTTTATTATAAGCAAGTTCAGTTGAGGGGTTTGTCTTATTTGTCAGGTCAACAGTAGAGAAATGCAGTGATTTCTTTCCAAGGATGTACATCTAATAATCTTGGTTGAAGTTTCAACCTTGTTTTGACTGATTTTCCATTGAAAATGATACCTCTCTTTCAGCTCCTAGATTTCTGAGAAGTATAAAATCTTATATTTTTTATTACCAAAGGGGAAAGGTGGGAGGAGGGATAAATTAACAGTTTCAGATTAACATATACACACTGCTATGTATAAAATATATCATCAACAAGGAACTACTGTATAACACAGGGAACTATACTCAATATTTTGTAATGACCCCTAAGGGGAAATAATCTGAAATACAATAGATATCTATATCGACATCATCTATCAACTACAGATAAAATGGAAACTAAAGGAGGCCGATGGTGAGCGTTTCTGAACCTGAAGACTTCAATCATCTAAAGTTCGGACTCTGCCTACGGCCCAAGTCCCTTAATGAACACACATGTACCAGTAGCTTAAAAATTCCCCAGATTGGAGTTCGGGGAGACACTGATTTGGAAAAATCCCTGGTGTTCTCCTTACATACACAGGACCTTTCCTACAGCTAAAACATGCCTGTGACACCCAGAAGATGGAACACGGTTGGATCAGGGAGATTTTGGAAAAGGCACCAAAACTCCTAATTTCCTGGTTGTCGGGTTCACACCTCCAGCCTTTTTCCTTAAAATCTCCCCACCTGAGGATGTCAGCACCTTCAACATCCAGTTGCACAAAATTTGGAATTTTTCCAAAGGAAGAAGGGGAAGGAGGAGAAACAAGGAGAGCCAAGCCCTAGATGTTCGGACAGGCACATGTCACTCTAATTTCCAATCAGGAAGAAGAATTAAGCAAAGGCTTAGCCTGCCACCGGGAACCAGAGTAGGGCCAGAAGCAAAGCAGCGGTTCTGCGGACAGCTCCCAAAAAAGCGAGTTGAAAAATGGAGCTCAGGGGCACTGCAATTCACAAACCTGCAGAGTTATAAATTATAACTATCGTCCAAAACTATATTGAGGGAAGGCAATGAACAGGATTGGAAAGCAAGGCAGAAATGCAGGAAACAGATTTCAGGAGTTAGATTCGAATAGCCCCTAAAGCACATGAAAAGCGGCCAAAAGTCGACAACGATGCACATGGCCAAAAAGAGCATATGTGTTTTTTTCTGAATAAATTCAGGAAAAAACGCATAGGCCCTTTTTGGCCAACCAAGCAAGCCGGAAATGCAATGCAGCACTACAAAGAAGTCTCACTTCCCATCGGTCAAAAGGGCCTTCCTAAAAAAGTGTAAAAAAAATACAGGAGAGGCCAGGGAGGAAAGGGAGCATTGTTACACTGATGGTCGGGATGTAAATTGCCAATGGCGACTCTGGAGAACGGTACGGTGTTTCCTAAAACATCTAAAAAACACAGCTAGAGAGAAAGGGGCACATCCATTCATGGGCGTATAAATTGGAAAAATTAAAATCAACAAGACACAGGCACCCCAAAGTTTAGGGCTGCTCTGGTTACAAGAACCTCCACTTGTGTACATCTTAAATATCCCAGGGATGAGAAAAATGGTAAAGAAGTTGTGGTACTTATGTACAATGGAATATCACTCAGCCATGAAATCAATATCATAAGGCTAGTAGCAGCATGATGAGTGGATTTAGGTACGACGATTCTAAGTGAAATAAGTCACACAGAAAAAGACACTTATCATAAGATATCACTTATAGAGGGAATGTAAAAACCGTTACCCTTAAACTGAATTACAAAACAGAACAGAGTCACCCATTTTAAAAACACACTATGGCTGCTTAACGGGAAAGGTGAGGAGGGGTGATGCATAAAACAAGGGTTTCAAATTAGCTCAGATACCGTTCCATAAACCCAATATGTAGTAGACAAGACCTACTCCTTGCTCAGTGAACTAGACTCAACACCCCCTATTCAGCGCACAAGAATATATCTGAGTAGTAAGAATCTGAAAACCTATGTATTGATCTCTCTCTGGAAGAGAGTCAAGTGAGTGTAAAGCGGCATAAACACAGCCGTGAAAAGCAGCTAAAACCCATTTTAAAAATAAATTACTTTTAAAAACCCGTAAAACAAAGACAGTGTAAGAGAGAGTAATTCTTACAAAATTCGTTCAGGGGCTGTGATGCAACCTGGATTGACCATATCTAGACCCACAGCTGGATGAGACATAAGGGTGGACACTCTTGGGGCTGAGAGGTTTGGTGAGGTTGGGTGAGCAAACGCTGACCCTTTAAAGTAATACTGCGTGGTCCCCATCCCATGGGTCCCAAATCTCCAGGTTCAAGGGCATCTTCCTACATCGAAAACATGCATGAGTAACCCAGATCATGGTACACTGTCTGATCGGGAAAGGTTTCTGAAACGCACCACATTTCTCATCTCCTTGTGCTCGGGTTCACCATTCCAGCTTCTTAACTAGTAATCTCCCTACATGGAGAAACAGCACCTTTAAGCTCCTGTTCCATACAGGTTGCAATTTGTCCTGAGGATGAACGGGAAGAGGGGCAACCAATGAGAGACTAGATCTAGGTGTTGGGACAGGCACAGGTCACTCTATTTTCCCATCAGGAAGAAGAAATAACCACAGGCTCAGCCTGCCGCCCGGAACCAGAATAGGGCCTGAGGCAATCCCGCACTTCTGCGGCCAGCTCCCAAAAAAGCCAGTTGAAAAATGGAGCACATGGGCACTGCAATTCACAAACCTGCAGAGTTATAAATGATAACTCTCGTCCACAAATATATTGAGGGAAGGCAACGAAGAGGATTTGAAAGCAAGGCAGAACTGCAGGAAACACATTTCAGGAGGTAGATTCGAATCGCCTTTAAAGCACATGAAAAGCGGCAAAACGTCGACAATGATGCCCTTGGCCAAAAAGGGCGTATGCGTTTTTTCCTGAATATATTCAGGAAAAAACGCATACGCCCTTTTTGGCCAACCAAGCAACCTGGAAAGGCAAATCAGCGCTAAAAAGAAGTCTCGCTTCCGATCCGTCAAAAGGGCCCTGCTGAAAAAAGTGTCAAAACCACAAATGCAGGACAGGCCAAGGAGAAATGGGAGCCTTGCCACGCTGATGGGCGGTATGTAAATTGCCAACAGCCACTCTGGAGAAGTGTACGGTGTGTCCTGAAACATCGAAAAAACACAGCTTAGGGAGCATAGGGCACTTCCACTCATGGGCGTATAAATTGGGAAAACTAAAAATCAGCAAGACACAGGCACCCCAAAGTTAAGGGCTGCTCTGTTTGCAAGAACCTCCACTTCATGACACCTTAAATATCCCAGGAAAGATAAAAATGGATAAAGAAGTTGTGGTCCTTATGTACAATGGAATATCACTCAGACATGATATCAATGTCATAATGCTAGTAGCAGCATGATGAGTGGATTTAGGTACGACGACTCTAAGTGAAATAAGTCACACAGAAAAAGACACTTATCGTAAGCTATCACTTATAGAGGGAATGTAAAAACCGCTACACTTGAACTGAATTACAAAAGAGAACAGAGTCACACGTTTAGAAAACACACTATGGCTGCTTAACGGGAAAGGTGAGGTGGGGTGATGCATAAAACAAGGGTTTCAAATTAGCACAGATACCGTTACATACACCCAATATGTAATAGACAAGACCTACTCCTTGCTCAGTGAACTGGACTCAACACCCCCTATTCACCGCACAAGTATATATCTGACTAGTAAGAATCTTAAAACCTATGTATTGATATTTCTCTGGAAGTGTGTCAAGTGGGTGTAAAGCCGCATAAACACAGCCGTGAAAAGCAGCTAAACCCCATTATAAAAATAAATTACTTGTAAAAACCCGTAAAACAAAGACAGTGAAAGAGAGAGAAGTTCTTACACAATTCGTTCAGGGGCCGTGATGCAACATGGATTGACCAATTCTAGACCAACAGGTGGATGAGACCTAAGGGTGGACACTCTTGGAGCTGACAGGTCTGGTGAGGTTGGGTGAGCAAACGCAGACCCTTTAAAGTAATACTGCGTGGTACCCATCCCATGGGTCCCAAATCTCCAGTTTCAAGGGCATCTTCCTGCATCGAAAACATGCATGAGAAACCCAGAAGATGGTACACCGTGTGATCGGGAAAGGTTTCTAAAACGCACCTCATTTCTCACCTCCTTGTGCTCGGGTTCGCCATTCCAGCTACTTTACTAGCAATCTCCCTTCTTGGAGAATCAGCACCTTTACCCTCCTGTTCTGTACAGGTTGCAATTTGTCCTGAGGATGAACGGGAAGAGGAGCAACCAATGAGAGACTAGATCTAGGTGTTGGGACAGGCACAGGTCACTCTATTTTCCCATCAGGAAGAAGAATTAACCACAGGCTCAGCCTGCCGCCAGGAACCAGAATAGGGCCTGAGGCAATCCCGCGCTTTTGCGGCCAGCTACCAAAAAAGCGAGTTGAAAAATGGAGCTCAGGGGCACTGCAATTCACAAACCTGCAGAGTTATAAATGATAACTCTCGTCCACAAATATATTGAGGGAAAGCAACGAAGAGGATTTGAAAGCAAGGCAGTATTGCAGGAAACAGATTTCAGGAGGTAGATTCGAATCGCATTTAAAGCTCAAGAAAAGGGGCAAAACGTCGACAATGATGCACTTTGCCAAAAACGGCGTATGCGTTTTTTCCTGAATATATTCAGGAAAAAATGCATACGCACTTTTTGGCCAACCAAGCAACCTGGAAAGGCAAATCAGCGCTACAAAGAAGTCTCGCTTCCCATCGGTCAAAAGGGCCATGCTGAAAAAAGTGTCAAAACCACAAATGCAGGACAGGCCATGGAGAAATGGGAGCCTTGCTACGCTGATGGGCGGGATGTAAATTGCCAACAGCCACTCTGGAGAAGTGTATGGTGTGTCCTGAAATATCGAGAAAACACAGCTTAGGGAGCATAGGGCACGTCCACTCATGGGCGTATAAATTGGGAAAACTAAAAATCAGCAAGACACAGGCACCCCAAAGTTTAGGGCTGCTCTGTTGACAAGAACCTCCACTTCATGACACCTTAAATATCCCAGGAAAGAGAAAAATGGATAAAGAAGTTGTGGTTCTTATGTACAATGGAATATCACTCAGCCATGAAATCAATGTCTTAAGGCTAGTAGCATCATGATGAGTGGATTTAGGTACGACGACTCTAAGTGAAATAAGTCACACAGAAAAAGACACTTATCATAAGCTATCACTTATAGAGGGAATGTAAAAACTGCTACACTTGAACTGAATTACAAAAGAGAACAGAGTCACACGTTTAGAAAACACACTATGGCTGCTTAACGGGAAAGATGAGGTGGTGTGATGCATAAAACAAGGGTTTCAAATTAGATCAGATACCGTTCCATACACCCAATATGTAATAGACAAGACCTACTCCTTGCTCACTGAACTGGACTCAACACCCCCTATTCACCGCACAAGTATATATCTGACAAGTGAGAATCTTAAAACCTATGTATTGATATCCCCCTGGAAGTGTGTCAAGAGGGTGTAAAGCCGCATAAACACAGCCGTGAAAAGCAGCTAAACCCCATTATAAAAATAAATTACTTGTAGAAACCCGTAAAACAAAGACAGTGAAAGAGAGAGAAATTCTTACACAATTCGTTCAGGGGCTGTGATGCAACCTGGATTGAAAATATCTAGACCCACAGTTGGATGAGACCTAAGGGTGGACACTCTTGGGGCTGACAGGTTTGGTGAGGTTGGGAGAGCAAACACAGACCCTTTAAGGTAATACTGCGTGGTACCCATCCCATGGGTCCCAAATCTCCAGTTTTAAGGGCATCTTCCTGCATTGAAAACATGCATGAGAAACCCAGAAGATGGTACACCATGTGATCGGGAAAGGTTTCTAAAACGCACCTCATTTCTCATCTCCTTGTGCTCGGGTTCACCATTCCAGCTACTTTACTAGCAATCTCCCTACTTGGAGAATCAACACCTTTAACCTCCTGTTCTGTACAGGTTGCAATTTTTCCTGAGGATGAACGGGAAGAGGGGCAACCAATGAGAGACTAGATGTAGGTGTTGGAACAGGCACAGATCACTCTATTTTCCCATCAGGAAGAAGAATTAAGCACAGGCTCAGCCTGCCGGAGGGAAGCAGAATATTGCCTGAGGCAATCCCGCGCTTCTGCAGCCAGCTCCGAAAAAAGCCAGTTGAAAAATGGAGCACATGGGCACTGCAATTCACAAACCTGCAGAGTTATAAATGATAACTCTCGTCCACAAATATATTGAGGGAAGGCAACGAAGAGGATTTGAAAGCAAGGCAGAGTTGCAGGAAACAGGTTTCAGGAGGTAGATTCGAATCGCCTTTAAAGCACATGAAAAGCGGCAAAACGTCGACAATGATGCCCTTGGCCAAAAAGGGCGTATGCGTTTCTTCCTGAATATATTCAGGAAAAAACGCATACGCCCTTTTTGGCCAACCAAGCAACCTGGAAAGGCAAATCAGCGCTACAAAGAAGTCTCGCTTAGCATCGGTCAAAAGGGCCATGCTGAAAAAAGTGTCAAAACCACAAATGCAGGACAGGCCAAGGAGAAATGGGAGCCTTGCCACGCTGATGGGCGGTATGTAAATTGCCAACAGCCACTCTGGAGAAGTGTACGGTGTGTCCTGAAACATCGAAAAAACACAGCTTAGGGAGCATAGGGCACTTCCACTCATGGGCGTATAAATTGGGAAAACTAAAAATCAGCAAGACACAGGCACCCCAAAGTTTAGGGCTGCTCTGTTTGCAAGAACCTCCACTTCATGACACCTTAAATATCCCAGGAAAGATAAAAATGGATAAAGAAGTTGTGGTCCTTATGTACAATGGAATATCACTCAGACATGATATCAATGTCATAATGCTAGTAGCAGCATGATGAGTGGATTTAGGTACGACGACTCTAAGTGAAATAAGTCACACAGAAAAAGACACTTATCGTAAGCTATCACTTATAGAGGGAATGTAAAAACCGCTACACTTGAACTGAATTACAAAAGAGAACAGAGTCACACGTTTAGAAAACACACTATGGCTGCTTAACGGGAAAGGTGAGGTGGGGTGATGCATAAAACAAGGGTTTCAAATTAGCACAGATACCGTTACATACACCCAATATGTAATAGACAAGACCTACTCCTTGCTCAGTGAACTGGACTCAACACCCCCTATTCACCGCACAAGTATATATCTGACTAGTAAGAATCTTAAAACCTATGTATTGATATTTCTCTGGAAGTGTGTCAAGTGGGTGTAAAGCCGCATAAACACAGCCGTGAAAAGCAGCTAAACCCCATTATAAAAATAAATTACTTGTAAATACCCGTAAAACAAAGACAGTGAAAGAGAGAGAAGTTCTTACACAATTCTTTCAGGGGCCGTGATGCAACATGGATTGACCAATTCTAGACCAACAGGTGGATGAGACCTAAGGGTGGACACTCTTGGGGCTGACAGGTCTGGTGAGGTTGGGTGAGCAAACGCAGACCCTTTAAAGTAATACTGCGTGGTACCCATCCCATGGGTCCCAAATCTCCAGTTTCAAGGGCATCTTCCTGCATCGAAAACACGCATGGGAAACCTAGATGATGGTACAACGTCTGATCGGGAAAGGTTTCTGAAACGCACCTCATTTCTCATCTCCTTGTGCTCGGGTTCGCCATTCCAGCTACTTTACTAGCAATCTCCCTACTTGGAGAATCAGCACCTTTAACCTCCTGTTCCATACAGGTTGCAATTTGTCCTAAGGATGAATGGGAAGAGGGGCAACCAATGAGAGACTACATATAGGTGTTGGGACAGGCACAGGTCACTCTATTTTCCCATCAGGAAGAAGAATTAACCACAGGCTCAGCCTACCGCCCGGAACCAGAATAGGGCCTGAGGCAATCCCGTGCTTCTGCGGCCAGCTCCCAAAAAAGCCAGTTGAAAAATGGAGCACATGGGCACTGCAATTCACAAACCTGCAGAGTTATAAATGATAACTCTCGTCCACAAATATATTGAGGGAAGGCAACGAAGAGGATTTGAAAGCAAGGCAGAATTGCAGGAAACTGGTTTCAGGAGGTAGATTCGAATCGCCTTTAAAGCACATGAAAAGTGGCAAAACGTCGACAATGATGCCCTTGGCCAAAAAGGGCGTATGCGTTTTTTCCTGAATATATTCAGGAAAAACCGCATACGCCCTTTTTGGCCCACCAAGCAACCTGGAAAGGTAAATCAGTGCTACAAAGAAGTCTCGCTTCCCATCGGTCAAAAGGGCCATGCTGAAAAAACTCTCAAAACCACAAAAGCAGGACAGGCCATTGAGAAATGAAAGCCTTGCTACACTGATGGGCGGGATGTAAATTGCCAGCAACCACTCTGGAGAAGTGTACGGTGTGGCCTGAAACATCGAAAAAACACAGCTTAGGGAGCATAGGGCACTTCCACTCATGGGCGTATAAATTGGGAAAATTAAAAATCAGCAAGAGACAGGCACCCCAAAGTTTATGGCTGCTCTGTTGACAAGAACCTCCACTTCATGACACCTTAAATATCCCAGGAAAGAGAATAATGGATAAAGAAGTTGTGGTCCTTATGTACAATGGAATATCACTCAGCCATGAAATCAATGTCTTAAGGCTAGTAGCATCATGATGAGTGGATTTAGGTACGACGACTCTAAGTGAAATAAGTCACACAGAAAAAGACACTTATCATAAGCTATCACTTATAGAGGGAATGTAAAAACTGCTACACTTGAACTGAATTACAAAAGAGAACAGAGTCACACGTTTAGAAAACACACTATGGCTGCTTAACGGGAAAGATGAGGTGGTGTGATGCATAAAACAAGGGTTTCAAATTAGATCAGATACCGTTCCATACACCCAATATGTAATAGACAAGACCTACTCCTTGCTCAGTGAACTGGACTCAACACCCCCTATTCACCGCACAAGTATATATCTGACTAGTGAGAATCTTAAAACCTATGTATTGATATCCCTCTGGAAGTGTGTCAAGTGGGTGTAAAGCCGCATAAACACAGCCGTGAAAAGCAGCTAAACCCCATTATAAAAATAAATTACTTGTAGAAACCCGTAAAACAAAGACAGTGAAAGAGAGAGAAATTCTTACACAATTCGTTCAGGGGCTGTGATGCAACCTGGATTGAAAATATCTAGACCCACAGTTGGATGAGACCTAAGGGTGGACACTCTTGGGGCTGACAGGTTTGGTGAGGTTGGGTGAGCAAACACAGACCCTTTAAGGTAATACTGCGTGGTACCCATCCCATGGGTCGCAAATCTCCAGTTTTAAGGGCATCTTCCTGCATTGAAAACATGCATGAGAAACCCAGAAGATGGTACACCATGTGATCGGGAAAGGTTTCTAAAACGCACCTCATTTCTCATCTCCTTGTGCTCGGGTTCACCATTCCAGCTACTTTACTAGCAATCTCCCTACTTGGAGAATCAACACCTTTGACCTCCTGTTCTGTACAGGTTGCAATTTGTCCTGAGGATGAACGGGAAGAGGGGCAACCAATGAGAGACTAGATGTAGGTGTTGGAACAGGCACAGGTCACTCTATTTTCCCATCAGGAAGAAGAATTAAGCACAGGCTCAGCCTGCCGCCGGGAAGCAGAATAGTGCCTGAGGCAATCCCGCGCTTCTGCGGCCAGCTCCGAAAAAAGCCAGTTGAAAAATGGAGCACATGGCCACTGCAATTCACAAACCTGCAGAGTTATAAATGATAACTCTCGTCCACAAATATATTGAGGGAAGGCAACGAAGAGGATTTGAAAGCAAGGCAGAGTTGCAGGAAACAGGTTTCAGGAGGTAGATTGGAATCGCCTTTAAAGCACATGAAAAGCGGCAAAACGTCGACAATGATGCCCTTGGCCAAAAAGGGCATATGCGTTTTTTCCTGAATATATTCAGGAAAAAACGCATACGCCCTTTTTGGCCAACCAAGCAACCTGGAAAGGCAAATCAGCGCTACAAAGAAGTCTCGCTTCCCATCGGTTAAAAGGGCCATGCTGAAAAAAGTGTCAAAACCACAAATGCAGGACAGGCCATGTAGAAATAGGAGCCTTGCTACGGTGATGGGCGGGATGTAAATTGGCAACAGCCACTGTGGAGAAGTGTACGGTGTGTCCTGAAACATCGAAAAAACACAGCTTAGGGAGCATAGGGCACTTCCACTCATGGGCGTATAAATTGGGAAAATTAAAAATCAGCAAGAGACAGGCACCCCAAAGTTTACGGCTGCTCTGTTGACAAGAACCTCCACTTCATGACACCTTAAATATCCCAGGAAAGAGAAAAATGGATAAAGAAGTTGTGGTCCTTATATACAATGGAATATCACTCAGCCATGAAATCAATGTCATAAGGCTAGTAGCAGCATGATGAGTGGATTTAGGTACGACGACTCTAAGTGAAATAAGTCACACAGAAAAAGACACATATCAAAAGATATCACTTATAGAGGGATGTAAAAACCGCTACACTTGAACTGAATTACAAATCAGAACAGAGTCACCCATTTTGAAAACACACTATGGCTGCTTAACGGGAAAGGTGAGGTGGGGTGATGCATAAAACAAGGGTTTCAAATTAGCTCTGATACCGTTCCATACACCCAATATGTAATAGAGAAGACCTACTCCTTGCTCAGTGAACTGGACTCAACACCCCGTATTCACCGCACAAGAATATATCCGACTAGTGAGAATCTTAAAACCTATGTATTGATATCTCTCTGGAAGTGAGTCAAGAGGGTGTAAAGCCGCATAAACACAGCCGTGAACAGCAGCTAAACCCCATTATAAAAATAAATTATTTTTCAAAACGCATGAAACAAAGACAGTAAAAGAGAGAGAAATTCTTACAAAATTCATTCAGGGGCTGTGACGCAACCTGGGTTGACCATATCTAGACCCACAGCTGGATGAGACATAAGGGTGGACACTCTTGGGGCTGAGAGGTTTGGTGAGGTTGGGTGAGCCATCGCAGACCCTTTAAAGTAATACTGCGTGGTACCCATCCCATGGGTCCCAAATCTCTAGGTTCAAGGGCATCTTCCTACATCGAAAACTTGCATGAGGAACCCAGAAGATGGTACATCGTGTGAATTTGAAAGGTTTCTAAAACGCACCTCATTTCTCATCTCCTTGTGCTCGGGTTCGCCATTCCAGCTACTTTACTAGCAATCTCCCTACTTGGAGAATCAGCACCTTTAACCTCCTGTTCCCTACAGGTTGCAATTTGTCCTGAGGATGAACGGGAAGAGGGGCAACCAATGAGAGACTAGATGTAGGTGTTGGGACAGGCCCAGGTCACTCTATTTTCCCATCAGGAAGAAGAATTAACCACAGGCTCAGCCTGCCGCCAGGAACCAGAATAGGGCCTTAGGCAATCCCGCGCTTCTGCGGCCAGCTCCCAAAAAAGCCAGTTGAAAAATGGAGCACATGGGCACTGCAATTCACAAACCTGCAGAGTTATAAATGATAAATCTCGTCCACAAATATATTGAGGGAACGCAACGAAGAGGATTTGAAAGCAAGGCAGAGTTGCAGGAAACAGGTTTCAGGAGGTAGATTCGAATCGCCTTTAAAGCACATGAAAAGCGGCAAAACGTCGACAATGATGCCCTTGGCCAAAAAGGGCGTATGCGTTTTTTCCTGAATATATTCAGGAAAAAACGCATACGCCCTTTTTGGCCAACCAAGCAACCTGGAAAGGCAAATCAGCGCTACAAAGAAGTCTCGCTTCCCATCTGTCCAAAGGGCCATGCTGAAAAAAGTGTCAAAACCACAAATGCAGGACAGGCCATGGAGAAATAGGAGCCTTGCTACGCTGATGGGCGGGATGTAAACTGCCAACAGCCACTCTGGAGAAGGGTACGGTGTGTCCTGAAACATCGAGAAAACACAGCTTAGGGAGCATAGGGCACGTCCACTCATGGGTGTATAAATTGGGAAAACTAAAAATCAGCAAGACTCAGGCACCCCAAAGTTTAGGCCTGCTCTGTTGACAAGAACCTCCACGTCAGGAAACCTTAAATATCCCAGGAAAGAGAAAAATGGATAAAGAAGTTGTGGTCCTTATGTACAATGGAATACCACTCAGCCATGAAATCAATGTCATAAGGCTAGTAGCAGCATGATGAGTGGATTTAGGTACGACGACTCTAAGTGAAATAAGTCACACAGAAAAAGACACTTATCAAAAGCTATCACTTATAAAGGGAATGTAAAAACCGCTACACTTGAATTGAATTACAAATCAGAACAGAGTCACACATTTAGAAAACACACTATGGCTGCTTAACGGGAAAGGTGATGTGCGGTGATGCATAAAACAAGGGTTTCAAATTATCTCAGATACCGTTCCATACACCCAATAAGTAATAGAAAAGACATACTCCTTGCTCAGTGAACTGGACTCAACAACCCCTATTCACCGCACAAGAATATATGTGACTAGTAAGAATCGTAAAACCTATGTATAGATATCTCTCTGGAAGTGTGTCAAGTGGGTGTAAAGCTGCATAAACACAGCCGTGAAAAGCAGCTAAACCCCATTATAAAAATAAATTACTTTTAAAAACCTGTAAAACAAAGACAGTGAAAGAGAGAGAAATTCTTAAAAAATTCGTTCAGGAGCTGTGATGCAACCTGGATTGACCATATCTAGACCCACACCTGGATGAGACATAAGGGTGGACACTCTTGGGGCTGAGAGGTTGGGTGAGGTTGGGTGAGCAAACTCAGACCCTTTAAAGTAGTACTGCGTGGTACCCATCCCATGGGTCCCAAATCTCCAGGTTCAAGGGCATCTTCCTACATCGAAAACATGCATGAGAAACCCAGAAGATGGTACACCGTGTGATTTTGAAAGGTTTCTAAAACGCACCCAATTTCTCATCTCCTTGTGCTCGGGTTCGCCTTTCCAGCTACTTTACTAGCAATCTCCCTACTTGGAGAATCAGCACCTTTAAGCTCCTGTTCCCTACAGGTTGCAATTTGTCCTGAGGATGAACGGGAAGAGGGGCAACCAATGAGAGACTAGATCTAGGTGTTGGGACAGGCACAGGTCACTCTATTTTCCCATCAGGAAGAAGAATTAACCACAGGCTCAGCCTGCCGCCAGGAACCAGAATAGGGCCTGAGGCAATCCCGCGCTTTTGCGGCCAGCTCCCAAAAAAGCGAGTTGAAAAATGGAGCTCAGGGACACTGCAATTCACAAACCCGCAGAGTTATAAATGATAACTCTCATCCACAGATATATTGAGGGAAGGCAACGAAGAGGATTTGAAAGCAAGGCAGAATTGCAGGAAACAGATTTCAGGAGGTAGATTCGAATCGCCTGTAAAGCACATGAAAAGCGGCAAAACGTCGACAATGATGCCCTTGGCCAAAAAGGGCGTATGCGTTTTTTCCTGAATATATTCAGGAAAAAACGCATACGCCCTTTTTGGCCAACCAAGCAACCTGGAAAGTCAAATCAGCGCTACAAAGAAGTCTCGCTTCCCATTGGTCAAAAGGGCCATGCTGCAAAAAGTGTCAAAACCAGAAATGCAGTACAGGCCATGGAGAAATGGCAGCCTTGCTACGCTGATGGGCGGGATGTAAATTGCCAAAAGCCACACTGGAGAAGTGTACGGTGTGTCCTGAAACATCGAAAAAACACAGCTTAGGGAGCATAGGGCACGTCCACTCATGGGCGTATAAATTGGGAAAACTAAAAATCAGCAAGACACAGGCACCCCAATGTTTAGGGCTGCTATTTTGACAAGAACCTCCACTTCATGACACCTTAAATATCCCAGGAAAGAGAAAAATGGATAAAGAAGTTGTGGTCCTTATGTACAAAGGAATATCACTCAGACATGAAATCAATGTCATAAGGCTAGTAGAAGCAAGATGAGTGGATTTAGGTACGACGATTCTAAGTGAAATAAGTGACACAGAAAAAGACACTTATCATAAGCTATCACTTATAGAGGGAATGTAAAAACCGCTACACCTGAACTGAATTACAAAACAGAACAGAGTCACACGTTTAGAAAACACACTATGGCTGCTTAACGGGAAAGGTGAGGTGGGGTGATGCATAAAACAAGGGTTTCAAATTCGCTCAGATACTGTTCCATACACCCAATATGTAATAGACAAGACCTACTCCTTGCTCAGTGAACTGGACTCAACAACCCCTATTCACCGCACAAGAATATATGTGACTAGTAAGAATCGTAAAACCTATGTATTGATATCTCTCTGGAAGTGTGTCAAGTGGGTGTAAAGCTGCATAAACACAGCCGTGAAAAGCAGCTAAACCCCATTATAAAAATAAATTACTTTTAAAAACCTGTAAAACAAAGACAGTGAAAGAGAGAGAAATTCTTAAAAAATTCGTTCAGGAGCTGTGATGCAACCTGGATTGACCATATCTAGACACACACCTGGATGAGACATAAGGGTGGACACTCTTGGGGCTGAGAGGTTGGGTGAGGTTGGTTGAGCAAACTCAGACCCTTTAAAGTAGTACTGCGTGGTACCCATCCCATGGGTCCCAAATCTCCAGGTTCAAGGGCATCTTCCTACATCGAAAACATGCATGAGAAACCCAGAAGATGGTACACCGTGTGATTTTGAAAGGTTTCTAAAACGCACCCAATTTCTCATCTCCTTGTGCTCGGGTTCGCCTTTCCAGCTACTTTACTAGCAATCTCCCTACTTGGAGAATCAGCACCTTTAAGCTCCTGTTCCCTACAGGTTGCAATTTGTCCTGAGGATGAACGGGAAGAGGGGCAACCAATGAGAGACTAGATCTAGGTGTTGGGACAGGCACAGGTCACTCTATTTTCCCATCAGGAAGAAGAATTAACCACAGGCTCAGCCTGCCGCCAGGAACCAGAATAGGGCCTGAGGCAATCCCGCGCTTTTGCGGCCAGCTCCCAAAAAAGCGAGTTGAAAAATGGAGCTCAGGGACACTGCAATTCACAAACCCGCAGAGTTATAAATGATAACTCTCATCCACAGATATATTGAGGGAAGGCAACGAAGAGGATTTGAAAGCAAGGCAGAATTGCAGGAAACAGATTTCAGGAGGTAGATTCGAATCGCCTTTAAAGCACATGAAAAGCGGCAAAACGTCGACAATGATGCCCTTGGCCAAAAAGGGCGTATGCGTTTTTTCCTGAATATATTCAGGAAAAAACGCATACGCCCTTTTTGGCCAACCAAGCAACCTGGAAAGTCAAATCAGCGCTACAAAGAAGTCTCGCTTCCCATCGGTCAAAAGGGCCATGCTGCAAAAAGTGTCAAAACCAGAAATGCAGTACAGGCCATGGAGAAATGGCAGCCTTGCTACGCTGATGGGCGGGATGTAAATTGCCAAAAGCCACACTGGAGAAGTGTACGGTGTGTCCTGAAACATCGAAAAAACACAGCTTAGGGAGCATAGGGCACGTCCACTCATGGGCGTATAAATTGGGAAAACTAAAAATCAGCAAGACACAGGCACCCCAATGTTTAGGGCTGCTATGTTGACAAGAACCTCCACTTCATGACACCTTAAATATCCCAGGAAAGAGAAAAATGGATAAAGAAGTTGTGGTCCTTATGTACAAAGGAATATCACTCAGACATGAAATCAATGTCATAAGGCTAGTAGAAGCAAGATGAGTGGATTTAGGTACGACGATTCTAAGTGAAATAAGTGACACAGAAAAAGACACTTATCATAAGCTATCACTTATAGAGGGAATGTAAAAACCGCTACACCTGAACTGAATTACAAAACAGAACAGAGTCACACGTTTAGAAAACACACTATGGCTGCTTAACGGGAAAGGTGAGGTGGGGTGATGCATAAAACAAGGGTTTCAAATTCGCTCAGATACTGTTCCATACACCCAATATGTAATAGACAAGACCTACTCCTTGCTCAGTGAACTGGACTCAACAACCCCTATTCACCGCACAAGAATATATGTGACTAGTAAGAATCGTAAAACCTATGTATTGATATCTCTCTGGAAGTGTGTCAAGTGGGTGTAAAGCTGCATAAACACAGCCGTGAAAAGCAGCTAAACCCCATTATAAAAATAAATTACTTTTAAAAACCTGTAAAACAAAGACAGTGAAAGAGAGAGAAATTCTTAAAAAATTCGTTCAGGAGCTGTGATGCAACCTGGATTGACCATATCTAGACCCACACCTGGATGAGACATAAGGGTGGACACTCTTGGGGCTGAGAGGTTGGGTGAGGTTGGGTGAGCAAACTCAGACCCTTTAAAGTAGTACTGCGTGGTACCCATCCCATGGGTCCCAAATCTCCAGGTTCAAGGGCATCTTCCTACATCGAAAACATGCATGAGAAACCCAGAAGATGGTACACCGTGTGATTTTGAAAGGTTTCTAAAACGCACCCAATTTCTCATCTCCTTGTGCTCGGGTTCGCCTTTCCAGCTACTTTACTAGCAATCTCCCTACTTGGAGAATCAGCACCTTTAAGCTCCTGTTCCCTACAGGTTGCAATTTGTCCTGAGGATGAACGGGAAGAGGGGCAACCAATGAGAGACTAGATCTAGGTGTTGGGACAGGCACAGGTCACTCTATTTTCCCATCAGGAAGAAGAATTAACCACAGGCTCAGCCTGCCGCCAGGAACCAGAATAGGGCCTGAGGCAATCCCGCGCTTTTGCGGCCAGCTCCCAAAAAAGCGAGTTGAAAAATGGAGCTCAGGGACACTGCAATTCACAAACCCGCAGAGTTATAAATGATAACTCTCATCCACAGATATATTGAGGGAAGGCAACGAAGAGGATTTGAAAGCAAGGCAGAATTGCAGGAAAGAGATTTCAGGAGGTAGATTCGAATCGCCTTTAAAGCACATGAAAAGCGGCAAAACGTCGACAATGATGCCCTTGGCCAAAAAGGGCGTATGCGTTTTTTCCTGAATATATTCAGGAAAAAACGCATACGCCCTTTTTGGCCAACCAAGCAACCTGGAAAGTCAAATCAGCGCTACAAAGAAGTCTCGCTTCCCATCGGTCAAAAGGGCCATGCTGCAAAAAGTGTCAAAACCAGAAATGCAGTACAGGCCATGGAGAAATGGCAGCCTTGCTACGCTGATGGGCGGGATGTAAATTGCCAAAAGCCACACTGGAGAAGTGTACGGTGTGTACTGAAACATCGAAAAAACACAGCTTAGGGAGCATAGGGCACGTCCACTCATGGGCGTATAAATTGGGAAAACTAAAAATCAGCAAGACACAGGCACCCCAATGTTTAGGGCTGCTATGTTGACAAGAACCTCCACTTCATGACACCTTAAATATCCAGGAAAGAGAAAAATGGATAAAGAAGTTGTGGTCCTTATGTACAAAGGAATATCACTCAGACATGAAATCAATGTCATAAGGCTAGTAGAAGCAAGATGAGTGGATTTAGGTACGACGATTCTAAGTGAAATAAGTGACACAGAAAAAGACACTTATCATAAGCTATCACTTATAGAGGGAATGTAAAAACCGCTACACCTGAACTGAATTACAAAACAGAACAGAGTCACACGTTTAGAAAACACACTATGGCTGCTTAACGGGAAAGGTGAGGTGGGGTGATGCATAAAACAAGGGTTTCAAATTCGCTCAGATACTGTTCCATACACCCAATATGTAATAGACAAGACCTACTCCTTGCTCAGTGAACTGGACTCAACAACCCCTATTCACCGCACAAGAATATATGTGACTAGTAAGAATCGTAAAACCTATGTATTGATATCTCTCTGGAAGTGTGTCAAGTGGGTGTAAAGCTGCATAAACACAGCCGTGAAAAGCAGCTAAACCCCATTATAAAAATAAATTACTTTTAAAAACCTGTAAAACAAAGACAGTGAAAGAGAGAGAAATTCTTAAAAAATTCGTTCAGGAGCTGTGATGCAACCTGGATTGACCATATCTAGACCCACACCTGGATGAGACATAAGGGTGGACACTCTTGGGGCTGAGAGGTTGGGTGAGGTTGGGTGAGCAAACTCAGACCCTTTAAAGTAGTACTGCGTGGTACCCATCCCATGGGTCCCAAATCTCCAGGTTCAAGGGCATCTTCCTACATCGAAAACATGCATGAGAAACCCAGAAGATGGTACACCGTGTGATTTTGAAAGGTTTCTAAAACGCACCCCATTTCTCATCTCCTTGTGCTCGGGTTCGCCTTTCCAGCTACTTTACTAGCAATCTCCCTACTTGGAGAATCAGCACCTTTAAGCTCCTGTTCCCTACAGGTTGCAATTTGTCCTGAGGATGAACGGGAAGAGGGGCAACCAATGAGAGACTAGATCTAGGTGTTGGGACATGCACAGGTCACTCTATTTTCCCATCAGGAAGAAGAATTAACCACAGGCTCAGCCTGCCGCCAGGAACCAGAATAGGGCCTGAGGCAATCCCGCGCTTTTGCGGCCAGCTCCCAAAAATCGAGTTGAAAAATGGAGCTCAGGGACACTGCAATTCACAAACCCGCAGAGTTATAAATGATAACTCTCATCCACAGATATATTGAGGGAAGGCAACGAAGAGGATTTGAAAGCAAGGCAGAATTGCAGGAAAGAGATTTCAGGAGGTAGATTCGAATCGCCTTTAAAGCACATGAAAAGCGGCAAAACGTCGACAATGATGCCCTTGGCCAAAAAGGGCGTATGCGTTTTTTCCTGAATATATTCAGGAAAAAACGCATACGCCCTTTTTGGCCAACCAAGCAACCTGGAAAGTCAAATCAGCGCTACAAAGAAGTCTCGCTTCCCATCGGTCAAAAGGGCCATGCTGCAAAAAGTGTCAAAACCAGAAATGCAGTACAGGCCATGGAGAAATGGCAGCCTTGCTACGCTGATGGGCGGGATGTAAATTGCCAAAAGCCACACTGGAGAAGTGTACGGTGTGTCCTGAAACATCGAAAAAACACAGCTTAGGGAGCATAGGGCACGTCCACTCATGGGCGTATAAATTGGGAAAACTAAAAATCAGCAAGACACAGGCACCCCAATGTTTAGGGCTGCTATTTTGACAAGAACCTCCACTTCATGACACCTTAAATATCCCAGGAAAGAGAAAAATGGATAAAGAAGTTGTGGTCCTTATGTACAAAGGAATATCACTCAGACATGAAATCAATGTCATAAGGCTAGTAGAAGCAAGATGAGTGGATTTAGGTACGACGATTCTAAGTGAAATAAGTGACACAGAAAAAGACACTTATCATAAGCTATCACTTATAGAGGGAATGTAAAAACCGCTACACCTGAACTGAATTACAAAACAGAACAGAGTCACACGTTTAGAAAACACACTATGGCTGCTTAACGGGAAAGGTGAGGTGGGGTGATGCATAAAACAAGGGTTTCAAATTCGCTCAGATACTGTTCCATACACCCAATATGTAATAGACAAGACCTACTCCTTGCTCAGTGAACTGGACTCAACAACCCCTATTCACCGCACAAGAATATATGTGACTAGTAAGAATCGTAAAACCTATGTATTGATATCTCTCTGGAAGTGTGTCAAGTGGGTGTAAAGCTGCATAAACACAGCCGTGAAAAGCAGCTAAACCCCATTATAAAAATAAATTACTTTTAAAAACCTGTAAAACAAAGACAGTGAAAGAGAGAGAAATTCTTAAAAAATTCGTTCAGGAGCTGTGATGCAACCTGGATTGACCATATCTAGACCCACACCTGGATGAGACATAAGGGTGGACACTCTTGGGGCTGAGAGGTTGGGTGAGGTTGGGTGAGCAAACTCAGACCCTTTAAAGTAGTACTGCGTGGTACCCATCCCATGGGTCCCAAATCTCCAGGTTCAAGGGCATCTTCCTACATCGAAAACATGCATGAGAAACCCAGAAGATGGTACCCCGTGTGATTTTGAAAGGTTTCTAAAACGCACCCAATTTCTCATCTCCTTGTGCTCGGGTTCGCCTTTCCAGCTACTTTACTAGCAATCTCCCTACTTGGAGAATCAGCACCTTTAAGCTCCTGTTCCCTACAGGTTGCAATTTGTCCTGAGGATGAACGGGAAGAGGGGCAACCAATGAGAGACTAGATCTAGGTGTTGGTAGAGGCACAGGTCACTCTATTTTCCCATCAGGAAGAAGAATTAACCACAGGCTCAGCCTGCCGCCAGGAACCAGAATAAGGCCTGAGGCAATCTCGCGCTTTTGTGGCCAGCTCCCAAAAAAGCGAGTTGAAAAATGGAGCTCAGGGACACTGCAATTCACAAACCCGCAGAGTTATAAATGATAACTCTCATCCACAGATATATTGAGGGAAGGCAACGAAGAGGATTTGAAAGCAAGGCAGAATTGCAGGAAGCAGATTTCAGGAGGTAGATTCGAATCGCCTTTAAAGCACATGAAAAGCGGCAAAACGTCGACAATGATGCCCTTGGCCAAAAAGGGCGTATGCGTTTTTTCCTGAATATATTCAGGAAAAAACGCATACGCCCTTTTTGGCCAACCAAGCAACCTGGAAAGGCAAATCAGCGCTACAAAGAGGTCTCGCTTCCCATCGGTCAAAAGGGCCATGCTGCAAAAAGTGTCAAAACCAGAAATGCAGGACAGGCCATGGAGAAATGGCAGCCTTGCTACGCTGATGGGCGGGATGTAAATTGCCAACAGCCACTCTAGATAAGTGTACGGTGTGTCCTGAAACATCGAAAAAACACAGCTTAGGGAGCATAGGGCACGTCCACGCATGGGCGTATAAATTGGGAAAACTAAAAATCAGCAAGACACAGGCACCCCAATGTTTAGGGCTGCTATGTTGACAAGAACCTCCACTTCATGACACCTTAAATATCCCAGGAAAGAGAAAAATGGATAAAGAAGTTGTGGTCCTTATGTACAAAGGAATATCACTCAGACATGAAATCAATGTCATAAGGCTAGTAGAAGCAAGATGAGTGGATTTAGGTATGACGATTCTAAGTGAAATAAGTCACACAGAAAAAGACACTTATCATAATATACCACTTATAGAGGGAATGTAAAAACCGCTACACTTGAACTGAATTACAAAACAGAACAGAGTCACACGTTTAGAAAACACACTATGGCTGCTTAACGGGAAAGGTGAGGTGGGGTGATGCATAAAACAAGGGTTTCAAATTCGCTCAGATACTGTTCCATACACCCAATATGTAATAGACAAGACCTACTCCTTGCTCAGTGAACTGGACTCAACAATCCCTATTCACCGCACAAGAATATATGTGACTAATAAGAATCGTAAAACCTATGTATTGATATCTCTCTGGAAGTGTGTCAAGTGGGTGTAAAGCTGCATAAACACAGCCGTGAAAAGCAGCTAAACCCCATTATAAAAATAAATTACTTTTAAAAACCTGTAAAACAAAGACAGTGAAAGAGAGAGAAATTCTTAAAAAATTCGTTCAGGAGCTGTGATGCAACCTGGATTGACCATATCTAGACCCACACCTGGATGAGACATAAGGGTGGACACTCTTGGGGCTGAGAGGTTGGGTGAGGTTGGGTGAGCAAACTCAGACCCTTTAAAGTAGTACTGCGTGGTACCCATCCCATGGGTCCCAAATCTCCAGGTTCAAGGGCATCTTCCTACATCGAAAACATGCATGAGAAACCCAGAAGATGGTACACCGTGTGATTTTGAAAGGTTTCTAAAACGCACCCAATTTCTCATCTCCTTGTGCTCGGGTTCGCCTTTCCAGCTACTTTACTAGAAATCTCCCTACTTGGAGAATCAGCACCTTTAAGCTCCTGTTCCCTACAGGTTGCAATTTGTCCTGAGGATGAACGGGAAGAGGGGCAACCAATGAGAGACTAGATCTAGGTGTTGGGACAGGCACAGGTCACTCTATTTTCCCATCAGGAAGAAGAATTAACCACAGGCTCAGCCTGCCGCCAGGAACCAGAATAGGGCCTGAGGCAATCCCGCGCTTTTGCGGCCAGCTCCCAAAAAAGCGAGTTGAAAAATGGAGCTCAGGGACACTGCAATTCACAAACCCGCAGAGTTATAAATGATAACTCTCATCCACAGATATATTGAGGGAAGGCAACGAAGAGGATTTGAAAGCAAGGCAGAATTGCAGGAAACAGATTTCAGGAGGTAGATTCGAATCGCCTTTAAAGCACATGAAAAGCGGCAAAACGTCGACAATGATGCCCTTGGCCAAAAAGGGCGTATGCGTTTTTTCCTGAATATATTCAGGAAAAAACGCATACGCCCTTTTTGGCCAACCAAGCAACCTGGAAAGGCAAATCAGCGCTACAAAGAGGTCTCGCTTCCCATCGGTCAAAAGGGCCATGCTGCAAAAAGTGTCAAAACCAGAAATGCAGGACAGGCCATGGAGAAATGGCAGCCTTGCTACGCTGATGGGCGGGATGTAAATTGCCAACAGCCACTCTGGAGAAGTGTACGGAGTGTCCTGAAACATCGAAAAAACACAGCTTAGGGAGCATAGGGCACGTCCACTCATGGGCGTATAAATTGGGAAAACTAAAAATCAGCAAGACACAGGCACCCCAATGTTTAGGGCTGCTATGTTGACAAGAACCTCCACTTCATGACACCTTAAATATCCCAGGAAAGAGAAAAATGGATAAAGAAGTTGTGGTCCTTATGTACAAAGGAATATCACTCAGAAATGAAATCAATGTCATAAGGCTAGTAGAAGCAAGATGAGTGGATTTAGGTACGACGATTCTAAGTGAAATAAGTGACACAGAAAAAGACACTTATCATAAGCTATCACTTATAGAGGGAATGTAAAAACCGCTACACCTGAACTGAATTACAAAACAGAACAGAGTCACACGTTTAGAAAACACACTATGGCTGCTTAACGGGAAAGGTGAGGTGGGGTGATGCATAAAACAAGGGTTTCAAATTCGCTCAGATACTGTTCCATACACCCAATATGTAATAGACAAGACCTACTCCTTGCTCAGTGAACTGGACTCAACAACCCCTATTCACCGCACAAGAATATATGTGACTAGTAAGAATCGTAAAACCTATGTATTGATATCTCTCTGGAAGTGTGTCAAGTGGGTGTAAAGCTGCATAAACACAGCCGTGAAAAGCAGCTAAACCCCATTATAAAAATAAATTACTTTTAAAAACCTGTAAAACAAAGACAGTGAAAGAGAGAGAAATTCTTAAAAAATTCGTTCAGGAGCTGTGATGCAACCTGGATTGACCATATCTAGACCCACACCTGGATGAGACATAAGGGTGGACACTCTTGGGGCTGAGAGGTTGGGTGAGGTTGGGTGAGCAAACTCAGACCCTTTAAAGTAGTACTGCGTGGTACCCATCCCATGGGTCCCAAATCTCCAGGTTCAAGGGCCTCTTCCTACATCGAAAACATGCATGAGAAACCCAGAAGATGGTACACCGTGTGATTTTGAAAGGTTTCTAAAACGCACCCAATTTCTCATCTCCTTGTGCTCGGGTTCGCCTTTCCAGCTACTTTACTAGCAATCTCCCTACTTGGAGAATCAGCACCTTTAAGCTCCTGTTCCCTACAGGTTGCAATTTGTCCTGAGGATGAACGGGAAGAGGGGCAACCAATGAGAGACTAGATCTAGGTGTTGGGACAGGCACAGGTCACTCTATTTTCCCATCAGGAAGAAGAATTAACCACAGGCTCAGCCTGCCGCCAGGAACCAGAATAGGGCCTGAGGCAATCCCGCGCTTTTGCGGCCAGCTCCCAAAAAAGCGAGTTGAAAAATGGAGCTCAGGGACACTGCAATTCACAAACCCGCAGAGTTATAAATGATAACTCTCATGCACAGATATATTGAGGGAAGGCAACGAAGAGGATTTGAAAGCAAGGCAGAATTGCAGGAAAGAGATTTCAGGAGGTAGATTCGAATCGCCTTTAAAGCACATGAAAAGCGGCAAAACGTCGACAATGATGCCCTTGGCCAAAAAGGGCGTATGCGTTTTTTCCTGAATATATTCAGGAAAAAACGCATACGCCCTTTTTGGCCAACCAAGCAACCTGGAAAGTCAAATCAGCGCTACAAAGAAGTCTCGCTTCCCATCGGTCAAAAGGGCCATGCTGCAAAAAGTGTCAAAACCAGAAATGCAGTACAGGCCATGGAGAAATGGCAGCCTTGCTACGCTGATGGGCGGGATGTAAATTGCCAAAAGCCACACTGGAGAAGTGTACGGTGTGTCCTGAAACATCGAAAAAACACAGCTTAGGGAGCATAGGGCACGTCCACTCATGGGCGTATAAATTGGGAAAACTAAAAATCAGCAAGACACAGGCACCCCAATGTTTAGGGCTGCTATTTTGACAAGAACCTCCACTTCATGACACCTTAAATATCCCAGGAAAGAGAAAAATGGATAAAGAAGTTGTGGTCCTTATGTACAAAGGTATATCACTCAGACATGAAATCAATGTCATAAGGCTAGTAGAAGCAAGATGAGTGGATTTAGGTACGACGATTCTAAGTGAAATAAGTGACACAGAAAAAGACACTTATCATAAGCTATCACTTATAGAGGGAATGTAAAAACCGCTACACCTGAACTGAATTACAAAACAGAACAGAGTCACACGTTTAGAAAACACACTATGGCTGCTTAACGGGAAAGGTGAGGTGGGGTGATGCATAAAACAAGGGTTTCAAATTCGCTCAGATACTGTTCCATACACCCAATATGTAATAGACAAGACCTACTCCTTGCTCAGTGAACTGGACTCAACAACCCCTATTCACCGCACAAGAATATATGTGACTAGTAAGAATCGTAAAACCTATGTATTGATATCTCTCTGGAAGTGTGTCAAGTGGGTGTAAAGCTGCATAAACACAGCCGTGAAAAGCAGCTAAACCCCATTATAAAAATAAATTACTTTTAAAAACCTGTAAAACAAAGACAGTGAAAGAGAGAGAAATTCTTAAAAAATTCGTTCAGGAGCTGTGATGCAACCTGGATTGACCATATCTAGACCCACACCTGGATGAGACATAAGGGTGGACACTCTTGGGGCTGAGAGGTTGGGTGAGGTTGGGTGAGCAAACTCAGACCCTTTAAAGTAGTACTGCGTGGTACCCATCCCATGGGTCCCAAATCTCCAGGTTCAAGGGCATCTTCCTACATCGAAAACATGCATGAGAAACCCAGAAGATGGTACACCGTGTGATTTTGAAAGGTTTCTAAAACGCACCCAATTTCTCATCTCCTTGTGCTCGGGTTCGCCTTTCCAGCTACTTTACTAGCAATCTCCCTACTTGGAGAATCAGCACCTTTAAGCTCCTGTTCCCTACAGGTTGCAATTTGTCCTGAGGATGAACGGGAAGAGGGGCAACCAATGAGAGACTAGATCTAGGTGTTGGGACAGGCACAGGTCACTCTATTTTCCCATCAGGAAGAAGAATTAACCACAGGCTCAGCCTGCCGCCAGGAACCAGAATAGGGCCTGAGGCAATCCCGCGCTTTTGCGGCCAGCTCCCAAAAAAGCGAGTTGAAAAATGGAGCTCAGGGACACTGCAATTCACAAACCCGCAGAGTTATAAATGATAACTCTCATGCACAGATATATTGAGGGAAGGCAACGAAGAGGATTTGAAAGCAAGGCAGAATTGCAGGAAACAGTTTTCAGGAGGTAGATTCGAATCGCCTTTAAAGCACATGAAAAGCGGCAAAACGTCGACAATGATGCCCTTGGCCAAAAAGGGCGTATGCGTTTTTTCCTGAATATATTCAGGAAAAAACGCATACGCCCTTTTTGGCCAACCAAGCAACCTGGAAAGTCAAATCAGCGCTACAAAGAAGTCTCGCTTCCCATCGGTCAAAAGGGCCATGCTGCAAAAAGTGTCAAAACCAGAAATGCAGTACAGGCCATGGAGAAATGGCAGCCTTGCTACGCTGATGGGCGGGATGTAAATTGCCAAAAGCCACACTGGAGAAGTGTACGGTGTGTCCTGAAACATCGAAAAAACACAGCTTAGGGAGCATAGGGCACGTCCACTCATGGGCGTATAAATTGGGAAAACTAAAAATCAGCAAGACACAGGCACCCCAATGTTTAGGGCTGCTATTTTGACAAGAACCTCCACTTCATGACACCTTAAATATCCCAGGAAAGAGAAAAATGGATAAAGAAGTTGTGGTCCTTATGTACAAAGGAATATCACTCAGACATGAAATCAATGTCATAAGGCTAGTAGAAGCAAGATGAGTGGATTTAGGTACGACGATTCTAAGTGAAATAAGTGACACAGAAAAAGACACTTATCATAAGCTATCACTTATAGAGGGAATGTAAAAACCGCTACACCTGAACTGAATTACAAAACAGAACAGAGTCACACGTTTAGAAAACACACTATGGCTGCTTAACGGGAAAGGTGAGGTGGGGTGATGCATAAAACAAGGGTTTCAAATTCGCTCAGATACTGTTCCATACACCCAATATGTAATAGACAAGACCTACTCCTTGCTCAGTGAACTGGACTCAACAACCCCTATTCACCGCACAAGAATATATGTGACTAGTAAGAATCGTAAAACCTATGTATTGATATCTCTCTGGAAGTGTGTCAAGTGGGTGTAAAGCTGCATAAACACAGCCGTGAAAAGCAGCTAAACCCCATTATAAAAATAAATTACTTTTAAAAACCTGTAAAACAAAGACAGTGAAAGAGAGAGAAATTCTTAAAAAATTCGTTCAGGAGCTGTGATGCAACCTGGATTGACCATATCTAGACCCACACCTGGATGAGACATAAGGGTGGACACTCTTGGGGCTGAGAGGTTGGGTGAGGTTGGGTGAGCAAACTCAGACCCTTTAAAGTAGTACTGCGTGGTACCCATCCCATGGGTCCCAAATCTCCAGGTTCAAGGGCATCTTCCTACATCGAAAACATGCATGAGAAACCCAGAAGATGGTACACCGTGTGATTTTGAAAGGTTTCTAAAACGCACCCAATTTCTCATCTCCTTGTGCTCGGGTTCGCCTTTCCAGCTACTTTACTAGAAATCTCCCTACTTGGAGAATCAGCACCTTTAAGCTCCTGTTCCCTACAGGTTGCAATTTGTCCTGAGGATGAACGGGAAGAGGGGCAACCAATGAGAGACTAGATCTAGGTGTTGGGACAGGCACAGGTCACTCTATTTTCCCATCAGGAAGAAGAATTAACCACAGGCTCAGCCTGCCGCCAGGAACAAGAATAGGGCCTGAGGCAATCCCGCGCTTTTGCGGCCAGCTCCCAAAAAAGCGAGTTGAAAAATGGAGCTCAGGGACACTGCAATTCACAAACCCGCAGAGTTATAAATGATAACTCTCATCCACAGATATATTGAGGGAAGGCAACGAAGAGGATTTGAAAGCAAGGCAGAATTGCAGGAAACAGATTTCAGGAGGTAGATTCGAATCGCCTTTAAAGCACATGAAAAGCGGCAAAACGTCGACAATGATGCCCTTGGCCAAAAAGGGCGTATGCGTTTTTTCCTGAATATATTCAGGAAAAAACGCATACGCACTTTTTGGCCAACCAAGCAACCTGGAAAGGCAAATCAGCGCTACAAAGAGGTCTCGCTTCCCATCGGTCAAAAGGGCCATGCTGCAAAAAGTGTCAAAACCAGAAATGCAGGACAGGCCATGGAGAAATGGCAGCCTTGCTACGCTGATGGGCGGGATGTAAATTGCCAACAGCCACTCTGGAGAAGTGTACGGAGTGTCCTGAAACATCGAAAAAACACAGCTTAGGGAGCATAGGGCACGTCCACTCATGGGCGTATAAATTGGGAAAACTAAAAATCAGCAAGACACAGGCACCCCAATGTTTAGGGCTGCTATGTTGACAAGAACCTCCACTTCATGACACCTTAAATATCCCAGGAAAGAGAAAAATGGATAAAGAAGTTGTGGTCCTTATGTACAAAGGAATATCACTCAGACATGAAATCAATGTCATAAGGCTAGTAGAAGCAAGATGAGTGGATTTAGGTACGACGATTCTAAGTGAAATAAGTGACACAGAAAAAGACACTTATCATAAGCTATCACTTATAGAGGGAATGTAAAAACCGCTACACCTGAACTGAATTACAAAACAGAACAGAGTCACACGTTTAGAAAACACACTATGGCTGCTTAACGGGAAAGGTGAGGTGGGGTGATGCATAAAACAAGGGTTTCAAATTCGCTCAGATACTGTTCCATACACCCAATATGTAATAGACAAGACCTACTCCTTGCTCAGTGAACTGGACTCAACAACCCCTATTCACCGCACAAGAATATATGTGACTAGTAAGAATCGTAAAACCTATGTATTGATATCTCTCTGGAAGTGTGTCAAGTGGGTGTAAAGCTGCATAAACACAGCCGTGAAAAGCAGCTAAACCCCATTATAAAAATAAATTACTTTTAAAAACCTGTAAAACAAAGACAGTGAAAGAGAGAGAAATTCTTAAAAAATTCGTTCAGGAGCTGTGATGCAACCTGGATTGACCATATCTAGACCCACACCTGGATGAGACATAAGGGTGGACACTCTTGGGGCTGAGAGGTTGGGTGAGGTTGGGTGAGCAAACTCAGACCCTTTAAAGTAGTACTGCGTGGTACCCATCCCATGGGTCCCAAATCTCCAGGTTCAAGGGCATCTTCCTACATCGAAAACATGCATGAGAAACCCAGAAGATGGTACACCGTGTGATTTTGAAAGGTTTCTAAAACGCACCCAATTTCTCATCTCCTTGTGCTCGGGTTCGCCTTTCCAGCTACTTTACTAGCAATCTCCCTACTTGGAGAATCAGCACCTTTAAGCTCCTGTTCCCTACAGGTTGCAATTTGTCCTGAGGATGAACGGGAAGAGGGGCAACCAATGAGAGACTAGATCTAGGTGTTGGGACAGGCACAGGTCACTCTATTTTCCCATCAGGAAGAAGAATTAACCACAGGCTCAGCCTGCCGCCAGGAACCAGAATAGGGCCTGAGGCAATCCCGCGCTTTTGCGGCCAGCTCCCAAAAAAGCGAGTTGAAAAATGGAGCTCAGGGACACTGCAATTCACAAACCCGCAGAGTTATAAATGATAACTCTCATCCACAGATATATTGAGGGAAGGCAACGAAGAGGATTTGAAAGCAAGGCAGAATTGCAGGAAACAGATTTCAGGAGGTAGATTCGAATCGCCTTTAAAGCACATGAAAAGCGGCAAAACGTCGACAATGATGCCCTTGGCCAAAAAGGGCGTATGCGTTTTTTCCTGAATATATTCAGGAAAAAACGCATACGCCCTTTTTGGCCAACCAAGCAACCTGGAAAGTCAAATCAGCGCTACAAAGAAGTCTCGCTTCCCATCGGTCAAAAGGGCCATGCTGCAAAAAGTGTCAAAACCAGAAATGCAGTACAGGCCATGGAGAAATGGCAGCCTTGCTACGCTGATGGGCGGGATGTAAATTGCCAAAAGCCACACTGGAGAAGTGTACGGTGTGTCCTGAAACATCGAAAAAACACAGCTTAGGGAGCATAGGGCACGTCCACTCATGGGCGTATAAATTGGGAAAACTAAAAATCAGCAAGACACAGGCACCCCAATGTTTAGGGCTGCTATTTTGACAAGAACCTCCACTTCATGACACCTTAAATATCCCAGGAAAGAGAAAAATGGATAAAGAATTTGTGGTCCTTATGTACAAAGGAATATCACTCAGACATGAAATCAATGTCATAAGGCTAGTAGAAGCAAGATGAGTGGATTTAGGTACGACGATTCTAAGTGAAATAAGTGACACAGAAAAAGACACTTATCATAAGCTATCACTTATAGAGGGAATGTAAAAACCGCTACACCTGAACTGAATTACAAAACAGAACAGAGTCACACGTTTAGAAAACACACTATGGCTGCTTAACGGGAAAGGTGAGGTGGGGTGATGCATAAAACAAGGGTTTCAAATTCGCTCAGATACTGTTCCATACACCCAATATGTAATAGACAAGACCTACTCCTTGCTCAGTGAACTGGACTCAACAACCCCTATTCACCGCACAAGAATATATGTGACTAGTAAGAATCGTAAAACCTATGTATTGATATCTCTCTGGAAGTGTGTCAAGTGGGTGTAAAGCTGCATAAACACAGCCGTGAAAAGCAGCTAAACCCCATTATAAAAATAAATTACTTTTAAAAACCTGTAAAACAAAGACAGTGAAAGAGAGAGAAATTCTTAAAAAATTCGTTCAGGAGCTGTGATGCAACCTGGATTGACCATATCTAGACCCACACCTGGATGAGACATAAGGGTGGACACTCTTGGGGCTGAGAGGTTGGGTGAGGTTGGGTGAGCAAACTCAGACCCTTTAAAGTAGTACTGCGTGGTACCCATCCCATGGGTCCCAAATCTCCAGGTTCAAGGGCCTCTTCCTACATCGAAAACATGCATGAGAAACCCAGAAGATGGTACACCGTGTGATTTTGAAAGGTTTCTAAAACGCACCCAATTTCTCATCTCCTTGTGCTCGGGTTCGCCTTTCCAGCTACTTTACTAGCAATCTCCCTACTTGGAGAATCAGCACCTTTAAGCTCCTGTTCCCTACAGGTTGCAATTTGTCCTGAGGATGAACGGGAAGAGGGGCAACCAATGAGAGACTAGATCTAGGTGTTGGGACAGGCACAGGTCACTCTATTTTCCCATCAGGAAGAAGAATTAACCACAGGCTCAGCCTGCCGCCAGGAACCAGAATAGGGCCTGAGGCAATCCCGCGCTTTTGCGGCCAGCTCCCAAAAAAGCGAGTTGAAAAATGGAGCTCAGGGACACTGCAATTCACAAACCCGCAGAGTTATAAATGTTAACTCTCATGCACAGATATATTGAGGGAAGGCAACGAAGAGGATTTGAAAGCAAGGCAGAATTGCAGGAAAGAGATTTCAGGAGGTAGATTCGAATCGCCTTTAAAGCACATGAAAAGCGGCAAAACGTCGACAATGATGCCCTTGGCCAAAAAGGGCGTATGCGTTTTTTCCTGAATATATTCAGGAAAAAACGCATACGCCCTTTTTGGCCAACCAAGCAACCTGGAAAGTCAAATCAGCGCTACAAAGAGGTCTCGCTTCCCATCGGTCAAAAGGGCCATGCTGCAAAAAGTGTCAAAACCAGAAATGCAGTACAGGCCATGGAGAAATGGCAGCCTTGCTACGCTGATGGGCGGGATGTAAATTGCCAAAAGCCACACTGGAGAAGTGTACGGTGTGTCCTGAAACATCGAAAAAACACAGCTTAGGGAGCATAGGGCACGTCCACTCATGGGCGTATAAATTGGGAAAACTAAAAATCAGCAAGACACAGGCACCCCAATGTTTAGGGCTGCTATTTTGACAAGAACCTCCACTTCATGACACCTTAAATATCCCAGGAAAGAGAAAAATGGATAAAGAAGTTGTGGTCCTTATGTACAAAGGAATATCACTCAGACATGAAATCAATGTCATAAGGCTAGTAGAAGCAAGATGAGTGGATTTAGGTACGACGATTCTAAGTGAAATAAGTGACACAGAAAAAGACACTTATCATAAGCTATCACTTATAGAGGGAATGTAAAAACCGCTACACCTGAACTGAATTACAAAACAGAACAGAGTCACACGTTTAGAAAACACACTATGGCTGCTTAACGGGAAAGGTGAGGTGGGGTGATGCATAAAACAAGGGTTTCAAATTCGCTCAGATACTGTTCCATACACCCAATATGTAATAGACAAGACCTACTCCTTGCTCAGTGAACTGGACTCAACAACCCCTATTCACCGCACAAGAATATATGTGACTAGTAAGAATCGTAAAACCTATGTATTGATATCTCTCTGGAAGTGTGTCAAGTGGGTGTAAAGCTGCATAAACACAGCCGTGAAAAGCAGCTAAACCCCATTATAAAAATAAATTACTTTTAAAAACCTGTAAAACAAAGACAGTGAAAGAGAGAGAAATTCTTAAAAAATTCGTTCAGGAGCTGTGATGCAACCTGGATTGACCATATCTAGACCCACACCTGGATGAGACATAAGGGTGGACACTCTTGGGGCTGAGAGGTTGGGTGAGGTTGGGTGAGCAAACTCAGACCCTTTAAAGTAGTACTGCGTGGTACCCATCCCATGGGTCCCAAATCTCCAGGTTCAAGGGCCTCTTCCTACATCGAAAACATGCATGAGAAACCCAGAAGATGGTACACCGTGTGATTTTGAAAGGTTTCTAAAACGCACCCAATTTCTCATCTCCTTGTGCTCGGGTTCGCCTTTCCAGCTACTTTACTAGCAATCTCCCTACTTGGAGAATCAGCACCTTTAAGCTCCTGTTCCCTACAGGTTGCAATTTGTCCTGAGGATGAACGGGAAGAGGGGCAACCAATGAGAGACTAGATCTAGGTGTTGGGACAGGCACAGGTCACTCTATTTTCCCATCAGGAAGAAGAATTAACCACAGGCTCAGCCTGCCGCCAGGAACCAGAATAGGGCCTGAGGCAATCCCGCGCTTTTGCGGCCAGCTCCCAAAAAAGCGAGTTGAAAAATGGAGCTCAGGGACACTGCAATTCACAAACCCGCAGAGTTATAAATGATAACTCTCATGCACAGATATATTGAGGGAAGGCAACGAAGAGGATTTGAAAGCAAGGCAGAATTGCAGGAAACAGATTTCAGGAGGTAGATTCGAATCGCCTTTAAAGCACATGAAAAGCGGCAAAACGTCGACAATGATGCCCTTGGCCAAAAAGGGCGTATGCGTTTTTTCCTGAATATATTCAGGAAAAAACGCATACGCCCTTTTTGGCCAACCAAGCAACCTGGAAAGTCAAATCAGCGCTACAAAGAAGTCTCGCTTCCCATCGGTCAAAAGGGCCATGCTGCAAAAAGTGTCAAAACCAGAAATGCAGTACAGGCCATGGAGAAATGGCAGCCTTGCTACGCTGATGGGCGGGATGTAAATTGCCAAAAGCCACACTGGAGAAGTGTACGGTGTGTCCTGAAACATCGAAAAAACACAGCTTAGGGAGCATAGGGCACGTCCACTCATGGGCGTATAAATTGGGAAAACTAAAAATCAGCAAGACACAGGCACCCCAATGTTTAGGGCTGCTATTTTGACAAGAACCTCCACTTCATGACACCTTAAATATCCCAGGAAAGAGAAAAATGGATAAAGAAGTTGTGGTCCTTATGTACAAAGGAATATCACTCAGACATGAAATCAATGTCATAAGGCTAGTAGAAGCAAGATGAGTGGATTTAGGTACGACGATTCTAAGTGAAATAAGTGACACAGAAAAAGACACTTATCATAAGCTATCACTTATAGAGGGAATGTAAAAACCGCTACACCTGAACTGAATTACAAAACAGAACAGAGTCACACGTTTAGAAAACACACTATGGCTGCTTAACGGGAAAGGTGAGGTGGGGTGATGCATAAAACAAGGGTTTCAAATTCGCTCAGATACTGTTCCATACACCCAATATGTAATAGACAAGACCTACTCCTTGCTCAGTGAACTGGACTCAACAACCCCTATTCACCGCACAAGAATATATGTGACTAGTAAGAATCGTAAAACCTATGTATTGATATCTCTCTGGAAGTGTGTCAAGTGGGTGTAAAGCTGCATAAACACAGCCGTGAAAAGCAGCTAAACCCCATTATAAAAATAAATTACTTTTAAAAACCTGTAAAACAAAGACAGTGAAAGAGAGAGAAATTCTTAAAAAATTCGTTCAGGAGCTGTGATGCAACCTGGATTGACCATATCTAGACCCACACCTGGATGAGACATAAGGGTGGACACTCTTGGGGCTGAGAGGTTGGGTGAGGTTGGGTGAGCAAACTCAGACCCTTTAAAGTAGTACTGCGTGGTACCCATCCCATGGGTCCCAAATCTCCAGGTTCAAGGGCATCTTCCTACATCGAAAACATGCATGAGAAACCCAGAAGATGGTACACCGTGTGATTTTGAAAGGTTTCTAAAACGCACCCAATTTCTCATCTCCTTGTGCTCGGGTTCGCCTTTCCAGCTACTTTACTAGCAATCTCCCTACTTGGAGAATCAGCACCTTTAAGCTCCTGTTCCCTACAGGTTGCAATTTGTCCTGAGGATGAACGGGAAGAGGGGCAACCAATGAGAGACTAGATCTAGGTGTTGGGACAGGCACAGGTCACTCTATTTTCCCATCAGGAAGAAGAATTAACCACAGGCTCAGCCTGCCGCCAGGAACCAGAATAGGGCCTGAGGCAATCCCGCGCTTTTGCGGCCAGCTCCCAAAAAAGCGAGTTGAAAAATGGAGCTCAGGGACACTGCAATTCACAAACCCGCAGAGTTATAAATGATAACTCTCATGCACAGATATATTGAGGGAAGGCAACGAAGAGGATTTGAAAGCAAGGCAGAATTGCAGGAAAGAGATTTCAGGAGGTAGATTCGAATCGCCTTTAAAGCACATGAAAAGCGGCAAAACGTCAACAATGATGCCCTTGGCCAAAAAGGGCGTATGCGTTTTTTCCTGAATATATTCAGGAAAAAACGCATACGCCCTTTTTGGCCAACCAAGCAACCTGGAAAGTCAAATCAGCGCTACAAAGAAGTCTCGCTTCCCATCGGTCAAAAGGGCCATGCTGCAAAAAGTGTCAAAACCAGAAATGCAGTACAGGCCATGGAGAAATGGCAGCCTTGCTACGCTGATGGGCGGGATGTAAATTGCCAAAAGCCACACTGGAGAAGTGTACGGTGTGTCCTGAAACATCGAAAAAACACAGTTTAGGGAGCATAGGGCACGTCCACTCATGGGCGTATAAATTGGGAAAACTAAAAATCAGCAAGACACAGGCACCCCAATGTTTAGGGCTGCTATTTTGACAAGAACCTCCACTTCATGACACCTTAAATATCCCAGGAAAGAGAAAAATGGATAAAGAAGTTGTGGTCCTTATGTACAAAGGTATATCACTCAGACATGAAATCAATGTCATAAGGCTAGTAGAAGCAAGATGAGTGGATTTAGGTACGACGATTCTAAGTGAAATAAGTGACACAGAAAAAGACACTTATCATAAGCTATCACTTATAGAGGGAATGTAAAAACCGCTACACCTGAACTGAATTACAAAACAGAACAGAGTCACACGTTTAGAAAACACACTATGGCTGCTTAACGGGAAAGGTGAGGTGGGGTGATGCATAAAACAAGGGTTTCAAATTCGCTCAGATACTGTTCCATACACCCAATATGTAATAGACAAGACCTACTCCTTGCTCAGTGAACTGGACTCAACAACCCCTATTCACCGCACAAGAATATATGTGACTAGTAAGAATCGTAAAACCTATGTATTGATATCTCTCTGGAAGTGTGTCAAGTGGGTGTAAAGCTGCATAAACACAGCCGTGAAAAGCAGCTAAACCCCATTATAAAAATAAATTACTTTTAAAAACCTGTAAAACAAAGACAGTGAAAGAGAGAGAAATTCTTAAAAAATTCGTTCAGGAGCTGTGATGCAACCTGGATTGACCATATCTAGACCCACACCTGGTTGAGAGATAAGGGTGGACACTCTTGGGGCTGAGAGGTTGGGTGAGGTTGGGTGAGCAAACTCAGACCCTTTAAAGTAGTACTGCGTGGTACCCATCCCATGGGTCCCAAATCTCCAGGTTCAAGGGCATCTTCCTACATCGAAAACATGCATGAGAAACCCAGAAGATGGTACACCGTGTGATTTTGAAAGGTTTCTAAAACGCACCCAATTTCTCATCTCCTTGTGCTCGGGTTCGACTTTCCAGCTACTTTACTAGCAATCTCCCTACTTGGAGAATCAGCACCTTTAAGCTCCTGTTCCCTACAGGTTGCAATTTGTCCTGAGGATGAACGGGAAGAGGGGCAACCAATGAGAGACTAGATCTAGGTGTTGGGACAGGCACAGGTCACTCTATTTTCCCATCAGGAAGAAGAATTAACCACAGGCTCAGCCTGCCGCCAGGAACCAGAATAGGGCCTGAGGCAATCCCGCGCTTTTGCGGCCAGCTCCCAAAAAAGCGAGTTGAAAAATGGAGCTCAGGGACACTGCAATTCACAAACCCGCAGAGTTATAAATGATAACTCTCATCCACAGATATATTGAGGGAAGGCAACGAAGAGGATTTGAAAGCAAGGCAGAATTGCAGGAAACAGATTTCAGGAGGTAGATTCGAATCGCCTTTAAAGCACATGAAAAGCGGCAAAACGTCGACAATGATGCCCTTGGCCAAAAAGGGCGTATGCGTTTTTTCCTGAATATATTCAGGAAAAAACGCATACGCCCTTTTTGGCCAACCAAGCAACCTGGAAAGTCAAATCAGCGCTACAAAGAAGTCTCGCTTCCCATCGGTCAAAAGGGCCATGCTGCAAAAAGTGTCAAAACCAGAAATGCAGTACAGGCCATGGAGAAATGGCAGCCTTGCTACGCTGATGGGCGGGATGTAAATTGCCAAAAGCCACACTGGAGAAGTGTACGGTGTGTCCTGAAACATCGAAAAAACACAGCTTAGGGAGCATAGGGCACGTCCACTCATGGGCGTATAAATTGGGAAAACTAAAAATCAGCAAGACACAGGCACCCCAATGTTTAGGGCTGCTATTTTGACAAGAACCTCCACTTCATGACACCTTAAATATCCCAGGAAAGAGAAAAATGGATAAAGAAGTTGTGGTCCTTATGTACAAAGGAATATCACTCAGACATGAAATCAATGTCATAAGGCTAGTAGAAGCAAGATGAGTGGATTTAGGTACGACGATTCTAAGTGAAATAAGTGACACAGAAAAAGACACTTATCATAAGCTATCACTTATAGAGGGAATGTAAAAACCGCTACACCTGAACTGAATTACAAAACAGAACAGAGTCACACGTTTAGAAAACACACTATGGCTGCTTAACGGGAAAGGTGAGGTGGGGTGATGCATAAAACAAGGGTTTCAAATTCGCTCAGATACTGTTCCATACACCCAATATGTAATAGACAAGACCTACTCCTTGCTCAGTGAACTGGACTCAACAACCCCTATTCACCGCACAAGAATATATGTGACTAGTAAGAATCGTAAAACCTATGTATTGATATCTCTCTGGAAGTGTGTCAAGTGGGTGTAAAGCTGCATAAACACAGCCGTGAAAAGCAGCTAAACCCCATTATAAAAATAAATTACTTTTAAAAACCTGTAAAACAAAGACAGTGAAAGAGAGAGAAATTCTTAAAAAATTCGTTCAGGAGCTGTGATGCAACCTGGATTGACCATATCTAGACCCACACCTGGATGAGACATAAGGGTGGACACTCTTGGGGCTGAGAGGTTGGGTGAGGTTGGGTGAGCAAACTCAGACCCTTTAAAGTAGTACTGCGTGGTACCCATCCCATGGGTCCCAAATCTCCAGGTTCAAGGGCATCTTCCTACATCGAAAACATGCATGAGAAACCCAGAAGATGGTACACCGTGTGATTTTGAAAGGTTTCTAAAACGCACCCAATTTCTCATCTCCTTGTGCTCGGGTTCGCCTTTCCAGCTACTTTACTAGCAATCTCCCTACTTGGAGAATCAGCACCTTTAAGCTCCTGTTCCCTACAGGTTGCAATTTGTCCTGAGGATGAACGGGAAGAGGGGCAACCAATGAGAGACTAGATCTAGGTGTTGGGACAGGCACAGGTCACTCTATTTTCCCATCAGGAAGAAGAATTAACCACAGGCTCAGCCTGCCGCCAGGAACCAGAATAGGGCCTGAGGCAATCCCGTGCTTTTGCGGCCAGCTCCCAAAAAAGCGAGTTGAAAAATGGAGCTCAGGGACACTGCAATTCACAAACCCGCAGAGTTATAAATGATAACTCTCATCCACAGATATATTGAGGGAAGGCAACGAAGAGGATTTGAAAGCAAGGCAGAATTGCAGGAAACAGATTTCAGGAGGTAGATTCGAATCGCCTTTAAAGCACATGAAAAGCGGCAAAACGTCGACAATGATGCCCTTGGCCAAAAAGGGCGTATGCGTTTTTTCCTGAATATATTCAGGAAAAAACGCATACGCCCTTTTTGGCCAACCAAGCAACCTGGAAAGTCAAATCAGCGCTACAAAGAAGTCTCGCTTCCCATCGGTCAAAAGGGCCATGCTGCAAAAAGTGTCAAAACCAGAAATGCAGGACAGGCCATGGAGAAATGGCAGCCTTGCTACGCTGATGGGCGGGATGTAAATTGCCAAAAGCCACACTGGAGAAGTGTACGGTGTGTCCTGAAACATCGAAAAAACACAGCTTAGGGAGCATAGGGCACGTCCACTCATGGGCGTATAAATTGGGAAAACTAAAAATCAGCAAGACACAGGCACCCCAATGTTTAGGGCTGCTATTTTGACAAGAACCTCCACTTCATGACACCTTAAATATCCCAGGAAAGAGAAAAATGGATAAAGAAGTTGTGGTCCTTATGTACAAAGGAATATCACTCAGACATGAAATCAATGTCATAAGGCTAGTAGAAGCAAGATGAGTGGATTTAGGTACGACGATTCTAAGTGAAATAAGTGACACAGAAAAAGACACTTATCATAAGCTATCACTTATAGAGGGAATGTAAAAACCGCTACACCTGAACTGAATTACAAAACAGAACAGAGTCACACGTTTAGAAAACACACTATGGCTGCTTAACGGGAAAGGTGAGGTGGGGTGATGCATAAAACAAGGGTTTCAAATTCGCTCAGATACTGTTCCATACACCCAATATGTAATAGACAAGACCTACTCCTTGCTCAGTGAACTGGACTCAACAACCCCTATTCACCGCACAAGAATATATGTGACTAGTAAGAATCGTAAAACCTATGTATTGATATCTCTCTGGAAGTGTGTCAAGTGGGTGTAAAGCTGCATAAACACAGCCGTGAAAAGCAGCTAAACCCCATTATAAAAATAAATTACTTTTAAAAACCTGTAAAACAAAGACAGTGAAAGAGAGAGAAATTCTTAAAAAATTCGTTCAGGAGCTGTGATGCAACCTGGATTGACCATATCTAGACCCACACCTGGATGAGACATAAGGGTGGACACTCTTGGGGCTGAGAGGTTGGGTGAGGTTGGGTGAGCAAACTCAGACCCTTTAAAGTAGTACTGCGTGGTACCCATCCCATGGGTCCCAAATCTCCAGGTTCAAGGGCATCTTCCTACATCGAAAACATGCATGAGAAACCCAGAAGATGGTACACCGTGTGATTTTGAAAGGTTTCTAAAACGCACCCAATTTCTCATCTCCTTGTGCTCGGGTTCGCCTTTCCAGCTACTTTACTAGCAATCTCCCTACTTGGAGAATCAGCACCTTTAAGCTCCTGTTCCCTACAGGTTGCAATTTGTCCTGAGGATGAACGGGAAGAGGGGCAACCAATGAGAGACTAGATCTAGGTGTTGGGACAGGCACAGGTCACTCTATTTTCCCATCAGGAAGAAGAATTAACCACAGGCTCAGCCTGCCGCCAGGAACCAGAATAGGGCCTGAGGCAATCCCGTGCTTTTGCGGCCAGCTCCCAAAAAAGCGAGTTGAAAAATGGAGCTCAGGGACACTGCAATTCACAAACCCGCAGAGTTATAAATGATAACTCTCATCCACAGATATATTGAGGGAAGGCAACGAAGAGGATTTGAAAGCAAGGCAGAATTGCAGGAAAGAGATTTCAGGAGGTAGATTCGAATCGCCTTTAAAGCACATGAAAAGCGGCAAAACGTCGACAATGATGCCCTTGGCCAAAAAGGGCGTATGCGTTTTTTCCTGAATATATTCAGGAAAAAACGCATACGCCCTTTTTGGCCAACCAAGCAACCTGGAAAGTCAAATCAGCGCTACAAAGAAGTCTCGCTTCCCATCGGTCAAAAGGGCCATGCTGCAAAAAGTGTCAAAACCAGAAATGCAGTACAGGCCATGGAGAAATGGCAGCCTTGCTACGCTGATGGGCGGGATGTAAATTGCCAAAAGCCACACTGGAGAAGTGTACGGTGTGTCCTGAAACATCGAAAAAACACAGCTTAGGGAGCATAGGGCACGTCCACTCATGGGCGTATAAATTGGGAAAACTAAAAATCAGCAAGACACAGGCACCCCAATGTTTAGGGCTGCTATTTTGACAAGAACCTCCACTTCATGACACCTTAAATATCCCAGGAAAGAGAAAAATGGATAAAGAAGTTGTGGTCCTTATGTACAAAGGAATATCACTCAGACATGAAATCAATGTCATAAGGCTAGTAGAAGCAAGATGAGTGGATTTAGGTACGACGATTCTAAGTGAAATAAGTGACACAGAAAAAGACACTTATCATAAGCTATCACTTATAGAGGGAATGTAAAAACCGCTACACCTGAACTGAATTACAAAACAGAACAGAGTCACACGTTTAGAAAACACACTATGGCTGCTTAACGGGAAAGGTGAGGTGGGGTGATGCATAAAACAAGGGTTTCAAATTCGCTCAGATACTGTTCCATACACCCAATATGTAATAGACAAGACCTACTCCTTGCTCAGTGAACTGGACTCAACAACCCCTATTCACCGCACAAGAATATATGTGACTAGTAAGAATCGTAAAACCTATGTATTGATATCTCTCTGGAAGTGTGTCAAGTGGGTGTAAAGCTGCATAAACA
This sequence comes from Eschrichtius robustus, assembly GCF_028021215.1. Taxonomy (NCBI): domain Eukaryota; kingdom Metazoa; phylum Chordata; class Mammalia; order Artiodactyla; family Eschrichtiidae; genus Eschrichtius; species Eschrichtius robustus. The sequence continues at coordinate 297,331 of NW_027175204.1, forward strand.
CAGCCGTGAAAAGCAGCTAAACCCCATTATAAAAATAAATTACTTTTAAAAACCTGTAAAACAAAGACAGTGAAAGAGAGAGAAATTCTTAAAAAATTCGTTCAGGAGCTGTGATGCAACCTGGATTGACCATATCTAGACCCACACCTGGTTGAGAGATAAGGGTGGACACTCTTGGGGCTGAGAGGTTGGGTGAGGTTGGGTGAGCAAACTCAGACCCTTTAAAGTAGTACTGCGTGGTACCCATCCCATGGGTCCCAAATCTCCAGGTTCAAGGGCATCTTCCTACATCGAAAACATGCATGAGAAACCCAGAAGATGGTACACCGTGTGATTTTGAAAGGTTTCTAAAACGCACCCAATTTCTCATCTCCTTGTGCTCGGGTTCGCCTTTCCAGCTACTTTACTAGCAATCTCCCTACTTGGAGAATCAGCACCTTTAAGCTCCTGTTCCCTACAGGTTGCAATTTGTCCTGAGGATGAACGGGAAGAGGGGCAACCAATGAGAGACTAGATCTAGGTGTTGGGACAGGCACAGGTCACTCTATTTTCCCATCAGGAAGAAGAATTAACCACAGGCTCAGCCTGCCGCCAGGAACCAGAATAGGGCCTGAGGCAATCCCGCGCTTTTGCGGCCAGCTCCCAAAAAAGCGAGTTGAAAAATGGAGCTCAGGGACACTGCAATTCACAAACCCGCAGAGTTATAAATGATAACTCTCATCCACAGATATATTGAGGGAAGGAAACGAAGAGGATTTGAAAGCAAGGCAGAATTGCAGGAAACAGATTTCAGGAGGTAGATTCGAATCGCCTTTAAAGCACATGAAAAGCGGCAAAACGTCGACAATGATGCCCTTGGCCAAAAAGTGCGTATGCGTTTTTTCCTGAATATATTCAGGAAAAAACGCATACGCCCTTTTTGGCCAACCAAGCAACCTGGAAAGTCAAATCAGCGCTACAAAGAAGTCTCGCTTCCCATCGGTCAAAAGGGCCATGCTGCAAAAAGTGTCAAAACCAGAAATGCAGTACAGGCCATGGAGAAATGGCAGCCTTGCTACGCTGATGGGCGGGATGTAAATTGCCAAAAGCCACACTGGAGAAGTGTACGGTGTGTCCTGAAACATCGAAAAAACACAGCTTAGGGAGCATAGGGCACGTCCACTCATGGGCGTATAAATTGGGAAAACTAAAAATCAGCAAGACACAGGCACCCCAATGTTTAGGGCTGCTATTTTGACAAGAACCTCCACTTCATGAAACCTTAAATATCCCAGGAAAGAGAAAAATGGATAAAGAAGTTGTGGTCCTTATGTACAAAGGAATATCACTCAGACATGAAATCAATGTCATAAGGCTAGTAGAAGCAAGATGAGTGGATTTAGGTACGACGATTCTAAGTGAAATAAGTGACACAGAAAAAGACACTTATCATAAGCTATCACTTATAGAGGGAATGTAAAAACCGCTACACCTGAACTGAATTACAAAACAGAACAGAGTCACACGTTTAGAAAACACACTATGGCTGCTTAACGGGAAAGGTGAGGTGGGGTGATGCATAAAACAAGGGTTTCAAATTCGCTCAGATACTGTTCCATACACCCAATATGTAATAGACAAGACCTACTCCTTGCTCAGTGAACTGGACTCAACAACCCCTATTCACCGCACAAGAATATATGTGACTAGTAAGAATCGTAAAACCTATGTATTGATATCTCTCTGGAAGTGTGTCAAGTGGGTGTAAAGCTGCATAAACACAGCCGTGAAAAGCAGCTAAACCCCATTATAAAAATAAATTACTTTTAAAAACCTGTAAAACAAAGACAGTGAAAGAGAGAGAAATTCTTAAAAAATTCGTTCAGGAGCTGTGATGCAACCTGGATTGACCATATCTAGACCCACACCTGGATGAGACATAAGGGTGGACACTCTTGGGGCTGAGAGGTTGGGTGAGGTTGGGTGAGCAAACTCAGACCCTTTAAAGTAGTACTGCGTGGTACCCATCCCATGGGTCCCAAATCTCCAGGTTCAAGGGCATCTTCCTACATCGAAAACATGCATGAGAAACCCAGAAGATGGTACACCGTGTGATTTTGAAAGGTTTCTAAAACGCACCCAATTTCTCATCTCCTTGTGCTCGGGTTCGCCTTTCCAGCTACTTTACTAGCAATCTCCCTACTTGGAGAATCAGCACCTTTAAGCTCCTGTTCCCTACAGGTTGCAATTTGTCCTGAGGATGAACGGGAAGAGGGGCAACCAATGACAGACTAGATCTAGGTGTTGGGACAGGCACAGGTCACTCTATTTTCCCATCAGGAAGAAGAATTAACCACAGGCTCAGCCTGCCGCCAGGAACCAGAATAGGGCCTGAGGCAATCCCGCGCTTTTGCGGCCAGCTCCCAAAAAAGCGAGTTGAAAAATGGAGCTCAGGGACACTGCAATTCACAAACCCGCAGAGTTATAAATGATAACTCTCATCCACAGATATATTGAGGGAAGGCAACGAAGAGGATTTGAAAGCAAGGCAGAATTGCAGGAAACAGATTTCAGGAGGTAGATTCGAATCGCCTTTAAAGCACATGAAAAGCGGCAAAACGTCGACAATGATGCCCTTGGCCAAAAAGGGCGTATGCGTTTTTTCCTGAATATATTCAGGAAAAAACGCATACGCCCTTTTTGGCCAACCAAGCAACCTGGAAAGTCAAATCAGCGCTACAAAGAAGTCTCGCTTCCCATCGGTCAAAAGGGCCATGCTGCAAAAAGTGTCAAAACCAGAAATGCAGTACAGGCCATGGAGAAATGGCAGCCTTGCTACGCTGATGGGCGGGATGTAAATTGCCAAAAGCCACACTGGAGAAGTGTACGGTGTGTCCTGAAACATCGAAAAAACACAGCTTAGGGAGCATAGGGCACGTCCACTCATGGGCGTATAAATTGGGAAAACTAAAAATCAGCAAGACACAGGCACCCCAATGTTTAGGGCTGCTATTTTGACAAGAACCTCCACTTCATGACACCTTAAATATCCCAGGAAAGAGAAAAATGGATAAAGAAGTTGTGGTCCTTATGTACAAAGGAATATCACTCAGACATGAAATCAATGTCATAAGGCTAGTAGAAGCAAGATGAGTGGATTTAGGTACGACGATTCTAAGTGAAATAAGTGACACAGAAAAAGACACTTATCATAAGCTATCACTTATAGAGGGAATGTAAAAACCGCTACACCTGAACTGAATTACAAAACAGAACAGAGTCACACGTTTAGAAAACACACTATGGCTGCTTAACGGGAAAGGTGAGGTGGGGTGATGCATAAAACAAGGGTTTCAAATTCGCTCAGATACCGTTCCATACACCCAATATGTAATAGACAAGACCTACTCCTTGCTCAGTGAACTGGACTCAACACCCCCTATTCACTGCACAAGAATATATCTGACTAGTAAGAATCTTAAAACCTATGTATTGATATCTCTCTGGAAGTGAGCCAAGTGGGTGTAAAGCCGCATAAACACAGCCGTGAAAAGCAGCTAAACCCCATTATAAAAATAAATTACTTTTAAAAACCCGTAAAACAAAGACAGTGAAAGAGAGAGAAATTCTTACAAAATTCGTTCAGGGGCTCTGATGCAACCTGGATTGACCATATCTAGACCCACACCTGGATGAGACATAAGGGTGGACACTCTTGGGGCTGAGAGTTTGGGTGAGGTTGGGTGAGCAAACGCAGACCCTTTAAAGTAATACTGTGTGGTACCCATCCCATTGGTCCCAAATCTCCAGGTTCAAGGGCATCTTCCTACATCGAAAACATGCATGAGAAACCCAGAAGATGGTACACCGTGTGATTTTGAAAGGTTTCTAAAACGCACCTCATTTCTCATCTCCTTGTGCTCGGGTTCGCCTTTCCAGCTACTTTACTAGCAATCTCCCTACTTGGAGAATCAGCACCTTTAAGCTCCTGTTCCCTACAGGTTGCAATTTGTCCTGAGGATGAACGGGAAGAGGGGCTACCAATGAGAGACTAGATCTAGGTGTTGGGACAGGCACAGGTCACTCTATTTTCCCATCAGGAAGAAGAATTAACCACAGGCTCAGCCTGCCGCCAGGAACCAGAATAGGGCCTGAGGCAATCCCGCGCTTTTGCGGCCAGCTCCCAAAAAAGCGAGTTGAAAAATGGAGCTCAGGGACACTGCAATTCACAAACCCGCAGAGTTATAAATGATAACTCTCATCCACAGATATATTGAGGGAAGGCAACGAAGAGGATTTGAAAGCAAGGCAGAATTGCAGGAAACAGATTTCAGGAGGTAGATTCGAATCGCCTTTAAAGCACATGAAAAGCGGCAAAACGTCGACAATGATGCCCTTGGCCAAAAAGGGCGTATGCGTTTTTTCCTGAATATATTCAGGAAAAAATGCATACGCCCTTTTTGGCCAACCAAGCAACCTGGAAAGGCAAATCAGCGCTACAAAGAGGTCTCGCTTCCCATCGGTCAAAAGGGCCATGCTGCAAAAAGTGTCAAAACAAGAAATGCAGGACAGGCCATGGAGAAATGGCAGCCTTGCTACGCTGATGGGCGGGATGTAAATTGCCAAAAGCCACTCTGGAGAAGTGTACGGTGTGTCCTGAAACATCGAAAAAACACAGCTTAGGGAGCATAGGGCACGTCCACTCATGGGCGTATAAATTGGGAAAACTAAAAATCAGCAAGACACAGGCACCCCAATGTTTAGGGCTGCTATGTTGACAAGAACCTCCACTTCATGACACCTTAAATATCCCAGGAAAGAGAAAAATGGATAAAGAAGTTGTGGTCCTTATGTACAAAGGAATATCCCTCAGACATGAAATCAATGTCATAAGGCTAGTAGAAGCAAGATGAGTGGATTTAGGTATGACGATTCTAAGTGAAATAAGTGACACAGAAAAAGACACTTATCATAAGCTATCACTTATAGAGGGAATGTAAAAACCGCTACACTTGAACTGAATTACAAAACAGAACAGAGTCACACGTTTAGAAAACACATTATGGCTGCTTAACGGGAAAGGTGAGGTGGGGTGATGCATAAAACAAGGGTTTCAAATTCGCACAGATACTGTTCCATACACCCAATATGTAATAGACAAGACCTACTCCTTGCTCAGTGAACTGGACTCAACACCCCCTATTCACCGCACAAGAATATATCTGACTAGTAAGAATCGTAAAACCTATGTATTGATATCTCTCTGGAAGTGAGCCAAGTGGGTGTAAAGCCGCATAAACACAGCCGTGAAAAGCAGCTAAACCCCATTATAAAAATAAATTACTTTTAAAAACCCGTAAAACAAAGACAGTGAAAGAGAGAGAAATTCTTACAAAATTCGTTCAGGGGCTGTGATGCAACCTGGATTGACCATATCTAGACCCACACCTGGATGAGACATAAGGGTGGACACTCTTGGGGCTGAGAGGTTGGGTGAGGTTGGGTGAGCAAACTCAGACCCTTTAAAGTAGTACTGCGTGGTACCCATCCCATGGGTCCCAAATCTCCAGGTTCAAGGGCATCTTCCTACATCGAAAACATGCATGAGAAACCCAGAAGATGGTACACCGTGTGATTTTGAAAGGTTTCTAAAACGCACCCCATTTCTCATCTCCTTGTGCTAGGGTTCGCCTTTCCAGCTACTTTACTAGCAATCTCCCTACTTGGAGAATCAGCACCTTTAAGCTCCTGTTCCCTACAGGTTGCAATTTGTCCTGAGGATGAACGGGAAGAGGGGCAACCAATGAGAGACTAGATCTAGGTTTTGGTAGAGGCACAGGTCACTCTATTTTCCCATCAGGAAGAAGAATTAACCACAGGCTCAGCCTGCCGCCAGGAACCAGAATAAGGCCTGAGGCAATCTCGCGCTTTTGTGGCCAGCTCCCAAAAAAGCGAGTTGAAAAATGGAGCTCAGGGACACTGCAATTCACAAACCCGCAGAGTTATAAATGATAACTCTCATCCACAGATATATTGAGGGAAGGCAACGAAGAGGATTTGAAAGCAAGGCAGAATTGCAGGAAGCAGATTTCAGGAGGTAGATTCGAATCGCCTTTAAAGCACATGAAAAGCGGCAAAACGTCGACAATGATGCCCTTGGCCAAAAAGGGCGTATGCGTTTTTTCCTGAATATATTTAGGAAAAAACGCATACGCCCTTTTTGGCCAACCAAGCAACCTGGAAAGGCAAATCAGCGCTACAAAGAGGTCTCGCTTCCCATCGGTCAAAAGGGCCATGCTGCAAAAAGTGTCAAAACCAGAAATGCAGGACAGGCCATGGAGAAATGGCAGCCTTGCTACGCTGATGGGCGGGATGTAAATTGCCAACAGCCACTCTGGAGAAGTGTACGGAGTGTCCTGAAACATCGAAAAAACACACCTTAGGGAGCATAGGGCACGTCCACTCATGGGCGTATAAATTGGGAAAACTAAAAATCAGCAAGACACAGGCACCCCAATGTTTAGGGCTGCTATGTTGACAAGAACCTCCACTTCATGACACCTTAAATATCCCAGGAAAGAGAAAAATGGATAAAGAAGTTGTGGTCCTTATGTACAAAGGAATATCACTCAGACATGAAATCAATATCATAAGGCTAGTAGAAGCAAGATGAGTGGATTTAGGTACGACGATTCTAAGTGAAATAAGTGACACAGAAAAAGACACTTATCATAAGCTATCACTTATAGAGGGAATGTAAAAACCGCTACACCTGAACTGAATTACAAAACAGAACAGAGTCACACGTTTAGAAAACACACTATGGCTGCTTAACGGGAAAGGTGAGGTGGGGTGATGCATAAAACAAGGGTTTCAAATTCGCTCAGATACTGTTCCATACACCCAATATGTAATAGACAAGACCTACTCCTTGCTCAGTGAACTGGACTCAACAACCCCTATTCACCGCACAAGAATATATGTGACTAGTAAGAATCGTAAAACCTATGTATTGATATCTCTCTGGAAGTGTGTCAAGTGGGTGTAAAGCTGCATAAACACAGCCGTGAAAAGCAGCTAAACCCCATTATAAAAATAAATTACTTTTAAAAACCTGTAAAACAAAGACAGTGAAAGAGAGAGAAATTCTTAAAAAATTCGTTCAGGAGCTGTGATGCAACCTGGATTGACCATATCTAGACCCACACCTGGATGAGACATAAGGGTGGACACTCTTGGGGCTGAGAGGTTGGGTGAGGTTGGGTGAGCAAACTCAGACCCTTTAAAGTAGTACTGCGTGGTACCCATCCCATGGGTCCCAAATCTCCAGGTTCAAGGGCATCTTCCTACATCGAAAACATGCATGAGAAACCCAGAAGATGGTACACCGTGTGATTTTGAAAGGTTTCTAAAACGCACCCAATTTCTCATCTCCTTGTGCTCGGGTTCGCCTTTCCAGCTACTTTACTAGCAATCTCCCTACTTGGAGAATCAGCACCTTTAAGCTCCTGTTCCCTACAGGTTGCAATTTGTCCTGAGGATGAACGGGAAGAGGGGCAACCAATGAGAGACTAGATCTAGGTGTTGGGACAGGCACAGGTCACTCTATTTTCCCATCAGGAAGAAGAATTAACCACAGGCTCAGCCTGCCGCCAGGAACCAGAATAGGGCCTGAGGCAATCCCGCGCTTTTGCGGCCAGCTCCCAAAAAAGCGAGTTGAAAAATGGAGCTCAGGGACACTGCAATTCACAAACCCGCAGAGTTATAAATGATAACTCTCATCCACAGATATATTGAGGGAAGGCAACGAAGAGGATTTGAAAGCAAGGCAGAATTGCAGGAAACAGATTTCAGGAGGTAGATTCGAATCGCCTTTAAAGCACATGAAAAGCGACAAAACGTCGACAATGATGCCCTTGGCCAAAAAGGGCGTATGCGTTTTTTCCTGAATATATTCAGGAAAAAACGCATACGCCCTTTTTGGCCAACCAAGCAACCTGGAAAGTCAAATCAGCGCTACAAAGAAGTCTCGCTTCCCATCGGTCAAAAGGGCCATGCTGCAAAAAGTGTCAAAACCAGAAATGCAGTACAGGCCATGGAGAAATGGCAGCCTTGCTACGCTGATGGGCGGGATGTAAATTGCCAAAAGCCACACTGGAGAAGTGTACGGTGTGTCCTGAAACATCGAAAAAACACAGCTTAGGGAGCATAGGGCACGTCCACTCATGGGCGTATAAATTGGGAAAACTAAAAATCAGCAAGACACAGGCACCCCAATGTTTAGGGCTGCTATTTTGACAAGAACCTCCACTTCATGACACCTTAAATATCCCAGGAAAGAGAAAAATGGATAAAGAAGTTGTGGTCCTTATGTACAAAGGAATATCACTCAGACATGAAATCAATGTCATAAGGCTAGTAGAAGCAAGATGAGTGGATTTAGGTACGACGATTCTAAGTGAAATAAGTGACACAGAAAAAGACACTTATCATAAGCTATCACTTATAGAGGGAATGTAAAAACCGCTACACCTGAACTGAATTACAAAACAGAACAGAGTCACACGTTTAGAAAACACACTATGGCTGCTTAACGGGAAAGGTGAGGTGGGGTGATGCATAAAACAAGGGTTTCAAATTCGCTCAGATACTGTTCCATACACCCAATATGTAATAGACAAGACCTACTCCTTGCTCAGTGAACTGGACTCAACAACCCCTATTCACCGCACAAGAATATATGTGACTAGTAAGAATCGTAAAACCTATGTATTGATATCTCTCTGGAAGTGTGTCAAGTGGGTGTAAAGCTGCATAAACACAGCCGTGAAAAGCAGCTAAACCCCATTATAAAAATAAATTACTTTTAAAAACCTGTAAAACAAAGACAGTGAAAGAGAGAGAAATTCTTAAAAAATTCGTTCAGGAGCTGTGATGCAACCTGGATTGACCATATCTAGACCCACACCTGGATGAGACATAAGGGTGGACACTCTTGGGGCTGAGAGGTTGGGTGAGGTTGGGTGAGCAAACTCAGACCCTTTAAAGTAGTACTGCGTGGTACCCATCCCATGGGTCCCAAATCTCCAGGTTCAAGGGCATCTTCCTACATCGAAAACATGCATGAGAAACCCAGAAGATGGTACACCGTGTGATTTTGAAAGGTTTCTAAAACGCACCCAATTTCTCATCTCCTTGTGCTCGGGTTCGCCTTTCCAGCTACTTTACTAGCAATCTCCCTACTTGGAGAATCAGCACCTTTAAGCTCCTGTTCCCTACAGGTTGCAAATTGTCCTGAGGATGAACGGGAAGAGGGGCAACCAATGAGAGACTAGATCTAGGTGTTGGGACAGGCACAGGTCACTCTATTTTCCCATCAGGAAGAAGAATTAACCACAGGCTCAGCCTGCCGCCAGGAACCAGAATAGGGCCTGAGGCAATCCCGCGCTTTTGCGGCCAGCTCCCAAAAAAGCGAGTTGAAAAATGGAGCTCAGGGACACTGCAATTCACAAACCCGCAGAGTTATAAATGATAACTCTCATGCACAGATATATTGAGGGAAGGCAACGAAGAGGAATTGAAAGCAAGGCAGAATTGCAGGAAAGAGATTTCAGGAGGTAGATTCGAATCGCCTTTAAAGCACATGAAAAGCGGCAAAACGTCGACAATGATGCCCTTGGCCAAAAAGGGCGTATGCGTTTTTTCCTGAATATATTCAGGAAAAAACGCATACGCCCTTTTTGGCCAACCAAGCAACCTGGAAAGTCAAATCAGCGCTACAAAGAAGTCTCGCTTCCCATCGGTCAAAAGGGCCATGCTGCAAAAAGTGTCAAAACCAGAAATGCAGTACAGGCCATGGAGAAATGGCAGCCTTGCTACGCTGATGGGCGGGATGTAAATTGCCAAAAGCCACACTGGAGAAGTGTACGGTGTGTCCTGAAACATCGAAAAAACACAGCTTAGGGAGCATAGGGCACGTCCACTCATGGGCGTATAAATTGGGAAAACTAAAAATCAGCAAGACACAGGCACCCCAATGTTTAGGGCTGCTATTTTGACAAGAACCTCCACTTCATGACACCTTAAATATCCCAGGAAAGAGATAAATGGATAAAGAAGTTGTGGTCCTTATGTACAAAGGTATATCACTCAGACATGAAATCAATGTCATAAGGCTAGTAGAAGCAAGATGAGTGGATTTAGGTACGACGATTCTAAGTGAAATAAGTGACACAGAAAAAGACACTTATCATAAGCTATCACTTATAGAGGGAATGTAAAAACCGCTACACCTGAACTGAATTACAAAACAGAACAGAGTCACACGTTTAGAAAACACACTATGGCTGCTTAACGGGAAAGGTGAGGTGGGGTGATGCATAAAACAAGGGTTTCAAATTCGCTCAGATACTGTTCCATACACCCAATATGTAATAGACAAGACCTACTCCTTGCTCAGTGAACTGGACTCAACAACCCCTATTCACCGCACAAGAATATATGTGACTAGTAAGAATCGTAAAACCTATGTATTGATATCTCTCTGGAAGTGTGTCAAGTGGGTGTAAAGCTGCATAAACACAGCCGTGAAAAGCAGCTAAACCCCATTATAAAAATAAATTACTTTTAAAAACCTGTAAAACAAAGACAGTGAAAGAGAGAGAAATTCTTAAAAAATTCGTTCAGGAGCTGTGATGCAACCTGGATTGACCATATCTAGACCCACACCTGGATGAGACATAAGGGTGGACACTCTTGGGGCTGAGAGGTTGGGTGAGGTTGGGTGAGCAAACTCAGACCCTTTAAAGTAGTACTGCGTGGTACCCATCCCATGGGTCCCAAATCTCCAGGTTCAAGGGCATCTTCCTACATCGAAAACATGCATGAGAAACCCAGAAGATGGTACACCGTGTGATTTTGAAAGGTTTCTAAAACGCACCCAATTTCTCATCTCCTTGTGCTCGGGTTCGCCTTTCCAGCTACTTTACTAGCAATCTCCCTACTTGGAGAATCAGCACCTTTAAGCTCCTGTTCCCTACAGGTTGCAATTTGTCCTGAGGATGAACGGGAAGAGGGGCAACCAATGAGAGACTAGATCTAGGTGTTGGGACAGGCACAGGTCACTCTATTTTCCCATCAGGAAGAAGAATTAACCACAGGCTCAGCCTGCCGCCAGGAACCAGAATAGGGCCTGAGGAAATCCCGCGCTTTTGCGGCCAGCTCCCAAAAAAGCGAGTTGAAAAATGGAGCTCAGGGACACTGCAATTCACAAACCCGCAGAGTTATAAATGATAACTCTCATCCACAGATATATTGAGGGAAGGCAACGAAGAGGATTTGAAAGCAAGGCAGAATTGCAGGAAACAGATTTCAGGAGGTAGATTCGAATCGCCTTTAAAGCACATGAAAAGCGGCAAAACGTCGACAATGATGCCCTTGGCCAAAAAGGGCGTATGCGTTTTTTCCTGAATATATTCAGGAAAAAACGCATACGCCCTTTTTGGCCAACCAAGCAACCTGGAAAGGCAAATCAGCGCTTCAAAGAAGTCTCACTTCCCATCAGTCAAAAGGGCGATGCTGCAAAAAGTGTCAAAACCAGAAATGCAGGACAGGCCATGGAGAAATGGCAGCCTTGCTACGCTGATGGGCGGGATGTAAATTGCCAAAAGCCACACTGGAGAAGTGTACGGTGTGTCCTGAAACATCGAAAAAACACAGCTTAGGGAGCATAGGGCACGTCCACTCATGGGCGTATAAATTGGGAAAACTAAAAATCAGCAAGACACAGGCACCCCAATGTTTAGGGCTGCTATTTTGACAAGAACCTCCACTTCATGACACCTTAAATATCCCAGGAAAGAGAAAAATGGATAAAGAAGTTGTGGTCCTTATGTACAAAGGTATATCACTCAGACATGAAATCAATGTCATAAGGCTAGTAGAAGCAAGATGAGTGGATTTAGGTACGACGATTCTAAGTGAAATAAGTGACACAGAAAAAGACACTTATCATAAGCTATCACTTATAGAGGGAATGTAAAAACCGCTACACCTGAACTGAATTACAAAACAGAACAGAGTCACACGTTTAGAAAACACACTATGGCTGCTTAACGGGAAAGGTGAGGTGGGGTGATGCATAAAACAAGGGTTTCAAATTCGCTCAGATACTGTTCCATACACCCAATATGTAATAGACAAGACCTACTCCTTGCTCAGTGAACTGGACTCAACAACCCCTATTCACCGCACAAGAATATATGTGACTAGTAAGAATCGTAAAACCTATGTATTGATATCTCTCTGGAAGTGTGTCAAGTGGGTGTAAAGCTGCATAAACACAGCCGTGAAAAGCAGCTAAACCCCATTATAAAAATAAATTACTTTTAAAAACCTGTAAAACAAAGACAGTGAAAGAGAGAGAAATTCTTAAAAAATTCGTTCAGGAGCTGTGATGCAACCTGGATTGACCATATCTAGACCCACACCTGGATGAGACATAAGGGTGGACACTCTTGGGGCTGAGAGGTTGGGTGAGGTTGGGTGAGCAAACTCAGACCCTTTAAAGTAGTACTGCGTGGTACCCATCCCATGGGTCCCAAATCTCCAGGTTCAAGGGCATCTTCCTACATCGAAAACATGCATGAGAAACCCAGAAGATGGTACACCGTGTGATTTTGAAAGGTTTCTAAAACGCACCCAATTTCTCATCTCCTTGTGCTCGGGTTCGCCTTTCCAGCTACTTTACTAGCAATCTCCCTACTTGGAGAATCAGCACCTTTAAGCTCCTGTTCCCTACAGGTTGCAATTTGTCCTGAGGATGAACGGGAAGAGGGGCAACCAATGAGAGACTAGATCTAGGTGTTGGGACAGGCACAGGTCACTCTATTTTCCCATCAGGAAGAAGAATTAACCACAGGCTCAGCCTGCCGCCAGGAACCAGAATAGGGCCTGAGGCAATCCCGCGCTTTTGCGGCCAGCTCCCAAAAAAGCGAGTTGAAAAATGGAGCTCAGGGACACTGCAATTCACAAACCCGCAGAGTTATAAATGATAACTCTCATCCACAGATATATTGAGGGAAGGCAACGAAGAGGATTTGAAAGCAAGGCAGAATTGCAGGAAAGAGATTTCAGGAGGTAGATTCGAATCGCCTTTAAAGCACATGAAAAGCGGCAAAACGTCGACAATGATGCCCTTGGCCAAAAAGGGCGTATGCGTTTTTTCCTGAATATATTCAGGAAAAAACGCATACGCCCTTTTTGGCCAACCAAGCAACCTGGAAAGTCAAATCAGCGCTACAAAGAAGTCTCGCTTCCCATCGGTCAAAAGGGCCATGCTGCAAAAAGTGTCAAAACCAGAAATGCAGTACAGGCCATGGAGAAATGGCAGCCTTGCTACGCTGATGGGCGGGATGTAAATTGCCAAAAGCCACACTGGAGAAGTGTACGGTGTGTCCTGAAACATCGAAAAAACACAGCTTAGGGAGCATAGGGCACGTCCACTCATGGGCGTATAAATTGGGAAAACTAAAAATCAGCAAGACACAGGCACCCCAATGTTTAGGGCTGCTATTTTGACAAGAAACTCCACTTCATGACACCTTAAATATCCCAGGAAAGAGAAAAATGGATAAAGAAGTTGTGGTCCTTATGTACAAAGGAATATCACTCAGACATGAAATCAATGTCATAAGGCTAGTAGAAGCAAGATGAGTGGATTTAGGTACGACGATTCTAAGTGAAATAAGTGACACAGAAAAAGACACTTATCATAAGCTATCACTTATAGAGGGAATGTAAAAACCGCTACACCTGAACTGAATTACAAAACAGAACAGAGTCACACGTTTAGAAAACACACTATGGCTGCTTAACGGGAAAGGTGAGGTGGGGTGATGCATAAAACAAGGGTTTCAAATTCGCTCAGATACTGTTCCATACACCCAATATGTAATAGACAAGACTTACTCCTTGCTCAGTGAACTGGACTCAACAACCCCTATTCACCGCACAAGAATATATGTGACTAGTAAGAATCGTAAAACCTATGTATTGATATCTCTCTGGAAGTGTGTCAAGTGGGTGTAAAGCTGCATAAACACAGCCGTGAAAAGCAGCTAAACCCCATTATAAAAATAAATTACTTTTAAAAACCTGTAAAACAAAGACAGTGAAAGAGAGAGAAATTCTTAAAAAATTCGTTCAGGAGCTGTGATGCAACCTGGATTGACCATATCTAGACCCACACCTGGATGAGACATAAGGGTGGACACTCTTGGGGCTGAGAGGTTGGGTGAGGTTGGGTGAGCAAACTCAGACCCTTTAAAGTAGTACTGCGTGGTACCCATCCCATGGGTCCCAAATCTCCAGGTTCAAGGGCATCTTCCTACATCGAAAACATGCATGAGAAACCCAGAAGATGGTACACCGTGTGATTTTGAAAGGTTTCTAAAACGCACCCAATTTCTCATCTCCTTGTGCTCGGGTTCGCCTTTCCAGCTACTTTACTAGCAATCTCCCTACTTGGAGAATCAGCACCTTTAAGCTCCTGTTCCCTACAGGTTGCAATTTGTCCTGAGGATGAACGGGAAGAGGGGCAACCAATGAGAGACTAGATCTAGGTGTTGGGACAGGCACAGGTCACTCTATTTTCCCATCAGGAAGAAGAATTAACCACAGGCTCAGCCTGCCGCCAGGAACCAGAATAGGGCCTGAGGCAATCCCGCGCTTTTGCGGCCAGCTCCCAAAAAAGCGAGTTGAAAAATGGAGCTCAGGGACACTGCAATTCACAAACCCGCAGAGTTATAAATGATAACTCTCATCCACAGATATATTGAGGGAAGGCAACGAAGAGGATTTGAAAGCAAGGCAGAATTGCAGGAAACAGATTTCAGGAGGTAGATTCGAATCGCCTTTAAAGCACATGAAAAGCGGCAAAACGTCGACAATGATGCCCTTGGCCAAAAAGGGCGTATGCGTTTTTTCCTGAATATATTAAGGAAAAAACGCATACGCCCTTTTTGGCCAACCAAGCAACCTGGAAAGTCAAATCAGCGCTACAAAGAAGTCTCGCTTCCCATCGGTCAAAAGGGCCATGCTGCAAAAAGTGTCAAAACCAGAAATGCAGTACAGGCCATGGAGAAATGGCAGCCTTGCTACGCTGATGGGCGGGATGTAAATTGCCAAAAGCCACACTGGAGAACTGTACGGTGTGTCCTGAAACATCGAAAAAACACAGCTTAGGGAGCATAGGGCACGTCCACTCATGGGCGTATAAATTGGGAAAACTAAAAATCAGCAAGACACAGGCACCCCAATGTTTAGGGCTGCTATTTTGACAAGAACCTCCACTTCATGACACCTTAAATATCCCAGGAAAGAGAAAAATGGATAAAGAAGTTGTGGTCCTTATGTACAAAGGAATATCACTCAGACATGAAATCAATGTCATAAGGCTAGTAGAAGCAAGATGAGTGGATTTAGGTACGACGATTCTAAGTGAAATAAGTGACACAGAAAAAGACACTTATCATAAGCTATCACTTATAGAGGGAATGTAAAAACCGCTACACCTGAACTGAATTACAAAACAGAACAGAGTCACACGTTTAGAAAACACACTATGGCTGCTTAACGGGAAAGGTGAGGTGGGGTGATGCATAAAACAAGGGTTTCAAATTCGCTCAGATACTGTTCCATACACCCAATATGTAATAGACAAGACCTACTCCTTGCTCAGTGAACTGGACTCAACAACCCCTATTCACCGCACAAGAATATATGTGACTAGTAAGAATCGTAAAACCTATGTATTGATATCTCTCTGGAAGTGTGTCAAGTGGGTGTAAAGCTGCATAAACACAGCCGTGAAAAGCAGCTAAACCCCATTATAAAAATAAATTACTTTTAAAAACCTGTAAAACAAAGACAGTGAAAGAGAGAGAAATTCTTAAAAAATTCGTTCAGGAGCTGTGATGCAACCTGGATTGACCATATCTAGACCCACACCTGGATGAGACATAAGGGTGGACACTCTTGGGGCTGAGAGGTTGGGTGAGGTTGGGTGAGCAAACTCAGACCCTTTAAAGTAGTACTGCGTGGTACCCATCCCATGGGTCCCAAATCTCCAGGTTCAAGGGCATCTTCCTACATCGAAAACATGCATGAGAAACCCAGAAGATGGTACACCGTGTGATTTTGAAAGGTTTCTAAAACGCACCCAATTTCTCATCTCCTTGTGCTCGGGTTCGCCTTTCCAGCTACTTTACTAGCAATCTCCCTACTTGGAGAATCAGCACCTTTAAGCTCCTGTTCCCTACAGGTTGCAATTTGTCCTGAGGATGAACGGGAAGAGGGGCAACCAATGAGAGACTAGATCTAGGTGTTGGGACAGGCACAGGTCACTCTATTTTCCCATCAGGAAGAAGAATTAACCACAGGCTCAGCCTGCCGCCAGGAACCAGAATAGGGCCTGAGGCAATCCCGCGCTTTTGCGGCCAGCTCCCAAAAAAGCGAGTTGAAAAATGGAGCTCAGGGACACTGCAATTCACAAACCCGCAGAGTTATAAATGATAACTCTCATGCACAGATATATTGAGGGAAGGCAACGAAGAGGATTTGAAAGCAAGGCAGAATTGCAGGAAAGAGATTTCAGGAGGTAGATTCGAATCGCCTTTAAAGCACATGAAAAGCGGCAAAACGTCGACAATGATGCCCTTGGCCAAAAAGGGCGTATGCGTTTTTTCCTGAATATATTCAGGAAAAAACGCATACGCCCTTTTTGGCCAACCAAGCAACCTGGAAAGTCAAATCAGCGCTACAAAGAAGTCTCGCTTCCCATCGGTCAAAAGGGCCATGCTGCAAAAAGTGTCAAAACCAGAAATGCAGTACAGGCCATGGAGAAATGGCAGCCTTGCTACGCTGATGGGCGGGATGTAAATTGCCAAAAGCCACACTGGAGAAGTGTACGGTGTGTCCTGAAACATCGAAAAAACACAGCTTAGGGAGCATAGGGCACGTCCACTCATGGGCGTATAAATTGGGAAAACTAAAAATCAGCAAGACACAGGCACCCCAATGTTTAGGGCTGCTATTTTGACAAGAAACTCCACTTCATGACACCTTAAATATCCCAGGAAAGAGAAAAATGGATAAAGAAGTTGTGGTCCTTATGTACAAAGGAATATCACTCAGACATGAAATCAATGTCATAAGGCTAGTAGAAGCAAGATGAGTGGATTTAGGTACGACGATTCTAAGTGAAATAAGTGACACAGAAAAAGACACTTATCATAAGCTATCACTTATAGAGGGAATGTAAAAACCGCTACACCTGAACTGAATTACAAAACAGAACAGAGTCACACGTTTAGAAAACACACTATGGCTGCTTAACGGGAAAGGTGAGGTGGGGTGATGCATAAAACAAGGGTTTCAAATTCGCTCAGATACTGTTCCATACACCCAATATGTAATAGACAAGACCTACTCCTTGCTCAGTGAACTGGACTCAACAACCCCTATTCACCGCACAAGAATATATGTGACTAGTAAGAATCGTAAAACCTATGTATTGATATCTCTCTGGAAGTGTGTCAAGTGGGTGTAAAGCTGCATAAACACAGCCGTGAAAAGCAGCTAAACCCCATTATAAAAATAAATTACTTTTAAAAACCTGTAAAACAAAGACAGTGAAAGAGAGAGAAATTCTTAAAAAATTCGTTCAGGAGCTGTGATGCAACCTGGATTGACCATATCTAGACCCACACCTGGATGAGACATAAGGGTGGACACTCTTGGGGCTGAGAGGTTGGGTGAGGTTGGGTGAGCAAACTCAGACCCTTTAAAGTAGTACTGCGTGGTACCCATCCCATGGGTCCCAAATCTCCAGGTTCAAGGGCATCTTCCTACATCGAAAACATGCATGAGAAACCCAGAAGATGGTACACCGTGTGATTTTGAAAGGTTTCTAAAATGCACCCAATTTCTCATCTCCTTGTGCTCGGGTTCGCCTTTCCAGCTACTTTACTAGCAATCTCCCTACTTGGAGAATCAGCACCTTTAAGCTCCTGTTCCCTACAGGTTGCAATTTGTCCTGAGGATGAACGGGAAGAGGGGCAACCAATGAGAGACTAGATCTAGGTGTTGGGACAGGCACAGGTCACTCTATTTTCCCATCAGGAAGAAGAATTAACCACAGGCTCAGCCTGCCGCCAGGAAGCAGAATAGGGCCTGAGGCAATCCCGCGCTTTTGCGGCCAGCTCCCAAAAAAGCGAGTTGAAAAATGGAGCTCAGGGACACTGCAATTCACAAACCCGCAGAGTTATAAATGATAACTCTCATCCACAGATATATTGAGGGAAGGCAACGAAGAGGATTTGAAAGCAAGGCAGAATTGCAGGAAACAGATTTCAGGAGGTAGATTCGAATCGCCTTTAAAGCACATGAAAAGCGGCAAAACGTCGACAATGATGCCCTTGGCCAAAAAGGGCGTATGCGTTTTTTCCTGAATATATTCAGGAAAAAACGCATACGCCCTTTTTGGCCAACCAAGCAACCTGGAAAGTCAAATCAGCGCTACAAAGAAGTCTCGCTTCCCATCGGTCAAAAGGGCCATGCTGCAAAAAGTGTCAAAACCAGAAATGCAGTACAGGCCATGGAGAAATGGCAGCCTTGCTACGCTGATGGGCGGGATGTAAATTGCCAAAAGCCACACTGGAGAAGTGTACGGTGTGTCCTGAAACATCGAAAAAACACAGCTTAGGGAGCATAGGGCACGTCCACTCATGGGCGTATAAATTGGGAAAACTAAAAATCAGCAAGACACAGGCACCCCAATGTTTAGGGCTGCTATTTTGACAAGAACCTCCACTTCATGACACCTTAAATATCCCAGGAAAGAGAAAAATGGATAAAGAAGTTGTGGTCCTTATGTACAAAGGAATATCACTCAGACATGAAATCAATGTCATAAGGCTAGTAGAAGCAAGATGAGTGGATTTAGGTACGACGATTCTAAGTGAAATAAGTGACACAGAAAAAGACACTTATCATAAGCTATCACTTATAGAGGGAATGTAAAAACCGCTACACCTGAACTGAATTACAAAACAGAACAGAGTCACACGTTTAGAAAACACACTATGGCTGCTTAACGGGAAAGGTGAGGTGGGGTGATGCATAAAACAAGGGTTTCAAATTCGCTCAGATACCGTTCCATACACCCAATATGTAATAGACAAGACCTACTCCTTGCTCAGTGAACTGGACTCAACACCCCCTATTCACTGCACAAGAATATATCTGACTAGTAAGAATCTTAAAACCTATGTATTGATATCTCTCTGGAAGTGAGCCAAGTGGGTGTAAAGCCGCATAAACACAGCCGTGAAAAGCAGCTAAACCCCATTATAAAAATAAATTACTTTTAAAAACCCGTAAAACAAAGACAGTGAAAGAGAGAGAAATTCTTACAAAATTCGTTCAGGGGCTGTGATGCAACCTGGATTGACCATATCTAGACCCACACCTGGATGAGACATAAGGGTGGACACTCTTGGGGCTGAGAGGTTGGGTGAGGTTGGGTGAGCAAACTCAGACCCTTTAAAGTAGTACTGCGTGGTACCCATCCCATGGGTCCCAAATCTCCAGGTTCAAGGGCATCTTCCTACATCGAAAACATGCATGAGAAACCCAGAAGATGGTACACCGTGTGATTTTGAAAGGTTTCTAAAACGCACCCCATTTCTCATCAACTTGTGCTAGGGTTCGCCTTTCCAGCTACTTTACTAGCAATCTCCCTACTTGGAGAACCAGCACCTTTAAGCTCCTGTTCCCTACAGGTTGCAATTTGTTCTGAGGATGAACGGGAAGAGGGGCAACCAATGAGAGACTAGATCTAGGTGTTGGTAGAGGCACAGGTCACTCTATTTTCCCATCAGGAAGAAGAATTAACCACAGGCTCAGCCTGCCGCCAGGAACCAGAATAAGGCCTGAGGCAATCTCGCGCTTTTGTGGCCAGCTCCCAAAAAAGCGAGTTGAAAAATGGAGCTCAGGGACACTGCAATTCACAAACCCGCAGAGTTATAAATGATAACTCTCATCCACAGATATATTGAGGGAAGGCAACGAAGAGGATTTGAAAGCAAGGCAGAATTGCAGGAAGCAGATTTCAGGAGGTAGATTCGAATCGCCTTTAAAGCACATGAAAAGCGGCAAAACGTCGACAATGATGCCCTTGGCCAAAAAGGGCGTATGCGTTTTTTCCTGAATATATTCAGGAAAAAACGCATACGCCCTTTTTGGCCAACCAAGCAACCTGGAAAGGCAAATCAGCGCTACAAAGAGGTCTCGCTTCCCATCGGTCAAAAGGGCCATGCTGCAAAAAGTGTCAAAACCAGAAATGCAGGACAGGCCATGGAGAAATGGCAGCCTTGCTACGCTGATGGGCGGGATGTAAATTGCCAAAAGCCACTCTGGAGAAGTGTACGGTGTGTCCTGAAACATCGAAAAAACACAGCTTAGGGAGCATAGGGCACGTCCACTCATGGGCGTATAAATTGGGAAAACTAAAAATCAGCAAGACACAGGCGCCCCAATGTTTAGGGCTGCTATGTTGACAAGAACCTCCACTTCATGACACCTTAAATATCCCAGGAAAGAGAAAAATGGATAAAGAAGTTGTGGTCCTAATGTACAAAGGAATATCACTCAGACATGAAATCAATGTCATAAGGCTAGTAGAAGCAAGATGAGTGGATTTAGGTACGACGATTCTAAGTGAAATAAGTGACACAGAAAAAGACACTTATCATAAGCTATCACTTATAGAGGGAATGTAAAAACCGCTACACCTGAACTGAATTACAAAACAGAACAGAGTCACACGTTTAGAAAACACACTATGGCTGCTTAACGGGAAAGGTGAGGTGGGGTGATGCATAAAACAAGGGTTTCAAATTCGCTCAGATACCGTTCCATACACCCAATATGTAATAGACAAGACCTACTCCTTGCTCAGTGAACTGGACTCAACACCCCCTATTCACCGCACAAGAATATATCTGACTAGTAAGAATCGTAAAACCTATGTATTGATATCTCTCTGGAAGTGTGTCAAGTGGGTGTAAAGCTGCATAAACACAGCCGTGAAAAGCAGCTAAACCCCATTATAAAAATAAATTACTTTTAAAAACCCGTAAAACAAAGACAGTGAAAGAGAGAAAAATTCTTACAAAATTCGTTCAGGGGCTGTGATGCAACCTGGATTGACCATATCTAGACCCACACCGGGATGAGACATAAGGGTGGACACTCTTGGGGCTGAGAGGTTGGGTGAGCAAACTCAGACCCTTTAAAGTAATACTGCGTGGAACCCATCCCATGGGTCCCAAATCTCCAGGTTCAAAGGCATCTTCCTACATCGAAAACATGCATGAGAAACCCAGAAGATGGTACACCGTGTGATTTTGAAAGGTTTCTAAAACGCACCCTATTTCTCATCTCCTTGTGCTCGGGTTCACCTTTCCAGCTACTTTACTAGCAATCTCCCTACCTGGAGAATCAGCACCTTTAAGCTCCTGTTCCCTACAGGTTGCAATTTGTCCTGAGGATGAACGGGAAGAGGGGCAAATAATGAGAGACTAGATCTAGGTGTTGGGACAGGCACAGGTCACTCTATTTTCCCATCAGGAAGAAGAATTAAACACAGGCTCAGCCTGCCGCCGGGAACAAGAATAGGGCCTGAGGCAATCCCGTGCTTTTGCGGCCAGCTCCCAAAAAAGACAGTTGAAAAATGGAGCTCAGGGGCACTGCAATTCACAAACCTGCTGAGTTATAAATGATAACTCTCGTCCACAAATATATTGAGGGAAGGCAACGAAGAGGATTTGAAAGCAAGGCAGAATTGCAGGAAACAGGTTTCAGGAGGTAGATTCGAATCGCCTTTAAAGCACATGAAAAGTGGCAAAACGTCGACAGTGATGCCCTTGGCCAAAAAGGGCGTAAGCGTTTTTTCCTGAATATATTCAGGAAAAAACGCATACGCCCTTTTTGGCCAACCAAGCAAACTGGAAAGGCAAATCAGCGCTACAAAGAAGTCTCGCTTCCCATCGGTCAAAAGGGCCATGCTGCAAAAAGTGTCAAAACCAGAAATGCAGGACAGGCCATGGAGAAATGGCAGCCTTGCTACGCTGATGGGCGGGATGTAAATTGCCAACAGCCACTCTGGAGAAGTGTACGGTGTGTCCTGAAACATCGAAAAAACACAGCTTAGGGAGCATAGGGCACGTCCACTCATTGGCGTATAAATTGGGAAAACTAAAAATCAGCAAGACACAGGCACCCCAAAGATTAGGGCTGCTATGTTGACAAGAACCTCCACTTCATGACACCTTAAATATCCCAGGAAAGAGAAAAATGGATAAAGAAGTTGTGGTCCTTATGTACAAAGGAATATCACTCAGACATGAAATCAATGTCATAAGGCTAGTAGAAGCAAGATGAGTGGATTTAGGTATGACGATTCTAAGTGAAATAAGTCACACAGAAAAAGACACTTATAATAAGCTATCACTTATAGAGGGAATGTAAAAACCGCTACACTTGAACTGAATTACAAAACAGAACAGAGTCACACGTTTAGAAAACACACTATGGCTGCTTAACGGGAAAGGTGAGGTGGGGTGATGCATAAAACAAGGGTTTCAAATTCGCTCAGATACTGTTCCATACACCCAATATGTAATAGACAAGACCTACTCCTTGCTCAGTGAACTGGACTCAACACCCCCTATTCACCGCGCAAGAATATATCTGACTATTAAGAATCGTAAAACCTATGTATTGATATCTCTCTGGAAGTGAGCCAAGTGGGTGTAAAGCCGCATAAACACAGCCGTGAAAAGCAGCTAAACCCCATTATAAAAATAAATTACTTTTAAAAACCCGTAAAACAAAGACAGTGAAAGAGAGAGAAATTCTTACAAAATTCGTTCAGGGGCTCTGATGCAACCTGGATTGACCATATCTAGACCCACACCTGGATGAGACATAAGGGTGGACACTCTTGGGGCTGAGAGGTTGGGTGAGGTTGGGTGAGCAAACTCAGACCCTTTAAAGTAGTACTGCGTGGTACCCATCCCATGGGTCCCAAATCTCCAGGTTCAAGGGCATCTTCCTACATCGAAAACATGCATGAGAAACCCAGAGGATGGTACACCGTGTGATTTTGAAAGGTTTCTAAAACGCACCCCATTTCTCATCTCCTTGTGCTCGGGTTCGCCTTTCCAGCTACTTTACTAGCAATCTCCCTACTTGCAGAATCAGCACCTTTAAGCTCCTGTTCCCTACAGGTTGCAATTTGTCCTGAAGATGAACGGGAAGAGGGGCAAACAATGAGAGACTAGATCTAGGTGTTGGGACAGGCACAGGTCACTCTATTTTCCCATCAGGAAGAAGAATTAACCACAGGCTCAGCCTGCCTCCAGGAACCAGAATAGGGCCTGAGGCAATCCCGCGCTTTTGCGGCCAGCTCCCAAAAAAGCGAGTTGAAAAATGGAGCTCAGGGACACTGCAATTCACAAACCCGCAGAGTTATAATTGATAACTCTCATCCACAGATATATTGAGGGAAGGCAAAGAAGAGGATTTGAAAGCAAGGCAGAATTGCAGGAAAGAGATTTCAGGAGGTAGATTCGAATCGCCTTTAAAGCACATGAAAAGCGGCAAAACGTCGACAATGATGCCCTTGGCCAAAAAGGGCGTATGCGTTTTTTCCTGAATATATTCAGGAAAAAACGCATACGCCCTTTTTGGCCAACCAAGCAACCTGGAAAGGCAAATCAGCGCTACAAAGAAGTCTCGCTTCCCATCGGTCAAAAGGGCCATGCTGCAAAAAGTGTCAAAACCAGAAATGCAGTACAGGCCATGGAGAAATGGCAGCCTTGCTACGCTGATGGGCGGGATGTAAATTGCCAAAAGCCACTCTGGAGAAGTGTACGGTGTGTCCTGAAACATCGAAAAAACACAGCTTAGGGAGCATAGGGCACGTCCACTCATGGGCGTATAAATTGGGAAAACTAAAAATCAGCAAGACACAGGCGCCCCAATGTTTAGGGCTGCTATGTTGACAAGAACCTCCACTTCATGACACCTTAAATATCCCAGGAAAGAGAAAAATGGATAAAGAAGTTGTGGTCCTAATGTACAAAGGAATATCACTCAGACATGAAATCAATGTCATAAGGCTAGTAGAAGCAAGATGAGTGGATTTAGGTACGACGATTCTAAGTGAAATAAGTGACACAGAAAAAGACACTTATCATAAGCTATCACTTATAGAGGGAATGTAAAAACCGCTACACCTGAACTGAATTACAAAACAGAACAGAGTCACACGTTTAGAAAACACACTATGGCTGCTTAACGGGAAAGGTGAGGTGGGGTGATGCATAAAACAAGGGTTTCAAATTCGCTCAGATACCGTTCCATACACCCAATATGTAATAGACAAGACCTACTCCTTGCTCAGTGAACTGGACTCAACACCCCCTATTCACCGCACAAGAATATATCTGACTAGTAAGAATCGTAAAACCTATGTATTGATATCTCTCTGGAAGTGTGTCAAGTGGGTGTAAAGCTGCATAAACACAGCCGTGAAAAGCAGCTAAACCCCATTATAAAAATAAATTACTTTTAAAAACCCGTAAAACAAAGACAGTGAAAGAGAGAAAAATTCTTACAAAATTCGTTCAGGGGCTGTGATGCAACCTGGATTGACCATATCTAGACCCACACCGGGATGAGACATAAGGGTGGACACTCTTGGGGCTGAGAGGTTGGGTGAGCAAACTCAGACCCTTTAAAGTAATACTGCGTGGAACCCATCCCATGGGTCCCAAATCTCCAGGTTCAAAGGCATCTTCCTACATCGAAAACATGCATGAGAAACCCAGAAGATGGTACACCGTGTGATTTTGAAAGGTTTCTAAAACGCACCCTATTTCTCATCTCCTTGTGCTCGGGTTCACCTTTCCAGCTACTTTACTAGCAATCTCCCTACCTGGAGAATCAGCACCTTTAAGCTCCTGTTCCCTACAGGTTGCAATTTGTCCTGAGGATGAACGGGAAGAGGGGCAAATAATGAGAGACTAGATCTAGGTGTTGGGACAGGCACAGGTCACTCTATTTTCCCATCAGGAAGAAGAATTAAACACAGGCTCAGCCTGCCGCCGGGAACTAGAATAGGGCCTGAGGCAATCCCGTGCTTTTGCGGCCAGCTCCCAAAAAAGACAGTTGAAAAATGGAGCTCAGGGGCACTGCAATTCACAAACCTGCTGAGTTATAAATGATAACTCTCGTCCACAAATATATTGAGGGAAGGCAACGAAGAGGATTTGAAAGCAAGGCAGAATTGCAGGAAACAGGTTTCAGGAGGTAGATTCGAATCGCCTTTAAAGCACATGAAAAGTGGCAAAACGTCGACAGTGATGCCCTTGGCCAAAAAGGGCGTAAGCGTTTTTTCCTGAATATATTCAGGAAAAAACGCATACGCCCTTTTTGGCCAACCAAGCAAACTGGAAAGGCTAATCAGCGCTACAAAGAAGTCTCGCTTCCCATCGGTCAAAAGGGCCATGCTGCAAAAAGTGTCAAAACCAGAAATGCAGGACAGGCCATGGAGAAATGGCAGCCTTGCTACGCTGATGGGCGGGATGTAAATTGCCAACAGCCACTCTGGAGAAGTGTACGGTGTGTCCTGAAACATCGAAAAAACACAGCTTAGGGAGCATAGGGCACGTCCACTCATTGGCGTATAAATTGGGAAAACTAAAAATCAGCAAGACACAGGCACCCCAAAGATTAGGGCTGCTATGTTGACAAGAACCTCCACTTCATGACACCTTAAATATCCCAGGAAAGAGAAAAATGGATAAAGAAGTTGTGGTCCTTATGTACAAAGGAATATCACTCAGACATGAAATCAATGTCATAAGGCTAGTAGAAGCAAGATGAGTGGATTTAGGTATGACGATTCTAAGTGAAATAAGTCACACAGAAAAAGACACTTATAATAAGCTATCACTTATAGAGGGAATGTAAAAACCGCTACACTTGAACTGAATTACAAAACAGAACAGAGTCACACGTTTAGAAAACACACTATGGCTGCTTAACGGGAAAGGTGAGGTGGGGTGATGCTTAAAACAAGGGTTTCAAATTCGCTCAGATACTGTTCCATACACCCAATATGTAATAGACAAGACCTACTCCTTGCTCAGTGAACTGGACTCAACAACCCCTATTCACCGCGCAAGAATATATCTGACTATTAAGAATCGTAAAACCTATGTATTGATATCTCTCTGGAAGTGAGCCAAGTGGGTGTAAAGCCGCATAAACACAGCCGTGAAAAGCAGCTAAACCCCATTATAAAAATAAATTACTTTTAAAAACCCGTAAAACAAAGACAGTGAAAGAGAGAGAAATTCTTACAAAATTCGTTCAGGGGCTCTGATGCAACCTGGATTGACCATATCTAGACCCACACCTGGATGAGACATAAGGGTGGACACTCTTGGGGCTGAGAGGTTGGGTGAGGTTGGGTGAGCAAACTCAGACCCTTTAAAGTAGTACTGCGTGGTACCCATCCCATGGGTCCCAAATCTCCAGGTTCAAGGGCATCTTCCTACATCGAAAACATGCATGAGAAACCCAGAGGATGGTACACCGTGTGATTTTGAAAGGTTTCTAAAACGCACCCCATTTCTCATCTCCTTGTGCTGGGGTTCGCCTTTCCAGCTACTTTACTAGAAATCTCCCTACTTGCAGAATCAGCACCTTTAAGCTCCTGTTCCCTACAGGTTGCAATTTGTCCTGAAGATGAACGGGAAGAGGGGCAAACAATGAGAGACTAGATCTAGGTGTTGGGACAGGCACAGGTCACTCTATTTTCCCATCAGGAAGAAGAATTAACCACAGGCTCAGCCTGCCTCCAGGAACCAGAATAGGGCCTGAGGCAATCCCGCGCTTTTGCGGCCAGCTCCCAAAAAAGCGAGTTGAAAAATGGAGCTCAGGGACACTGCAATTCACAAACCCGCAGAGTTATAATTGATAACTCTCATCCACAGATATATTGAGGGAAGGCAAAGAAGAGGATTTGAAAGCAAGGCAGAATTGCAGGAAAGAGATTTCAGGAGGTAGATTCGAATCGCCTTTAAAGCACATGAAAAGCGGCAAAACGTCGACAATGATGCCCTTGGCCAAAAAGGGCGTATGCGTTTTTTCCTGAATATATTCAGGAAAAAACGCATACGCTCTTTTTGGCCAACCAAGCAACCTGGAAAGGCAAATCAGCGCTACAAAGAAGTCTCGCTTCCCATCGGTCAAAAGGGCCATGCTGCAAAAAGTGTCAAAACCAGAAATGCAGTACAGGCCATGGAGAAATGGCAGCCTTGCTACGCTGATGGGCGGGATGTAAATTGCCAAAAGCCACTCTGGAGAAGTGTACGGTGTGTCCTGAAACATCGAAAAAACACAGCTTAGGGAGCATAGGGCACGTCCACTCATGGGCGTATAAATTGGGAAAACTAAAAATCAGCAAGACACAGGCACCCCAATGTTTAGGGCTGCTATGTTGACAAGAACCTCCACTTCATGACACCTTAAATATCCCAGGAAAGAGAAAAATGGATAAAGAAGTTGTGGTCCTAATGTACAAAGGAATATCACTC
The DNA here is from genome assembly GCF_028021215.1 of Eschrichtius robustus. NCBI lineage: Eukaryota > Metazoa > Chordata > Mammalia > Artiodactyla > Eschrichtiidae > Eschrichtius > Eschrichtius robustus. The sequence continues at coordinate 325,041 of NW_027175204.1, forward strand.
AGACATGAAATCAATGTCATAAGGCTAGTAGAAGCAAGATGAGTGGATTTAGGTACGACGATTCTAAGTGAAATAAGTGACACAGAAAAAGACACTTATCATAAGCTATCACTTATAGAGGGAATGTAAAAACCGCTACACCTGAACTGAATTACAAAACAGAACAGAGTCACACGTTTAGAAAACACACTATGGCTGCTTAACGGGAAAGGTGAGGTGGGGTGATGCATAAAACAAGGGTTTCAAATTCGCTCAGATACCGTTCCATACACCCAATATGTAATAGACAAGACCTACTCCTTGCTCAGTGAACTGGACTCAACACCCCCTATTCACCGCACAAGAATATATCTGACTAGTAAGAATCTTAAAACCTATGTATTGATATCTCTCTGGAAGTGAGCCAAGTGGGTGTAAAGCCGCATAAACACAGCCGTGAAAAGCAGCTAAACACCATTATAAAAATAAATTACTTTTAAAAACCCGTAAAACAAAGACAGTGAAAGAGAGAGAAATTCTTACAAAATTCGTTCAGGGGCTGTGATGCAACCTGGATTGACCATATCTAGACCCACACCGGGATGAGACATAAGGGTGGACACTCTTGGGGCTGAGAGGTTGGGTGAGGTTGGGTGAGCAAACTCAGACCCTTTAAAGTAATACTGCGTGGTACCCATCCCATGGGCCCCAAATCTCCAGGTTCAAAGGCATCTTCCTACATTGAAAACATGCATGAGAAACCCAGAAGATGGTACACCATGTGATTTTGAAAGGTTTCTAAAACGCACCCAATTTCTCATCTCCTTGTGCTCGGGTTCACCTTTCCAGCTACTTTACTAGCAATCTCCCTACTTGGAGAATCAGCACCTTTAACCTCCTGTTCCCTACAGGTTGCAATTTGTCCTGAGGATGAACGGGAAGAGGGGAAACAAATGAGAGACTAGATCTAGGTGTTGGGACAGGCACAGGTCACTCTATTTTCCCATCAGGAAGAAGAATTAAACACAGGCTCAGCCTGCCGCCGGGAACCAGAATAGGGCCTGAGGCAATCCCGAGCTATTGCGGCCAGCTGCCAAAAAAGACAGTTCAAAAATGGAGCTCAGGGGCACTGCAATTCACAAACCTGCTGAGTTATAAATGATAACTCTCGTCCACAAATATATTGAGGGAAGGCAACGAAGAGGAGTTGAAAGCAAGGCAGAATTGCAGGAAACAGGTTTCAGGAGGTAGATTCGAATCGCCTTTAAAGCACATGAAAAGTGGCAAAACATCGACAGTGATGCCCTTGGCCAAAAAGGGCGTAAGCGTTTTTTCCTGAATATATTCAGGAAAAAACGCATACGCCCTTTTTGGCCAACCAAGCAACCTGGAAAGGCAAATCAGCGCTACAAAGAAGTCTCGCTTCCCATCCGTCAAAAGGGCCATGCTGCAAAATTTTTCAAAACCAGAAATGCAGGACAGGCCATGGAGAAATGGCAGCCTTGCTACGCTGATGGGCGGGATGTAAATTGCCAACAGCCACTCTGGAGAAGTGTACGGTGTGTCCTGAAACAACGAAAAAACACAGCTTAGGGAGCATAGGGCACGTCCACTCATGGGCGTATAAATTGGGAAAACTAAAAATCAGCAAGACACAGGCACCCCAATGTTTAGGGCTGCTATGTTGACAAGAACCTCCACTTCATGACACCTTAAATATCCCAGGAAAGAGAAAAATGGATAAAGAAGTTGTGGTCCTTATGTACAAAGGAATATCCCTCAGACATGAAATCAATGTCATAAGGCTAGTAGAAGCAAGATGAGTGGATTTAGGTATGACGATGCTAAGTGAAATAAGTCACACAGAAAAAGACACTTATCATAAGCTATCACTTATAGAGGGAATGTAAAAACCGCTACACTTGAACTGAATTACAAAACAGAACAGAGTCACACGTTTAGAAAACACACTATGGCTGCTTAACGGGAAAGATGAGGTGGGGTGATGCATAAAACAAGGGTTTCAAATTCGCTCAGATACTGTTCCATACACCCAATATGTAATAGACAAGACGTACTCCTTGCTCAGTGAACTGGACTCAACATCCCCTATTCACCGCACAAGAATATATCTGACTAGTAAGAATCGTAAAACCTATGTATTGATATCTCTCTGGAAGTGAGCCAAGTGGGTGTAAAGCCGCATAAACACAGCCGTGAAAAGCAGCTAAACCCCATTATAAAAATAAATTACTTTTAAAAACCCGTAAAACAAAGACAGTGAAAGAGAGAGAAATTCTTACAAAATTCGTTCAGGGGCTGTTATGCAACCTGGATTGACCATATCTAGACCCACACCTGGATGAGACATAAGGGTGGACACTCTTGGGGCTGAGAGGTTGGGTGAGGTTGGGTGAGCAAACGCAGACCCTTTAAAGTAATACTGTGTGGTACCCATCCCATGGGTCCCAAATCTCCAGGTTCAAGGGCATCTTCCTACATCGAAAACATGCATGAGAAACACAGAAGATGGTACACCGTGTGATTTTGAAAGGTTTCTAAAACGCACCCAATTTCTCATCTCCTTGTGCTCGGGTTCGCCTTTCCAGCTACTTTACTAGCAATCTCCCTACTTGGAGAACCAGCACCTTTAAGCTCCTGTTCCCTACAGGTTGCAATTTGTCCTGAGGATGAACGGGAAGAGGGGCAACCAATGAGAGACTAGATCTAGGTGTTGGGACAGGCCCAGGTCACTCTATTTTCCCATCAGGAAGAAGAATTAACCACAGGCTCAGCCTGCCGCCAGGAACCAGAATAGGGCCTGAGGCAATCCCGCGCTTTTGCGGCCAGCTCCCAAAAAAGCGAGTTGAAAAATGGAGCTCAGGGACACTGCAATTCACAAACCCGCAGAGTTATAAATGATAACTCTCATCCACAGATATATTGAGGGAAGGCAACGAAGAGGATTTGAAAGCAAGGCAGAATTGCAGGAAACAGATTTCAGGAGGTAGATTCGAATCGCCTTTAAAGCACATGAAAAGCGGCAAAACGTCGACAATGATGCCCTTGGCCAAAAAGGGCGTATGCGTTTTTTCCTGAATATATTCAGGAAAAAACGCATACGCCCTTTTTGGCCAACCAAGCAACCTGGAAAGGCAAATCAGCGCTACAAAGAGGTCTCGCTTCCCATCGGTCAAAAGGGCCATGCTGCAAAAAGTGTCAAAACCAGAAATGCAGGACAGGCCATGGAGAAATGGCAGCCTTGCTACGCTGATGGGCGGGATGTAAATTGCCAACAGCCACTCTGGAGAAGTGTACGGTGTGTCCTGAAACATCGAAAAAACACAGCTTAGGGAGCATAGGGCACCTCCACTCATGGGCGTATAAATTGGGAAAACTAAAAATCAGCAAGACACAGGCACCCAAAAGTTTAGGGCTGCTCTGTTGACAAGAACCTCCACTTCATGACACCTTAAATATCCCAGGAAAGAGAAAAATGGATAAAGAAGTTGTAGTTCTTATGTACAATGGAATATCACTCAGACATGAAATCAATGTCATAAGGCTAGTAGAAGCAAGATGAGTGGATTTAGGTATGACGATTCTAAGTGAAATAAGTCACACAGAAAAAGACACTTATCATAAGCTATCACTTATAGAGGGAATGTAAAAACCGCTACACTTGAACTGAATTACAAAACAGAACAGAGTCACACGTTTAGAAAACACACTATGGCTGCTTAACGGGAAAGGTGAGGTGGGGTGATGCATAAAACAAGGGTTTCAAATTCGCTCAGATACTGTTCCATACACCCAATATGTAATAGACAAGACCTACTCCTTGCTCAGTGAACTGGACTCAACACCCCCTATTCACCGCACAAGAATATATCTGACTAGTAAGAATCGTAAAACCTATGTATTGATATCTCTCTGGAAGTGAGCCAAGTGGGTGTAAAGCCGCATAAACACAGCCGTGAAAAGCAGCTAAACCCCATTATAAAAATAAATTACTTTTAAAAACCCGTAAAACAAAGACAGTGAAAGAGAGAAAAATTCTTACAAAATTCGTTCAGGGGCTGTGATGCAACCTGGATTGACCATATCTAGACCCACACCGGGATGAGACATAAGGGTGGACACTCTTGGGGCTGAGAGGTTGGGTGAGCAAACTCAGACAATTTAAAGTAATACTGCGTGGAACCCATCCCATGGGTCCCAAATCTCCAGGTTCAAAGGCATCTTCCTACATCGAAAACATGCATGAGAAACCCAGAAGATGGTACACCGTGTGATTTTGAAAGGTTTCTAAAACGCACCCAATTTCTCATCTCCTTGTGCTCGGGTTCACCTTTCCAGCTACTTTACTAGCAATCTCCCTACCTGGAGAATCAGCACCTTTAAGCTCCTGTTCCCTACAGGTTGCAATTTGTCCTGAGGATGAACGGGAAGAGGGGCAAATAATGAGAGACTAGATCTAGGTGTTGGGACAGGCACAGGTCACTCTATTTTCCCATCAGGAAGAAGAATTAAACACAGGCTCAGCCTGCCGCCCGGAACCAGAATAGGGCCTGAGGAAATCCCGTGCTTTTGCGGCCAGCTCCCAAAAAAGACAGTTGAAAAATGGAGCTCAGGGGCACTGCAATTCACAAACCTGCTGAGTTATAAATGATAACTCTCGTCCACAAATATATTGAGGGAAGGCAACGAAGAGGATTTGAAAGCAAGGCAGAATTGCAGGAAAGAGATTTCAGGAGGTAGATTCGAATCGCCTTTAAAGCACATGAAAAGCGGCAAAACGTCGACAATGATGCCCTTGGCCAAAAAGGGCGTATGCGTTTTTTCCTGAATATATTCAGGAAAAAACGCATACGCTCTTTTTGGCCAACCAAGCAACCTGGAAAGGCAAATCAGCGCTACAAAGAAGTCTCGCTTCCCATCGGTCAAAAGGGCCATGCTGCAAAAAGTGTCAAAACCAGAAATGCAGTACAGGCCATGGAGAAATGGCAGCCTTGCTACGCTGATGGGCGGGATGTAAATTGCCAAAAGCCACTCTGGAGAAGTGTACGGTGTGTCCTGAAACATCGAAAAAACACAGCTTAGGGAGCATAGGGCACGTCCACTCATGGGCGTATAAATTGGGAAAACTAAAAATCAGCAAGACACAGGCGCCCCAATGTTTAGGGCTGCTATGTTGACAAGAACCTCCACTTCATGACACCTTAAATATCCCAGGAAAGAGAAAAATGGATAAAGAAGTTGTGGTCCTAATGTACAAAGGAATATCACTCAGACATGAAATCAATGTCATAAGGCTAGTAGAAGCAAGATGAGTGGATTTAGGTACGACGATTCTAAGTGAAATAAGTGACACAGAAAAAGACACTTATCATAAGCTATCACTTATAGAGGGAATGTAAAAACCGCTACACCTGAACTGAATTACAAAACAGAACAGAGTCACACGTTTAGAAAACACACTATGGCTGCTTAACGGGAAAGGTGAGGTGGGGTGATGCATAAAACAAGGGTTTCAAATTCGCTCAGATACCGTTCCATACACCCAATATGTAATAGACAAGACCTACTCCTTGCTCAGTGAACTGGACTCAACACCCCCTATTCACCGCACAAGAATATATCTGACTAGTAAGAATCGTAAAACCTATGTATTGATATCTCTCTGGAAGTGTGTCAAGTGGGTGTAAAGCTGCATAAACACAGCCGTGAAAAGCAGCTAAACCCCATTATAAAAATAAATTACTTTTAAAAACCCGTAAAACAAAGACAGTGAAAGAGAGAAAAATTCTTACAAAATTCGTTCAGGGGCTGTGATGCAACCTGGATTGACCATATCTAGACCCACACCGGGATGAGACATAAGGGTGGACACTCTTGGGGCTGAGAGGTTGGGTGAGCAAACTCAGACCCTTTAAAGTAGTACTGCGTGGAACCCATCCCATGGGTCCCAAATCTCCAGGTTCAAAGGCATCTTCCTACATCGAAAACATGCATGAGAAACCCAGAAGATGGTACACCGTGTGATTTTGAAAGGTTTCTAAAACGCACCCTATTTCTCATCTCCTTGTGCTCGGGTTCACCTTTCCAGCTACTTTACTAGCAATCTCCCTACCTGGAGAATCAGCACCTTTAAGCTCCTGTTCCCTACAGGTTGCAATTTGTCCTGAGGATGAACGGGAAGAGGGGCAAATAATGAGAGACTAGATCTAGGTGTTGGGACAGGCACAGGTCACTCTATTTTCCCATCAGGAAGAAGAATTAAACACAGGCTCAGCCTGCCGCCGGGAACTAGAATAGGGCCTGAGGCAATCCCGTGCTTTTGCGGCCAGCTCCCAAAAAAGACAGTTGAAAAATGGAGCTCAGGGGCACTGCAATTCACAAACCTGCTGAGTTATAAATGATAACTCTCGTCCACAAATATATTGAGGGAAGGCAACGAAGAGGATTTGAAAGCAAGGCAGAATTGCAGGAAACAGGTTTCAGGAGGTAGATTCGAATCGCCTTTAAAGCACATGAAAAGTGGCAAAACGTCGACAGTGATGCCCTTGGCCAAAAAGGGCGTAAGCGTTTTTTCCTGAATATATTCAGGAAAAAACGCATACGCCCTTTTTGGCCAACCAAGCAAACTGGAAAGGCAAATCAGCGCTACAAAGAAGTCTCGCTTCCCATCGGTCAAAAGGGCCATGCTGCAAAAAGTATCAAAACCAGAAATGCAGGACAGGCCATGGAGAAATGGCAGCCTTGCTACGCTGATGGGCGGGATGTAAATTGCCAACAGCCACTCTGGAGAAGTGTACGGTGTGTCCTGAAACATCGAAAAAACACAGCTTAGGGAGCATAGGGCACGTCCACTCATTGGCGTATAAATTGGGAAAACTAAAAATCAGCAAGACACAGGCACCCCAAAGATTAGGGCTGCTATGTTGACAAGAACCTCCACTTTATGACACCTTAAATATCCCAGGAAAGAGAAAAATGGATAAAGAAGTTGTGGTCCTTATGTACAAAGGAATATCTCTCAGACATGAAATCAATGTCATAAGGCTAGTAGAAGCAAGATGAGTGGATTTAGGTATGACGATTCTAAGTGAAATAAGTCACACAGAAAAAGACACTTATAATAAGCTATCACTTATAGAGGGAATGTAAAAACCGCTACACTTGAACTGAATTACAAAACAGAACAGAGTCACACGTTTAGAAAACACACTATGGCTGCTTAACGGGAAAGGTGAGGTGGGGTGATGCATAAAACAAGGGTTTCAAATTCGCTCAGATACTGTTCCATACACCCAATATGTAATAGACAAGACCTACTCCTTGCTCAGTGAACTGGACTCAACAACCCCTATTCACCGCGCAAGAATATATCTGACTATTAAGAATCGTAAAACCTATGTATTGATATATCTCTGGAAGTGAGCCAAGTGGGTGTAAAGCCGCATAAACACAGCCGTGAAAAGCAGCTAAACCCCATTATAAAAATAAATTACTTTTAAAAACCCGTAAAACAAAGACAGTGAAAGAGAGAGAAATTCTTACAAAATTCGTTCAGGGGCTCTGATGCAACCTGGATTGACCATATCTAGACCCACACCTGGATGAGACATAAGGGTGGACACTCTTGGGGCTGAGAGGTTGGGTGAGGTTGGGTGAGCAAACTCAGACCCTTTAAAGTAGTACTGCGTGGTACCCATCCCATGGGTCCCAAATCTCCAGGTTCAAGGGCATCTTCCTACATCGAAAACATGCATGAGAAACCCAGAGGATGGTACACCGTGTGATTTTGAAAGGTTTCTAAAACGCACCCCATTTCTCATCTCCTTGTGCTCGGGTTCGCCTTTCCAGCTACTTTACTAGCAATCTCCCTACTTGCAGAATCAGCACCTTTAAGCTCCTGTTCCCTACAGGTTGCAATTTGTCCTGAAGATGAACGGGAAGAGGGGCAAACAATGAGAGACTAGATCTAGGTGTTGGGACAGGCACAGGTCACTCTATTTTCCCATCAGGAAGAAGAATTAACCACAGGCTCAGCCTGCCTCCAGGAACCAGAATAGGGCCTGAGGCAATCCCGCGCTTTTGCGGCCAGCTCCCAAAAAAGCGAGTTGAAAAATGGAGCTCAGGGACACTGCAATTCACAAACCCGCAGAGTTATAATTGATAACTCTCATCCACAGATATATTGAGGGAAGGCAAAGAAGAGGATTTGAAAGCAAGGCAGAATTGCAGGAAAGAGATTTCAGGAGGTAGATTCGAATCGCCTTTAAAGCACATGAAAAGCGGCAAAACGTCGACAATGATGCCCTTGGCCAAAAAGGGCGTATGCGTTTTTTCCTGAATATATTCAGGAAAAAACGCATACGCTCTTTTTGGCCAACCAAGCAACCTGGAAAGGCAAATCAGCGCTACAAAGAAGTCTCGCTTCCCATCGGTCAAAAGGGCCATGCTGCAAAAAGTGTCAAAACCAGAAATGCAGTACAGGCCATGGAGAAATGGCAGCCTTGCTACGCTGATGGGCGGGATGTAAATTGCCAAAAGCCACTCTGGAGAAGTGTACGGTGTGTCCTGAAACATCGAAAAAACACAGCTTAGGGAGCATAGGGCACGTCCACTCATGGGCGTATAAATTGGGAAAACTAAAAATCAGCAAGACACAGGCACCCCAATGTTTAGGGCTGCTATGTTGACAAGAAGCTCCACTTCATGACACCTTAAATATCCCAGGAAAGAGAAAAATGGATAAAGAAGTTGTGGTCCTAATGTACAAAGGAATATCACTCAGACATGAAATCAATGTCATAAGGCTAGTAGAAGCAAGATGAGTGGATTTAGGTACGACGATTCTAAGTGAAATAAGTGACACAGAAAAAGACACTTATCATAAGCTATCACTTATAGAGGGAATGTAAAAACCGCTACACCTGAACTGAATTACAAAACAGAACAGAGTCACACGTTTAGAAAACACACTATGGCTGCTTAACGGGAAAGGTGAGGTGGGGTGATGCATAAAACAAGGGTTTCAAATTCGCTCAGATACCGTTCCATACACCCAATATGTAATAGACAAGACCTACTCCTTGCTCAGTGAACTGGACTCAACACCCCCTATTCACCGCACAAGAATATATCTGACTAGTAAGAATCTTAAAACCTATGTATTGATATCTCTCTGGAAGTGAGCCAAGTGGGTGTAAAGCCGCATAAACACAGCCGTGAAAAGCAGCTAAACACCATTATAAAAATAAATTACTTTTAAAAACCCGTAAAACAAAGACAGTGAAAGAGAGAGAAATTCTTACAAAATTCGTTCAGGGGCTGTGATGCAACCTGGATTGACCATATCTAGACCCACACCGGGATGAGACATAAGGGTGGACACTCTTGGGGCTGAGAGGTTGGGTGAGGTTGGGTGAGCAAACTCAGACCCTTTAAAGTAATACTGCGTGGTACCCATCCCATGGGTCCCAAATCTCCAGGTTCAAAGGCATCTTCCTACATCGAAAACATGCATGAGAAACCCAGAAGATGGTACACCATGTGATTTTGAAAGGTTTCTAAAACGCACCCAATTTCTCATCTCCTTGTGCTCGGGTTCACCTTTCCAGCTACTTTACTAGCAATCTCCCTACTTGGAGAATCAGCACCTTTAACCTCCTGTTCCCTACAGGTTGCAATTTGTCCTGAGGATGAACGGGAAGAGGGGAAACAAATGAGAGACTAGATCTAGGTGTTGGGACAGGCACAGGTCACTCTATTTTCCCATCAGGAAGAAGAATTAAACACAGGCTCAGCCTGCCGCCGGGAACCAGAATAGGGCCTGAGGCAATCCCGAGCTATTGCGGCCAGCTGCCAAAAAAGACAGTTCAAAAATGGAGCTCAGGGGCACTGCAATTCACAAACCTGCTGAGTTATAAATGATAACTCTCGTCCACAAATATATTGAGGGAAGGCAACGAAGAGGAGTTGAAAGCAAGGCAGAATTGCAGGAAACAGGTTTCAGGAGGTAGATTCGAATCGCCTTTAAAGCACATGAAAAGTGGCAAAACATCGACAGTGATGCCCTTGGCCAAAAAGGGCGTAAGCGTTTTTTCCTGAATATATTCAGGAAAAAACGCATACGCCCTTTTTGGCCAACCAAGCAACCTGGAAAGGCAAATCAGCGCTACAAAGAAGTCTCGCTTCCCATCCGTCAAAAGGGCCATGCTGCAAAATTTTTCAAAACCAGAAATGCAGGACAGGCCATGGAGAAATGGCAGCCTTGCTACGCTGATGGGCGGGATGTAAATTGCCAAGAGCCACTCTGGAGAAGTGTACGGTGTGTCCTGAAACAACGAAAAAACACAGCTTAGGGAGCATAGGGCACGTCCACTCATGGGCGTATAAATTGGGAAAACTAAAAATCAGCAAGACACAGGCACCCCAATGTTTAGGGCTGCTATGTTGACAAGAACCTCCACTTCATGACACCTTAAATATCCCAGGAAAGAGAAAAATGGATAAAGAAGTTGTGGTCCTTATGTACAAAGGAATATCCCTCAGACATGAAATCAATGTCATAAGGCTAGTAGAAGCAAGATGAGTGGATTTAGGTATGACGATGCTAAGTGAAATAAGTCACACAGAAAAAGACACTTATCATAAGCTATCACTTATAGAGGGAATGTAAAAACCGCTACACTTGAACTGAATTACAAAACAGAACAGAGTCACACGTTTAGAAAACACACTATGGCTGCTTAACGGGAAAGATGAGGTGGGGTGATGCATAAAACAAGGGTTTCAAATTCGCTCAGATACTGTTCCATACACCCAATATGTAATAGACAAGACGTACTCCTTGCTCAGTGAACTGGACTCAACATCCCCTATTCACCGCACAAGAATATATCTGACTAGTAAGAATCGTAAAACCTATGTATTGATATCTCTCTGGAAGTGAGCCAAGTGGGTGTAAAGCCTCATAAACACAGCCGTGAAAAGCAGCTAAACCCCATTATAAAAATAAATTACTTTTAAAAACCCGTAAAACAAAGACAGTGAAAGAGAGAGAAATTCTTACAAAATTCGTTCAGGGGCTGTTATGCAACCTGGATTGACCATATCTAGACCCACACCTGGATGAGACATAAGGGTGGACACTCTTGGGGCTGAGAGGTTGGGTGAGGTTGGGTGAGCAAACGCAGACCCTTTAAAGTAATACTGTGTGGTACCCATCCCATGGGTCCCAAATCTCCAGGTTCAAGGGCATCTTCCTACATCGAAAACATGCATGAGAAACACAGAAGATGGTACACCGTGTGATTTTGAAAGGTTTCTAAAACGCACCCAATTTCTCATCTCCTTGTGCTCGGGTTCGCCTTTCCAGCTACTTTACTAGCAATCTCCCTACTTGGAGAACCAGCACCTTTAAGCTCCTGTTCCCTACAGGTTGCAATTTGTCCTGAGGATGAACGGGAAGAGGGGCAACCAATGAGAGACTAGATCTAGGTGTTGGGACAGGCCCAGGTCACTCTATTTTCCCATCAGGAAGAAGAATTAACCACAGGCTCAGCCTGCCGCCAGGAACCAGAATAGGGCCTGAGGCAATCCCGCGCTTTTGCGGCCAGCTCCCAAAAAAGCGAGTTGAAAAATGGAGCTCAGGGACACTGCAATTCACAAACCCGCAGAGTTATAAATGATAACTCTCATCCACAGATATATTGAGGGAAGGCAACGAAGAGGATTTGAAAGCAAGGCAGAATTGCAGGAAACAGATTTCAGGAGGTAGATTCGAATCGCCTTTAAAGCACATGAAAAGCGGCAAAACGTCGACAATGATGCCCTTGGCCAAAAAGGGCGTATGCGTTTTTTCCTGAATATATTCAGGAAAAAACGCATACGCCCTTTTTGGCCAACCAAGCAACCTGGAAAGGCAAATCAGCGCTACAAAGAGGTCTCGCTTCCCATCGGTCAAAAGGGCCATGCTGCAAAAAGTGTCAAAACCAGAAATGCAGGACAGGCCATGGAGAAATGGCAGCCTTGCTACGCTGATGGGCGGGATGTAAATTGCCAACAGCCACTCTGGAGAAGTGTACGGTGTGTCCTGAAACATCGAAAAAACACAGCTTAGGGAGCATAGGGCACCTCCACTCATGGGCGTATAAATTGGGAAAACTAAAAATCAGCAAGACACAGGCACCCAAAAGTTTAGGGCTGCTCTGTTGACAAGAACCTCCACTTCATGACACCTTAAATATCCCAGGAAAGAGAAAAATGGATAAAGAAGTTGTAGTTCTTATGTACAATGGAATATCACTCAGACATGAAATCAATGTCATAAGGCTAGTAGAAGCAAGATGAGTGGATTTAGGTATGACGATTCTAAGTGAAATAAGTCACACAGAAAAAGACACTTATCATAAGCTATCACTTATAGAGGGAATGTAAAAACCGCTACACTTGAACTGAATTACAAAACAGAACAGAGTCACACGTTTAGAAAACACACTATGGCTGCTTAACGGGAAAGGTGAGGTGGGGTGATGCATAAAACAAGGGTTTCAAATTCGCTCAGATACTGTTCCATACACCCAATATGTAATAGACAAGACCTACTCCTTGCTCAGTGAACTGGACTCAACACCCCCTATTCACCGCACAAGAATATATCTGACTAGTAAGAATCGTAAAACCTATGTATTGATATCTCTCTGGAAGTGAGCCAAGTGGGTGTAAAGCCGCATAAACACAGCCGTGAAAAGCAGCTAAACCCCATTATAAAAATAAATTACTTTTAAAAACCCGTAAAACAAAGACAGTGAAAGAGAGAAAAATTCTTACAAAATTCGTTCAGGGGCTGTGATGCAACCTGGATTGACCATATCTAGACCCACACCGGGATGAGACATAAGGGTGGACACTCTTGGGGCTGAGAGGATGGGTGAGCAAACTCAGATCCTTTAAAGTAATACTGCGTGGAACCCATCCCATGGGTCCCAAATCTCCAGGTTCAAAGGCATCTTCCTACATCGAAAACATGCATGAGAAACCCAGAAGATGGTACACCGTGTGATTTTGAAAGGTTTCTAAAACGCACCCAATTTCTCATCTCCTTGTGCTCGGGTTCACCTTTCCAGCTACTTTACTAGCAATCTCCCTACCTGGAGAATCAGCACCTTTAAGCTCCTGTTCCCTACAGGTTGCAATTTGTCCTGAGGATGAACGGGAAGAGGGGCAAATAATGAGAGACTAGATCTAGGTGTTGGGACAGGCACAGGTCACTCTATTTTCCCATCAGGAAGAAGAATTAAACACAGGCTCAGCCTGCCGCCGGGAACCAGAATAGGGCCTGAGGCAATCCCGTGCTTTTGCGGCCAGCTCCCAAAAAAGACAGTTGAAAAATGGAGCTCAGGGGCACTGCAATTCACAAACCTGCTGAGTTATAAATGATAACTCTCGTCCACAAATATATTGAGGGAAGGCAACGAAGAGGATTTGAAAGCAAGGCAGAATTGCAGGAAACAGGTTTCAGGAGGTAGATTCGAATCGCCTTTAAAGCACATGAAAAGTGGCAAAACGTCGACAGTGATGCCCTTGGCCAAAAAGGGCGTAAGCGTTTTTTCCTGAATATATTCAGGAAAAAACGCATACGCCCTTTTTGGCCAACCAAGCAAACTGGAAAGGCAAATCAGCGCTACAAAGAAGTCTCGCTTCCCATCGGTCAAAAGGGCCATGCTGCATAAAGTGTCAAAACCAGAAATGCAGGACAGGCCATGGAGAAATGGCAGCCTTGCTACGCTGATGGGCGGGATGTAAATTGCCAACAGCCACTCTGGAGAAGTGTACGGTGTGTCCTGAAACATCGAAAAAACACAGCTTAGGGAGCATAGGGCACGTCCACTCATTGGCGTATAAATTGGGAAAACTAAAAATCAGCAAGACACAGGCACCCCAAAGATTAGGGCTGCTATGTTGACAAGAACCTCAACTTCATGACACCTTAAATATCCCAGGAAAGAGAAAAATGGATAAAGAAGTTGTGGTCCTTATGTACAAAGGAATATCACTCAGACATGAAATCAATGTCATAAGGCTAGTAGAAGCAAGATGAGTGGATTTAGGTATGACGATTCTAAGTGAAATAAGTCACACAGAAAAAGACACTTATAATAAGCTATCACTTATAGAGGGAATGTAAAAACCGCTACACTTGAACTGAATTACAAAACAGAACAGAGTCACACGTTTAGAAAACACACTATGGCTGCTTAACGGGAAAGGTGAGGTGGGGTGATGCATAAAACAAGGGTTTCAAATTCGCTCAGATACCGTTCCATACACCCAATATGTAATAGACAAGACCTACTCCTTGCTCAGTGAACTGGACTCAACACCCCCTATTCACCGCACAAGAATATATCTGACTAGTAAGAATCTTAAAACCTATGTATTGATATCTCTCTGGAAGTGAGCCAAGTGGGTGTAAAGCCGCATAAACACAGCCGTGAAAAGCAGCTAAACACCATTATAAAAATAAATTACTTTTAAAAACCCGTAAAACAAAGACAGTGAAAGAGAGAGAAATTCTTACAAAATTCGTTCAGGGGCTCTGATGCAACCTGGATTGACCATATCTAGACCCACACCTGGATGAGACATAAGGGTGGACACTCTTGGGGCTGAGAGGTTGGGTGAGGTTGGGTGAGCAAACTCAGACCCTTTAAAGTAGTACTGCGTTGTACCCATCCCATGGGTCCCAAATCTCCAGGTTCAAGGGCATCTTCCTACATCGAAAACATGCATGAGAAACCCAGAGGATGGTACACCGTGTGATTTTGAAAGGTTTCTAAAACGCACCCCATTTCTCATCTCCTTGTGCTCGGGTTCGCCTTTCCAGCTACTTTACTAGCAATCTCCCTACTTGCAGAATCAGCACCTTTAAGCTCCTGTTCCCTACAGGTTGCAATTTGTCCTGAAGATGAACGGGAAGAGGGGCAAACAATGAGAGACTAGATCTAGGTGTTGGGACAGGCACAGGTCACTCTATTTTCCCATCAGGAAGAAGAATTAACCACAGGCTCAGCCTGCCTCCAGGAACCAGAATAGGGCCTGAGGCAATCCCGCGCTTTTGCGGCCAGCTCCCAAAAAAGCGAGTTGAAAAATGGAGCTCAGGGACACTGCAATTCACAAACCCGCAGAGTTATAATTGATAACTCTCATCCACAGATATATTGAGGGAAGGCAACGAAGAGGATTTGAAAGCAAGGCAGAATTGCAGGAAAGAGATTTCAGGAGGTAGATTCGAATCGCCTTTAAAGCACATGAAAAGCGGCAAAACGTCGACAATGATGCCCTTGGCCAAAAAGGGCGTATGCGTTTTTTCCTGAATATATTCAGGAAAAAACGCATACGCTCTTTTTGGCCAACCAAGCAACCTGGAAAGGCAAATCAGCGCTACAAAGAAGTCTCGCTTCCCATCGGTCAAAAGGGCCATGCTGCAAAAAGTTTCAAAACCAGAAATGCAGTACAGGCCATGGAGAAATGGCAGCCTTGCTACGCTGATGGGCGGGATGTAAATTGCCAAAAGCCACTCTGGAGAAGTGTACGGTGTGTCCTGAAACATCGAAAAAACACAGCTTAGGGAGCATAGGGCACGTCCACTCATGGGCGTATAAATTGGGAAAACTAAAAATCAGCAAGACACAGGCACCCCAATGTTTAGGGCTGCTATGTTGACAAGAACCTCCACTTCATGACACCTTAAATATCCCAGGAAAGAGAAAAATGGATAAAGAAGTTGTGGTCCTTATGTACAAAGGAATATCACTCAGACATGAAATCAATGTCATAAGGCTAGTAGAAGCAAGATGAGTGGATTTAGGTACGACGATTCTAAGTGAAATAAGTGACACAGAAAAAGACACTTATCATAAGCTATCACTTATAGAGGGAATGTAAAAACCGCTACACCTGAACTGAATTACAAAACAGAACAGAGTCACACGTTTAGAAAACACACTATGGCTGCTTAACGGGAAAGGTGAGGTGGGGTGATGCATAAAACAAGGGTTTCAAATTCGCTCAGATACCGTTCCATACACCCAATATGTAATAGACAAGACCTACTCCTTGCTCAGTGAACTGGACTCAACACCCCCTATTCACCGCACAAGAATATATCTGACTAGTAAGAATCTTAAAACCTATGTATTGATATCTCTCTGGAAGTGAGCCAAGTGGGTGTAAAGCCGCATAAACACAGCCGTGAAAAGCAGCTAAACACCATTATAAAAATAAATTACTTTTAAAAACCCGTAAAACAAAGACAGTGAAAGAGAGAGAAATTCTTACAAAATTCGTTCAGGGGCTGTGATGCAACCTGGATTGACCATATCTAGACCCACACCTGGATGAGACATAAGGGTGGACACTCTTGGGGCTGAGAGGTTGGGTGAGGTTGGGTGAGCAAACTCAGACCCTTTAAAGTAATACTGCGTGGTACCCATCCCATGGGTCCCAAATCTCCAGGTTCAAAGGCATCTTCCTACATCGAAAACATGCATGAGAAACCCAGAAGATGGTACACCATGTGATTTTGAAAGGTTTCTAAAACGCACCCAATTTCTCATCTCCTTGTGCTCGGGTTCACCTTTCCAGCTACTTTACTAGCAATCTCCCTACTTGGAGAATCAGCACCTTTAAGCTCCTGTTCCCTACAGGTTGCAATTTGTCCTGAGGATGAACGGGAAGAGGGGAAACAAATGAGAGACTAGATCTAGGTGTTGGGACAGGCACAGGTCACTCTATTTTCCCATCAGGAAGAAGAATTAAACACAGGCTCAGCCTGCCGCCGGGAACCAGAATAGGGCCTGAGGCAATCCCGAGCTATTGCGGCCAGCTGCCAAAAAAGACAGTTCAAAAATGGAGCTCAGGGGCACTGCAATTCACAAACCTGCTGAGTTATAAATGATAACTCTCGTCCACAAATATATTGAGGGAAGGCAACGAAGAGGAGTTGAAAGCAAGGCAGAATTGCAGGAAACAGGTTTCAGGAGGTAGATTCGAATCGCCTTTAAAGCACATGAAAAGTGGCAAAACATCGACAGTGATGCCCTTGGCCAAAAAGGGCGTAAGCGTTTTTTCCTGAATATATTCAGGAAAAAACGCATACGCCCTTTTTGGCCAACCAAGCAACCTGGAAAGGCAAATCAGCGCTACAAAGAAGTCTCGCTTCCCATCCGTCAAAAGGGCCATGCTGCAAAATTTTTCAAAACCAGAAATGCAGGACAGGCCATGGAGAAATGGCAGCCTTGCTACGATGATGGGCAGGATGTAAATTGCCAACAGACACTCTGGAGAAGTGTACGGTGTGTCCTGAAACAACGAAAAAACACAGCTTAGGGAGCATAGGGCACGTCCACTCATGGGCGTATAAATTGGGAAAACTAAAAATCAGCAAGACACAGGCACCCCAATGTTTAGGGCTGCTATGTTGACAAGAACCTCCACTTCATGACACCTTAAATATCCCAGGAAAGAGAAAAATGGATAAAGAAGTTGTGGTCATTATGTACAAAGGAATATCCCTCAGACATGAAATCAATGTCATAAGGCTAGTAGAAGCAAGATGAGTGGATTTAGGTATGACGATGCTAAGTGAAATAAGTCACACAGAAAAAGACACTTATCATAAGCTATCACTTATAGAGGGAATGTAAAAACCGCTACACTTGAACTGAATTACAAAACAGAACAGAGTCACACGTTTAGAAAACACACTATGGCTGCTTAACGGGAAAGATGAGGTGGGGTGATGCATAAAACAAGGGTTTCAAATTCGCTCAGATACTGTTCCATACACCCAATATGTAATAGACAAGACCTACTCCTTGCTCAGTGAACTGGACTCAACATCCCCTATTCACCGCACAAGAATATATCTGACTAGTAAGAATCGTAAAACCTATGTATTGATATCTCTCTGGAAGTGAGCCAAGTGGGTGTAAAGCCGCATAAACACAGCCGTGAAAAGCAGCTAAACCCCATTATAAAAATAATTACTTTTAAAAACCCGTAAAACAAAGACAGTGAAAGAGAGAGAAATTCTTACAAAATTCGTTCAGGGGCTGTGATGCAACCTGGATTGACCATATCTAGACCCACACCTGGATGAGACATAAGGGTGGACACTCTTGGGGCTGAGATTTTGGGTGAGGTTGGGTGAGCAAACGCAGACCCTTTAAAGTAATACTGTGTGGTACCCATCCCATGGGCCCCAAATCTCCAGGTTCAAGGGCATCTTCCTACATCGAAAACATGCATGAGAAACACAGAAGATGGTACACCGTGTGATTTTGAAAGGTTTCTAAAACGCACCCAATTTCTCATCTCCTTGTGCTCGGGTTCGCCTTTCCAACTACTTTACTAGCAATCTCCCTACTTGGAGAACCAGCACCTTTAAGCTCCTGTTCCCTACAGGTTGCAATTTGTCCTGAGGATGAACGGGAAGAGGGGCAACCAATGAGAGACTAGATCTAGGTGTTGGGACAGGCACAGGTCACTCTATTTTCCCATCAGGAAGAAGAATTAACCACAGGCTCAGCCTGCCGCCAGGAACCAGAATAGGGCCTGAGGCAATCCCGCGCTTTTGCGGCCAGCTCCCAAAAAAGCGAGTTGAAAAATGGAGCTCAGGGACACTGCAATTCACAAACCCGCAGAGTTATAAATGATAACTCTCATCCACAGATATATTGAGGGAAGGCAACGAAGAGGATTTGACAGCAAGGCAGAATTGCAGGAAACAGATTTCAGGAGGTAGATTCGAATCGCCTGTAAAGCACATGAAAAGCGGCAAAACGTCGACAATGATGCCCTTGGCCAAAAAGGGCGTATGCGTTTTTTCCTGAATATATTCAGGAAAAAACGCATACGCCCTTTTTGGCCAACCAAGCAACCTGGAAAGGCAAATCAGCGCTACAAAGAGGTCTCGCTTCCCATCGGTCAAAAGGGCCATGCTGCAAAAAGTGTCAAAACCAGAAATGCAGGACAGGCCATGGAGAAATGGCAGCCTTGCTACGCTGATGGGCGGGATGTAAATTGCCAACAGCCACTCTGGAGAAGTGTACGGTGTGTCCTGAAACATCGAAAAAACACAGCTTAGGGAGCAAAGGGCACCTCCACTCATGGGCGTATAAATTGGGAAAACTAAAAATCAGCAAGACACAGGCACCCAAAAGTTTAGGGCTGCTCTGTTGACAAGAACCTCCACTTCATGACACCTTAAATATCCCAGGAAAGAGAAAAATGGATAAAGAAGTTGTAGTTCTTATGTACAATGGAATATCACTCAGACATGAAATCAATGTCATAAGGCTAGTAGAAGCAAGATGAGTGGATTTAGGTATGACGATTCTAAGTGAAATAAGTCACACAGAAAAAGACACTTATCATAAGCTATCACTTATAGAGGGAATGTAAAAACCGCTACACTTGAACTGAATTACAAAACAGAAAAGAGTCACACGTTTAGAAAACACACTATGGCTGCTTAACGGGAAAGGTGAGGTGGGGTGATGCATAAAACAAGGGTTTCAAATTCGCTCAGATACTGTTCCATACACCCAATATGTAATAGACAAGACCTACTCCTTGCTCAGTGAACTGGACTCAACACCCCCTATTCACCGCGCAAGAAAATATCTGACTAGTAAGAATCGTAAAACCTATGTATTGATATCTCTCTGGAAGTGAGCCAAGTGGGTGTAAAGCCGCATAAACACAGCCGTGAAAAGCAGCTAAACCCCATTATAAAAATAAATTACTTTTAAAAACCCGTAAAACAAAGACAGTGAAAGAGAGAGAAATTCTTACAAAATTCGTTCAGGGGCTGTGATGCAACCTGGATTGACCATATCTAGACCCACACCGGGGTGAGACATAAGGGTGGACACTCTTGGGGCTGAGAGGTTGGGTGAGCAAACTCAGACCCTTTAAAGTAATACTGCGTGGAACCCATCCCATGGGTCCCAAATCTCCAGGTTCAAAGGCAGCTTCCTACATCGAAAACATGCATGAGAAACCCAGAAGATGGTACACCGTGTGATTTTGAAAGGTTTCTAAAACGCACCCAATTTCTCATCTCCTTGTGCTCGGGTTCGCCTTTCCAGCTACTTTACTAGCAATCTCCCTACTTGGAGAATCAGCACCTTTAAGCTCCTGTTCCCTACAGGTAGCAATTTGTCCTGAGGATGAACGGGAAGAGGGGCAAATAATGAGAGACTAGATCTAGGTGTTGGGACAGGCACAGGTCACTCTATTTTCCCATCAGGAAGAAGAATTAAACACAGGCTCAGCCTGCCGCCGGGAACCAGAATAGGGCCTGAGGCAATCCCGTGCTTTTGCGGCCAGCTCCCAAAAAAGACAGTTGAAAAATGGAGCTCAGGGGCACTGCAATTCACAAACCTGCTGAGTTATAAATGATAACTCTCGTCCACAAATATATTGAGGGAAGGCAACGAAGAGGATTTGAAAGCAAGGCAGAATTGCAGGAAACAGGTTTCAGGAGGTAGATTCGAATCGCCTTTAAAGCACATGAAAAGTGGCAAAACGTCGACAGTGATGCCCTTGGCCAAAAAGGGCGTAAGCGTTTTTTCCTGAATATATTCAGGAAAAAACGCATACGCCCTTTTTGGCCAACCAAGCAACCTGGAAAGGCAAATCAGCGCTACAAAGAAGTCTCGCTTCCCATCCGTCAAAAGGGCCATGCTGCAAAAAGTGTCAAAACCAGAAATGCAGGACAGGCCATGGAGAAATGGCAGCCTTGCTACGCTGATGGGCGGGATGTAAATTGCCAACAGCCACTCTGGAGAAGTGTACGGTGTGTCCTGAAACATCGAAAAAACACAGCTTAGGGAGCATAGGGCACGTCCACTCATTGGCGTATAAATTGGGAAAACTAAAAATCAGCAAGACACAGGCACCCCAAACATTAGGGCTGCTATGTTGATAAGAACCTCCACTTCATGACACCTTAAATATCCCAGGAAAGAGAAAAATGGATAAAGAAGTTGTGGTCCTTATGTACAAAGGAATATCACTCAGACATGAAATCAATGTCATAAGGCTAGTAGAAGCAAGATGAGTGGATTTAGGTATGACGATTCTAAGTGAAATAAGTCACACAGAAAAAGACACTTATAATAAGCTATCACTTATAGAGGGAATGTAAAAACCGCTACACTTGAACTGAATTACAAAACAGAACAGAGTCACACGTTTAGAAAACACACTATGGCTGCTTAACGGGAAAGGTGAGGTGGGGTGATGCATAAAACAAGGGTTTCAAATTCGCTCAGATACTGTTCCATACACCCAATATGTAATAGACAAGACCTACTCCTTGCTCAGTGAACTGGACTCAACACCCCCTATTCACCGCACAAGAATATATCTGACTAGTAAGAATCGTAAAACCTATGTATTGATATCTCTCTGGAAGTGAGCCAAGTGGGTGTAAAGCCGCATAAACACAGCCGTGAAAAGCAGCTAAACCCCATTATAAAAATAAATTACTTTTAAAAACCCGTAAAACAAAGACAGTGAAAGAGAGAGAAATTCTTACAAAATTCGTTCAGGGGCTCTGATGCAACCTGGATTGACCATATCTAGACCCACACCTGGATGAGACATAAGGGTGGACACTCTTGGGGCTGAGAGTTTGGGTGAGGTTGGGTGAGCAAACGCAGACCCTTTAAAGTAATACTGTGTGGTACCCATCCCATTGGTCCCAAATCTCCAGGTTCAAGGGCATCTTCCTACATCGAAAACATGCATGAGAAACCCAGAAGATGGTACACCGTGTGATTTTGAAAGGTTTCTAAAACGCACCCAATTTCTCATCTCCTTGTGCTCGGGTTCGCCTTTCCAGCTACTTTACTAGCAATCTCCCTACTTGGAGAATCAGCACCTTTAAGGTCCTGTTCCCTACAGGTTGCAATTTGTCCTGAGGATGAACGGGAAGAGGGGCAACCAATGAGAGACTAGATCTAGGTGTTGGGACAGGCACAGGTCACTCTAATTTCCCATCAGGAAGAAGAATTAAACACAGGCTCAGCCTGCCGCCGGGAACCAGAATAGGGCCTGAGGCAATCCCGTGCTTTTGCGGCCAGCTCCCAAAAAAGACAGTTCAAAAATGGAGCTCAGGGGCACTGCAATTCACAAACCTGCAGAGTTATAAATGATAACTCCCGTCCACAAATATATTGAGGGAAGGCAACGAAGAGGATTTGAAAGCAAGGCAGAATTGCAGGAAACAGGTTTCAGGAGGTAGATTCGAATCGCCTTTAAAGCACATGAAAAGTGGCAAAACGTCGACAGTGATGCCCTTGGCCAAAAAGGGCGTAAGCGTTTTTTCTTGAATATATTCAGGAAAAAACGCATACGCCCTTTTTGGCCAACCAAGCAACCTGGAAAGGCAAATCAGCGCTACAAAGAAGTCTCGCTTCCCATCGGTCAAAAGGGCCATGCTGCAAAAAGTGTCAAAACCAGAAATGCAGTACAGGCCATGGAGAAATGGCAGCCTTGCTACGCTGATGGGCGGGATGTAAATTGCCAAAAGCCACTCTGGAGAAGTGTACGGTGTGTCCTGAAACATCGAAAAAACACAGCTTAGGGAGCATAGGGCACATCCACTCATGGGCGTATAAATTGGGAAAACTAAAAATCAGCAAGACACAGGCACCCCAATGTTTAGGGCTGCTATGTTGACAAGAACCTCCACTTCATGACACCTTAAATATCCCAGGAAAGAGATAAATGGATAAAGAAGTTGTGGTCCTTATGTACAAAGGAATATCCCTCAGACATGAAATCAATGTCATAAGGCTAGTAGAAGCAAGATGAGTGGATTTAGGTATGACGATTCTAAGTGAAATAAGTCACACAGAAAAAGACACTTATCATAAGCTATCACTTATAGAGGGAATGTAAAAACGGCTACACTTGAACTGAATTACAAAACAGAACAGAGTCACACGTTTAGAAAACACACTATGGCTGCTTAACGGGAAAGGTGAGGTGGGGTGATGTATAAAACAAGGGTTTCAAATTCGCTCAGATACTGTTCCATACACCCAATATGTGATAGACAAGACCTACTCCTTGCTCAGTGAACTGGACTCAACACCCCCTATTCACCGCACAAGAATATATCTGACTAGTAAGAATCGTAAAACCTATGTATTGATATCTCTCTGGAAGTGTGTCAAGTGGGTGTAAAGCTGCATAAACACAGCCGTGAAAAGCAGCTAAACCCCATTATAAAAATAAATTACTTTTAAAATCCTGTAAAACAAAGACAGTGAAAGAGAGAGAAATTCTTAAAAAATTCTTTCAGGAGCTGTGATGCAACCTGGATTGACCATATCTAGACCCACACCTGGATGAGACATAAGGGTGGACACTCTTGGGGCTGAGAGGTTGGGTGAGGTTGGGTGAGCAAACTCAGACCCTTTAAAGTAGTACTGCGTGGTACCCATCCCATGGGTCCCAAATCTCCAGGTTCAAGGGCATCTTCCTACATCGAAAACATGCATGAGAAACCCAGAAGATGGAACACCGTGTGATTTTGAAAGGTTTCTAAAACGCACCCAATTTCTCATCTCCTTGTGCTCGGGTTCGCCTTTCCAGCTACTTTACTAGCAATCTCCCTACTTGGAGAACCAGCACCTTTAAGCTCCTGTTCCCTACAGGTTGCAATTTGTCCTGAGGATGAACGGGAAGAGGGGCAACCAATGAGAGACTAGATCTAGGTGTTGGGACAGGCACAGGTCACTCTATTTTCCCATCAGGAAGAAGAATTAACCACAGGCTCAGCCTGCCGTCAGGAACCAGAATAGGGCCTGAGGCAATCCCGCGCTTTTGCGGCCAGCTCCCAAAAAAGCGAGTTGAAAAATGGAGCTCAGGGACACTGCAATTCACAAACCCGCAGAGTTATAAATGATAACTCTCATCCACAGATATATTGAGGGAAGGCAACGAAGAGGATTTGAAAGCAAGGCAGAATTGCAGGAAACAGATTTCAGGAGGTAGATTCGAATCGCCTTTAAAGCACATGAAAAGCGGCAAAACGTCGACAATGATGCCCTTGGCCAAAAAGGGCGTATGCGTTTTTTCCTGAATATATTCAGGAAAAAACGCATACGCTCTTTTTGGCCAACCACGCAACCTGGAAAGGCAAATCAGCGCTACAAAGAAGTCTCGCTTCCCATCGGTCAAAAGGGCCATGCTGCAAAAAGTGTCAAAACCAGAAATGCAGTACAGGCCATGGAGAAATGGCAGCCTTGCTACGCTGATGGGCGGGATGTAAATTGCCAAAAGCCACTCTGGAGAAGTGTACGGTGTGTCCTGAAACATCGAAAAAACACAGCTTAGGGAGCATAGGGCACGTCCACTCATGGGCATATAAATTGGGAAAACTAAAAATCAGCAAGACACAGGCACCCCAATGTTTAGGGCTGCTATGTTGACAAGAACCTCCACTTCATGACACCTTAAATATCCCAGGAAAGAGAAAAATGGATAAAGAAGTTGTGGTCCTAATGTACAAAGGAATATCACTCAGACATGAAATCAATGTCATAAGGCTAGTAGAAGCAAGATGAGTGGATTTAGGTACGACGATTCTAAGTGAAATAAGTGACACAGAAAAAGACACTTATCATAAGCTATCACTTATAGAGGGAATGTAAAAACCGCTACACCTGAACTGAATTACAAAACAGAACAGAGTCACACGTTTAGAAAACACACTATGGCTGCTTAACGGGAAAGGTGAGGTGGGGTGATGCATAAAACAAGGGTTTCAAATTCGCTCAGATACCGTTCCATACACCCAATATGTAATAGACAAGACCTACTCCTTGCTCAGTGAACTGGACTCAACACCCCCTATTCACCGCACAAGAATATATGTGACTAGTAAGAATCTTAAAACCTATGTATTGATATCTCTCTGGAAGTGAGCCAAGTGGGTGTAAAGCCACATAAACACAGCCGTGAAAAGCAGCTAAACACCATTATAAAAATAAATTACTTTTAAAAACCCGTAAAACAAAGACAGTGAAAGAGAGAGAAATTCTTACAAAATTCGTTCAGGGGCTGTGATGCAACCTGGATTGACCATATCTAGACCCACACCGGGATGAGACATAAGGGTGGACACTCTTGGGGCTGAGAGGTTGGGTGAGGTTGGGTGAGCAAACTCAGACCCTTTAAAGTAATACTGCGTGGTACCCATCCCATGGGTCCCAAATCTCCAGGTTCAAAGGCATCTTCCTACATCGAAAACATGCATGAGAAACCCAGAAGATGGTACACCATGTGATTTTGAAAGGTTTCTAAAACGCACCCAATTTCTCATCTCCTTGTGCTCGGGTTCACCTTTCCAGCTACTTTACTAGCAATCTCCCTACTTGGAGAATCAGCACCTTTAACCTCCTGTTCCCTACAGGTTGCAATTTGTCCTGAGGATGAACGGGAAGAGGGGAAACAAATGAGAGACTAGATCTAGGTGTTGGGACAGGCACAGGTCACTCTATTTTCCCATCAGGAAGAAGAATTAAACACAGGCTCAGCCTGCCGCCGGGAACCAGAATAGGGCCTGAGGCAATCCCGAGCTATTGCGGCCAGCTGCCAAAAAAGACAGTTCAAAAATGGAGCTCAGGGGCACTGCAATTCACAAACCTGCTGAGTTATAAATGATAACTCTCGTCCACAAATATATTGAGGGAAGGCAACGAAGAGGAGTTGAAAGCAAGGCAGAATTGCAGGAAACAGGTTTCAGGAGGTAGATTCGAATCGCCTTTAAAGCACATGAAAAGTGGCAAAACATCGACAGTGATGCCCTTGGCCAAAAAGGGCGTAAGCGTTTTTTCCTGAATATATTCAGGAAAAAACGCATACGCCCTTTTTGGCCAACCAAGCAACCTGGAAAGGCAAATCAGCGCTACAAAGAAGTCTCGCTTCCCATCCGTCAAAAGGGCCATGCTGCAAAATTTTTCAAAACCAGAAATGCAGGACAGGCCATGGAGAAATGGCAGCCTTGCTACGCTGATGGGCGGGATGTAAATTGCCAACAGCCACTCTGGAGAAGTGTACGGTGTGTCCTGAAACAACGAAAAAACACAGCTTAGGGAGCATAGGGCACGTCCACTCATGGGCGTATAAATTGGGAAAACTAAAAATCAGCAAGACACAGGCACCCCAATGTTTAGGGCTGCTATGTTGACAAGAACCTCCACTTCATGACACCTTAAATATCCCAGGAAAGAGAAAAATGGATAAAGAAGTTGTGGTCCTTATGTACAAAGGAATATCCCTCAGACATGAAATCAATGTCATAAGGCTACTAGAAGCAAGATGAGTGGATTTAGGTATGACGATGCTAAGTGAAATAAGTCACACAGAAAAAGACACTTATCATAAGCTATCACTTATAGAGGGAATGTAAAAACCGCTACACTTGAACTGAATTACAAAACAGAACAGAGTCACACGTTTAGAAAACACACTATGGCTGCTTAACGGGAAAGATGAGGTGGGGTGATGCATAAAACAAGGGTTTCAAATTCGCTCAGATACTGTTCCATACACCCAATATGTAATAGACAAGACGTACTCCTTGCTCAGTGAACTGGACTCAACATCCCCTATTCACCGCACAAGAATATATATGACTAGTAAGAATCGTAAAACCTATGTATTGATATCTCTCTGGAAGTGAGCCAAGTGGGTGTAAAGCCGCATAAACACAGCCGTGAAAAGCAGCTAAACCCCATTATAAAAATAAATTACTTTTAAAAACCCGTAAAACAAAGACAGTGAAAGAGAGAGAAATTCTTAAAAAATTCGTTCAGGAGCTGTGATGCAACCTGGATTGACCATATCTAGACCCACACCTGGATGAGACATAAGGGTGGACACTCTTGGGGCTGAGAGGTTGGGTGAGGTTGGGTGAGCAAACGCAGACCCTTTAAAGTAATACTGTGTGGTACCCATCCCATGGGTCCCAAATCTCCAGGTTCAAGGGCATCTTCCTACATCGAAAACATGCATGAGAAACACAGAAGATGGTACACCGTGTGATTTTGAAAGGTTTCTAAAACGCACCCAATTTCTCATCTCCTTGTGCTCGGGTTCGCCTTTCCAGCTACTTTACTAGCAATCTCCCTACTTGGAGAACCAGCACCTTTAAGCTCCTGTTCCCTACAGGTTGCAATTTGTCCTGAGGATGAACGGGAAGAGGGGCAACCAATGAGAGACTAGATCTAGGTGTTGGGACAGGCCCAGGTCACTCTATTTTCCCATCAGGAAGAAGAATTAACCACAGGCTCAGCCTGCCGCCAGGAACCAGAATAGGGCCTGAGGCAATCCCGCGCTT
This sequence comes from Eschrichtius robustus, assembly GCF_028021215.1. NCBI lineage: Eukaryota > Metazoa > Chordata > Mammalia > Artiodactyla > Eschrichtiidae > Eschrichtius > Eschrichtius robustus. The sequence goes on from NW_027175204.1 coordinate 352,459, forward strand.
TTGCGGCCAGCTCCCAAAAAAGCGAGTTGAAAAATGGAGCTCAGGGACACTGCAATTCACAAACCCGCAGAGTTATAAATGATAACTCTCATCCACAGATATATTGAGGGAAGGCAACGAAGAGGATTTGAAAGCAAGGCAGAATTGCAGGAAACAGATTTCAGGAGGTAGATTCGAATCGCCTTTAAAGCACATGAAAAGCGGCAAAACGTCGACAATGATGCCCTTGGCCAAAAAGGGCGTATGCGTTTTTTCCTGAATATATTCAGGAAAAAACGCATACGCCCTTTTTGGCCAACCAAGCAACCTGGAAAGGCAAATCAGCGCTACAAAGAGGTCTCGCTTCCCATCGGTCAAAAGGGCCATGCTGCAAAAAGTGTCAAAACAGGAAATGCAGGACAGGCCATGGAGAAATGGCAGCCTTGCTACGCTGATGGGCGGGATGTAAATTGCCAACAGCCACTCTGGAGAAGTGTACGGTGTGTCCTGAAACATCGAAAAAACACAGCTTAGGGAGCATAGGGCACCTCCACTCATGGGCGTATAAATTGGGAAAACTAAAAATCAGCAAGACACAGGCAACCAAAAGTTTAGGGCTGCTCTGTTGACAAGAACCTCCACTTCATGACACCTTAAATATCCCAGGAAAGAGAAAAATGGATAAAGAAGTTGTAGTTCTTATGTACAATGGAATATCACTCAGACATGAAATCAATGTCATAAGGCTAGTAGAAGCAAGATGAGTGGATTTAGGTATGACGATTCTAAGTGAAATAAGTCACACAGAAAAAGACACTTATCATAAGCTATCACTTATAGAGGGAATGTAAAAACCGCTACACTTGAACTGAATTACAAAACAGAACAGAGTCACACGTTTAGAAAACACACTATGGCTGCTTAACGGGAAAGGTGAGGTGGGGTGATGCATAAAACAAGGGTTTCAAATTCGCTCAGATACTGTTCCATACACCCAATATGTAATAGACAAGACCTACTCCTTGCTCAGTGAACTGGACTCA